>NC_134489.1:35620520-35956960 GCF_040206685.1 Ascaphus truei
CCCGTGTCGGTATGCAGTCCGATACATGATCCTAATAGCGGAGACATACACTCGTTTATTAATGGGATGGTTATATTCCTACCCTGTGTGCCCTGACAGTGGCAGAGTAACAATGTAACACCGAGGGTCTCCTTGCTGCGGGAATGACCTCGGGCAATAATATTTGCCCGCTGGACACATAAATGGGCGCTGGGTCATTCCAGAAGCCAATAGAAAGATGACGTGGCTTTCTGTGGCAGACCCCCGTGGCCAAATTGGTCCTCACACCAGCACAAAAAAACTATCAGGGGGGGGGGAGGAGGGGGGACGGGACATTTATTTTCTTCAAGTTTTCAAATATTCTTCCATTTTGGAATATTTGCGTTTTTTTTTTTTTAAAACCTAGTGGTGACTTTTTTTTCCCAAACTCCAACAAATTGGCGAATATTAAAAAAATGTGAACAAATACCATGCTTAGTTGCACCCCGCCCCCACCCCCTGACTTAGAGGATAAATATAGCATTACTCAACCTAAGACTACGGCCCGTACATACAGTCAGTAAGTGGCTCTATTGCAGGGGTAAGCAACTCCAGTCCTCAAGACGCCCCAACAGATTTAAGGATATCCCTGCTTCAGCATAGGTGACTCAGTCTTTGACTGCACCACCTGTGCTGAAGCAGGAATATCCAAAAAATCTGACCTGTTGGTGGCCCTTGAGGACTGGAGTTGGAAACCCCTTAGTAGCTCCGTTAACGGGTATTGGAGTTGCTTCGCTGTTAACTGCCAATGAAATCTAATACCCATTAACAGGGGTTCTTGTGCCCTCCCCCCTTTGTAGCAAGGACATGAGAAGTTGCTAAAAGAGATATGTAGCATGTTTGTAACTTATATATTCTTCATGGTAAAAGATTATACCTGGGCTGCTCAGCACCTGTGTTACTCCTTGTCCTCTGAAACATGCCTGTCTTGGAACCAGTTTGTGTGTTTTCTCTGCTCCGAGGCTGCAGCACTCTGCTCCGAGGCTGCCAGCACTCTGCTCCGAGGCTGCCAGCACTCTGCTCCGAGGCTGCCAGCACTCTGCTCCGAGGCTGCCAGCACTCTGCTCCGAGGCTGCCAGCACTCTGCTCCGAGGCTGCCAGCACTCTGCTCCGAGGCTGCCAGCACTCTGCTCCGAGGCTGCCAGCACTCTGCTCCGAGGCTGCCAGCACTCTGCTCCGAGGCTGCCAGCACTCTGCTCCGAGGCTGCCTGCACTCTGCTCCGAGGCTGCCTGCACTCTGCTCCGAGGCTGCCAGCACTCTGCTCCGAGGCTGCCTGCACTCTGCTCCGAGGCTGCCAGCACTCTGCTCCGAGGCTGCCAGCACTCTGCTCCGAGGCTGCCAGCACTCTGCTCCGAGGCTGCCAGCACTCTGCTCCGAGGCTGCCAGCACTCTGCTCCGAGGCTGCCAGCACTCTGCTCCGAGGCTGCCAGCACTCTGCTCCGAGGCTGCCTGCACTCTGCTCCGAGGCTGCCTGCACTCTGCTCCGAGGCTGCCAGCACTCTGCTCCGAGGCTGCCTGCACTCTGCTCCGAGGCTGCCAGCACTCTGCTCCGAGGCTGCCAGCACTCTGCTCCGAGGCTGCCAGCACTCTGCTCCGAGGCTGCCAGCACTCTGCTCCGAGGCTGCCAGCACTCTGCTCCGAGGCTGCCAGCACTCTGCTCCGAGGCTGCCAGCACTCTGCTCCGAGGCTGCCAGCACTCTGCTCCGAGGCTGCCAGCACTCTGCTCCGAGGCTGCCAGCACTCTGCTCCGAGGCTGCCAGCACTCTGCTCCGAGGCTGCCAGCACTCTGCTCCGAGGCTGCCAGCACTCTGCTCCGAGGCTGCCAGCACTCTGCTCCGAGGCTGCCTGCACTCTGCTCCGAGGCTGCCTGCACTCTGCTCCGAGGCTGCCAGCACTCTGCTCCGAGGCTGCCTGCACTCTGCTCCGAGGCTGCCAGCACTCTGCTCCGAGGCTGCCAGCACTCTGCTCCGAGGCTGCCAGCACTCTGCTCCGAGGCTGCCAGCACTCTGCTCCGAGGCTGCCAGCACTCTGCTCCGAGGCTGCCAGCACTCTGCTCCGAGGCTGCCAGCACTCTGCTCCGAGGCTGCCAGCACTCTGCTCCGAGGCTGCCAGCACTCTGCTCCGAGGCTGCCAGCACTCTGCTCCGAGGCTGCCAGCACTCTGCTCCGAGGCTGCCAGCACTCTGCTCCGAGGCTGCCAGCACTCTGCTCCGAGGCTGCCAGCACTCTGCTCCGAGGCTGCCAGCACTCTGCTCCGAGGCTGCCAGCACTCTGCTCCGAGGCTGCCAGCACTCTGCTCCGAGGCTGCCAGCACTCTGCTCCGAGGCTGCCAGCACTCTGCTCCGAGGCTGCCAGCACTCTGCTCCGAGGCTGCCAGCACTCTGCTCCGAGGCTGCCAGCACTCTGCTCCGAGGCTGCCTGCACTCTGCTCCGAGGCTGCCTGCACTCTGCTCCGAGGCTGCCTGCACTCTGCTCCGAGGCTGCCAGCACTCTGCTCCGAGGCTGCCTGCACTCTGCTCCGAGGCTGCCAGCACTCTGCTCCGAGGCTGCCAGCACTCTGCTCCGAGGCTGCCAGCACTCTGCTCCGAGGCTGCCTGCACTCTGCTCCGAGGCTGCCAGCACTCTGCTCCGAGGCTGCCAGCACTCTGCTCCGAGGCTGCCTGCACTCTGCTCCGAGGCTGCCAGCACTCTGCTCCGAGGCTGCCAGCACTCTGCTCCGAGGCTGCCAGCACTCTGCTCCGAGGCTGCCAGCACTCTGCTCCGAGGCTGCCAGCACTCTGCTCCGAGGCTGCCAGCACTCTGCTCCGAGGCTGCCAGCACTCTGCTCCGAGGCTGCCAGCACTCTGCTCCGAGGCTGCCAGCACTCTGCTCCGAGGCTGCCAGCACTCTGCTCCGAGGCTGCCAGCACTCTGCTCCGAGGCTGCCAGCACTCTGCTCCGAGGCTGCCAGCACTCTGCTCCGAGGCTGCCAGCACTCTGCTCCGAGGCTGCCAGCACTCTGCTCCGAGGCTGCCAGCACTCTGCTCCGAGGCTGCCTGCACTCTGCTCCGAGGCTGCCTGCACTCTGCTCCGAGGCTGCCTGCACTCTGCTCCGAGGCTGCCTGCACTCTGCTCCGAGGCTGCCAGCACTCTGCTCCGAGGCTGCCAGCACTCTGCTCCGAGGCTGCCAGCACTCTGCTCCGAGGCTGCCAGCACTCTGCTCCGAGGCTGCCAGCACTCTGCTCCGAGGCTGCCAGCACTCTGCTCCGAGGCTGCCAGCACTCTGCTCCGAGGCTGCCAGCACTCTGCTCCGAGGCTGCCAGCACTCTGCTCCGAGGCTGCCAGCACTCTGCTCCGAGGCTGCCTGCACTCTGCTCCGAGGCTGCCAGCACTCTGCTCCGAGGCTGCCTGCACTCTGCTCCGAGGCTGCCAGCACTCTGCTCCGAGGCTGCCAGCACTCTGCTCCGAGGCTGCCAGCACTCTGCTCCGAGGCTGCCAGCACTCTGCTCCGAGGCTGCCAGCACTCTGCTCCGAGGCTGCCAGCACTCTGCTCCGAGGCTGCCAGCACTCTGCTCCGAGGCTGCCAGCACTCTGCTCCGAGGCTGCCAGCACTCTGCTCCGAGGCTGCCAGCACTCTGCTCCGAGGCTGCCAGCACTCTGCTCCGAGGCTGCCAGCACTCTGCTCCGAGGCTGCCAGCACTCTGCTCCGAGGCTGCCAGCACTCTGCTCCGAGGCTGCCAGCACTCTGCTCCGAGGCTGCCAGCACTCTGCTCCGAGGCTGCCAGCACTCTGCTCCGAGGCTGCCAGCACTCTGCTCCGAGGCTGCCAGCACTCTGCTCCGAGGCTGCCAGCACTCCTCAGTCTAAAGTTGTTACAAATGTAGCCTTCCCTGTGCTCCCAGCCTATTGCTTTGGCAACCCCCCTCTGCTCAATACCTCAGTTGGTTTGGCTTTCCTCTCCTACTATGCTTTGATATTGGTATAGTCCTTTGCTGGTTCCTGCCTGGAAAGGAAAGGGTGCTTCCTTTTGGAGCCAGCAGCCATTAGGAGCAGTCTGTTATCCCATCTCCTGGTAGATAATATCTTCATTTACCTCTCCCTCACTTTTGCCACCTGTCCCAGTCCCCCTCCTTTTTACGGTTGCTTTTCCAAGACAAGAAGGACTCAGTGTGCATCTACGGGGAGTGAGTTAACTACCTGCCTCTACCACTTGCCACAGTGTGCATGAGTCAGAATAATGCCCCTTTTATCTCCAGCAGAAGCACTGGGGAGCATTAAATGCAGTGTTTTTCCCCATGCGGCTTTCTCACCTTTGCTGGGTGCAGGTCTTGAAGTGGCTCCACACACTGTCACAAGACTCGGTGGATATCTGGCTGTACGGGTGGGCATAGGATTCCTTCACTGCTGTGGTGAAGCTGCAGGAAAGCAGAGTCATGTTTTCACAAGACAGAAAGTGACACTGGGGCGGTAGTGACTGAGCTATACAACCATTCTGCCAACAAAAGTAAACTCCCATTTAGTTCTCTTTTCATTTCTTGGCTCTTTAACTAGAGGTGGCCAACGCCAGTCCCCAAGGGCCACAAACAGGTCAGGTTTTCATGATATCCCTGCTTCAGCAAAGGTGGCTCAGTCGCAGACCAACCAATGACTGCCATCTACTGCACTTATTCCCTCACCTGCTGTCTCTGTAAGTCTCCCAACATACCACTTAGCTTCGATTGAGCCACCTGTGCTGAAGCAGGGATATCCTGAAAACCTGATCTGGTGGTGGGCCTTGAGTACTGGAGTTGGACAGCCCTGTTCTATAGTGTAAATATAGCATAACTGTGATAAAAATAGTTGGAAATATGAAGTATTTTAATCAATGGTACTTCACGGGTTAACGTTGGTTAGAACTTGTGTTTATTTATTTATAAAAATGTGTTACCAGGCAGTAATACATTGAGAGTTACTTCTGGTTTTCAAGTATGTCCTGGGCACAGATTTATGATGACAAATAATACATGATTACAAATACATAGTTACATAAGTGAACAGGATATACATTATATGATGGTCAAGACACTTCCTGTGTCTGTGCTGACCTACAAAGAGGGCTTAATTGGGAGAGCTATCACTGATGGGCCACTATACGTGAAATGTGTGTAGTTTAGAAGACTGGAGACGATAGCCAGATCCTGGGATTTCGGCCTCAAAGAAAACTGTAACACTCTTGAATGATCACTTGTGCATCCCAGAGAGAGGTGACAAATAGGTCACCACTTAGTTGGAGGACTTAATTAAAAATGAGGATATCATGTGACGACATCTATTCAGAATACCAGCAGGTACATAATTGGCATCTTTGCAATAAGACAAATCACATCACACTGCATGGGTAATGGGTGTGTACGACAGATAACGGTTTCTCCTGCTAAAATAGACTTTAGGCTGCTTGTGCAGTACACAGACATAACGGTAAAGATGACATATGTCTAAGTATTATAGAAATAACGTTACGAGGCCTTTTATATATCGAGTGAGATTTTTAATGTCAGAAGAAAAACATGTTTTTTCCTTAAGTTATAAATGCTACACAAGTAGCTGATTTACAAATACTGGGGTGGGGGGTGGGGTCTTATGTGTGTTTCAATGCAAGAAGGTCTGGGCATAAACGTTGGCATGTTTGAATAGAAAATCAGAATTCAACAGAGGGTGTTTTGGGATCAGAACACGTGAATTCTCTTCTATTCCAGTGACCTCTCTGGGACAGGACATATGGTAATGTCCTGTATAGGGATTTCTGTTAGTTTTATCCTTTTATTTTAAGAAACGTCTCTGCATTTATTCTAACTATATGTTCTTATAATAATCTTTTTCTATCATCTAAAGCACTGTATTTTTGTATATAAAAGACAAACTTTAATAAGTGATGCTTTGGGCTCTGATTGAACTGGTTGCACGCTTTGTAGAGAGTAACTTACTTTTTCGGACACATTTTGCTACAACAGATTTTTAAGTGCATAGTTTTTTTCTTAAGAAATATGGACCTGAGACCCTGGCAGATATATAATGACATATTTTTGCATAGCTCTCGGGTGGTGGCAGCATATAGATAGGATTGCAATTGAGTAAGGGGTTAATGTTAACTCATTGAATGTACCTTGCGCAGGAGAAAGGCGAATTGGCTAGAGTAGCTGTGTGTCTGAACCCTGGTTGCATATCTAAGTCATGTGCTCACAAGTGTGCTGTTCGTGACAGGTGATATATGGGGACAGATTGAGAGGAGATATTGCTCATTTGAGGGACCTTTTGCGGAAAGTGAAAAGTGGGCCAGCTAGAGAGCTGCATGTTAACCGTTGTCCCGTATGCATGTCTCGTGCTCACAAGTGTGCCGTATGTGACAATAACCTTAATCACATCATACTAGTGATGTACCAGGTACTCCTGGTACCCGGCGTTACCCAGCGGCTTTTCAGCTACCCGAAAATTATCCGGACCCGGCAGCCGGAAAGTGGACCAGGCGCCAGGTAATGTCAGGGTAGTTGAAAGTATCTCTTACTTACCTGCTGGAAGCCCGCAGTGACATCTGAACAGGTAAGCAGAGGTGCGGGGGCGATGGGGCAGCATCAGCGGTCAGTGTGTAGCCCGCGCGGGAGCTGCAGGACTCCATACAGCCGGCTGTCCAATAGGAAAGCTTCTTCTCCTACTCCGGTCACATGGTCCCAGCTCACAGTGCAGTATGGAGTCCTGCAGCTCCCGCGCGGGCTCCACACTGACTGCTGATACTGCCCCACCGCCCCCGCACCTCTGCTTACCTGTTCAGATGTCGCCGCAGGCTTTCTCCACCCCAGGTAAGTTTCCTCCACCCCCAGGTAACTGAAAAACCGGGTAGTCGGGTACCCGGCCGGGTACAAGGCGCCAAATCCTCCGGTTATCCGGTTTAAAAAAAATGTAGGACCCGGTCCAACACTATATTCTACCTTATATTATCTAAAAGGACATCATCATCTTACCTTCCAGCAGTCAAATACAGTATCACTACTTTTGTGTCACTGCCACTGCCATGCGTTATGCAATGCATTGCGAAACCAGTTATTGTAAGATGGCTCTCCAGCAGAGAAAAGGTTAAAAGGATTTATTTTGGTCCATATTTACAAAGTGCCCTCCTGGGATGAGAGATCAATGAGCTAAAAGCTATCAATTGACACCCAGGAACGCAGGAAGATGTGTGAGCAATGGATGTGAGTCCGAGCTGTGTCCTCTGTGGGTGTGATTATAGCGCTGAATGGATTTGGATGGGTCATGCTTTATAACACTATTGTACATATACAGAGGAGGATACAGGTCTTGCAGTACCACACAGACCCCCCTGGAAATAATGTTCTGGCCCAGCTATTGTATCCTGTTTTGTTTTTAAATTACCTTTCCCAATAACTGCAGACATTGGGGTCGTTTGGATTGAGAGAGGTGCCAAGCTGTAGATGGGTCAACAGCCATAGGACTCCTATCATGGCGATTGACTTGTACTTCATTCTGTGAAATGGAGACACAAGGGGGATATCTTTGGGAACCACACTCCAAATCAGGATTGTTTACACTGGACATAGAGATGACTTTGTACATTGTATGTATGTACTGTATGTATGTCTTTATTTATATACCGTCATTAATGTGCATAGCGCTTCACAGCAGTAATACACGTGACAATCATATAATGATTAAATAATAAAAATAACACATAAAGGGAAGAAGTGCTTCAGACATAAAAGTAACATAAGATCTCCACTGCTATTTAGTAACTGCTCATGTGGCAGCCAGCGGAATAGATTTGTTCATGATTTATTTGAGTACATTTTAATGGACTGTTAAATGGAGTGTGAAGACATCCCTCCACCAATCAGCTGAGATATAAACACAGGAAGTGTCTCTGGGAAACAGGAAGCCGCCTGAGCAGAGGATGTTTTGTTGTTTTGGGGGCAGATGGAAATATTGTGTCTCAGTGGGAATAACTTTCAGGCGAACATGACAACCCCCTTTCCAAAACCCAAAATAAAAACCGATTGTATCTGCATCCAAAAGAGAAATGTAAAGTCAACCTATCATGGGTTCTGTACCTAAAAACACTCTAATGAAAAGAAGTGTTTGGCCTAATAGTGTCACCTTAGTCTCCACATTTACCCCTTTCCTGCCCCAGAGGCCTGAAACGCATTGTTAATGTTAAAGCAGCAGTCTCCCCCAAAATCAAGATTTGTTTTTTTAACCTTACAGAATTCAGGGATCCCCCGGAGCTGAACGACAGCACTTAAAAACTCTGGGGATCCGCCAACTACTGAGAAATGTAATGACTTTTGGCAGTACTTGCAGGGAAAAACAAAGATGGCTGCAGAGTCGCCTAATCAGAAACTGTAATCTAGCCTCACAATGATATCACCGTTTTAAATTGCCCACCAGTTTATGGCTGACACCAGGGGCAATATTGCATTTCCCGGGCAAGAATTCTCATAAGAGAGAAATGGAGATGGAGGAGGGGAGAGGGAGGGTGGAGATACGGGAGGGGAGAGGGAGGGGTGGAGATGGGAAGAGGGAGGGGAGGATGGGGGAAGAGAGGGTGGGGGAGGAGATAGGAGGTGGGGATGGGGAAGCTGGTTTTACAAATAAGGCCTCGGACATGGTGCAGGGAGCGGCGCTGACCCGTGCTGAGGCGCGCGCATGCTTACCAGTGAGCCCCTGCAGCCACAATGAGAGCGGCTTTAGCAGGGGCTCGCGCACGCTTGCGGAAGCGTGTGTCTTAACAAATCTTTCGTTTCGGCGCTCACGGGAGCGCAGGGCCGGTCACGTGTGCGGTTCGCCCAATGAGGGCGAACCAGCTCTGTGACATCACTGGCCCGCCCCCCAGACACGCCCACGGACGGTGCGCGCTCTAAGGCCAGGGAAAGCACCGCTTTCCCTCGGCCTCCGCGCGCCACCACACGGCTTCAGTGTCTATGTACTAAGCCTAAGGTAAAAATACATGCTGGTATATGTAAATAAAAACATGCAGCATGGAATGCTGTTTTAAGAGTTATCTACGGCAGTGAGCTATATAGGGTAATGTTGGATGGAACAATAGGAGTTAGGGGAAATGTGCATGATCTTACTGAAAAACAGAACTCAAATGTTTCAGACATGGACAAAAAAAATGCATTCAGTTTGATGTACACAGAATATCAAATATCCAGCGAGATACACAGAAAGGTATACATTCTTTCAAATAAATATGTTCAGATTTTTCACTGGTTTACATAAACGTTTTTTTTTTTTTTTAGCCCTGGTGGGTTTACGAAAATAATAATCTTATTTCCCAAACTTTTCTGCAAAGAAGAAAGCTGCGAATGAAACTAAATACTGTCAGACACACACAGGCAAATCTTGATTCAGTTACAGAACTATTAAACATTTTAGATGCAGTTGAGCAAGGAGAACTTGGCGTACAGTTCCAGCTCTGATTAACTCTAGCACGATGCGAAACACACGTTATGTCTCTTGCATATGGAGACCACCCAGCTTAATAGGACAGAATTCTCTGTTGCTGATTGAAACAGCAAAATGCAGCTACCCCGAAGGCTAGGTTATAATCCCCAGATAGATAGGAGGTGGGAGTGGAGAGGTTCCTGGGGCAGTAAAGGGATTGTGTGTTTGGTTTGATGCATATTTTTTTCATATGTCCTGGACGTGACCCCATGGCTTTCAGAGGTACAGTAAGGAGTGGCAGGCAGGACATTGTGTGTGTGTGGGAGGACTGGGCTGATTTAGCACCAGGCAGTATATATTGCTGACTCTGCCGTTTGGATGTGTTCATGGAAACTGCCTCCTGCTGCTCTTCTACATGAGGAGACCACAGGGAACAGTGGAAGACAGAGACAAAGGTCAGTGACAGCAGGGCAAAGATGCAGTGAAGTGGCATGCACCACTTAGGTAATGTGACCCATTATGCCTCCCCTGGATCCCAAGGATCCTTGTATAAGATCCTATCTGTCTGGCACAGAACAGGGTTGGGATATTTGGGGGGAATTCATATGCTAATAGTATCCATGTGTCCAAATGCATTGGTTAGACTTAATACCTGCTATGACCAGTGGTCCCCAAGGAGCGGTTTGAGATCCAATGAGTTAGAAAATGTACATCTGGATTAAGACAGGGAGAGAAATATCTATGATTGAAGAGACGAAAGGACGCCCTGATCATGCTGAACATTTCTGAATGAAAACGACTCTCTTCTCCTCCTCTCTCTTTATTGTGGGGTTTAAATGCTTGAAAACAGGAAACAGCCTTTTCCAAAAACTCTTGTTACCAGCTGGAGGTAGTGTGGGAAAACTTCCCTTGGAAGCTTGTACCAGTCACTCTCTGCTGATTCTTCCTGCTGTCAGTGTCAGGGGCATCAGCAGTTTCATGTCATTCCAAGTAGTGGAATATCATGGATGTCAATGGGAGTTTCCATAGTGCGATAGTGCCTCGATCGGCACTATCGCAATTCAAATAATAACCCCCATAGTGTGATGGTACAAAGTTACACTAATGGTTTATTTACATACCAGGTTCATATCTGTAACCTAACTCATGGGTGCGCAAACCTTTCCCCGTGCTCACCCCTCCCTGCTCTCCTCGGCGCCTCACGCCTCCCCCCCCGCTCGACCCCGGCATCAAATGACGCGCGTGGTCATGTGACGTCATGTCGCCATGGTAACGTGAAGTCACTACACCAAGCGGTGTCATTTGTCGCCGGGTTACCAGGACGACGCGTCGCTGGAAGGGAAGGTAAGGCCGAGTTCCGGGTGCTTACTACACGCCGTGCGTGCGCACGATTGGAACAGTGACATGGTTTTCAATGAACCGTGTCAGGTTTCAATTTCTTGTGGCGGCAAAGTACAGCGTTGTCGCTGCTACATTTTGCCGCTACATCCGAAATTGATTTTTTTTGGGGCGGCAGTTGCGTCACGTGAGCTGGTTCAGCGAATCAGCTCCGTGACACGTTGGCCATGCCCCCCTCCACACCCCCAAATACCGAAAACCCGACTCCTGCAGCCTGAACACAGATCGCTGGGCTGCAGGAGCGTGCGGGGGAGGCGTACACGGGATCACGCAGCATGCACCCTGAGCTCGGCCTAAGTGTGTTATAGAGGCCTGGCGCGGTCCCCCCGGCATTTAAATAAACATGCCTGGAGGGAGAGCACAAGACCTCTATAACTGCCCCCCCCCAAAAAAAAAATCTAGCACCCCCCTTGGGGGCCACGCCCACCAGTTTGCGCACTGCTGACCTAACTGATATGTGTGTATATATATCATGAGGTGTCCACCAGCCAAACACAGACACGTGCTGCTTAATATTCTTTCATTATAGATTTATGTAGACTGTGATATCTTAGAGAACCAGCATTAGGGATCTTCATATAATAATTTTTCCATCCTTGTATAGTGCCGACAGTAGACGCAGCGCATAGAATTTTTGCAGGAACGAGTCCCTGCCCAGATGAGCTTACAATCTATAATTTTGTTGCCTGAGGCACAGGGAGATAGAGTGACTTACCTAAGGTCACAAGAAGCTGACACCTGCTTCAAACGCAGTGTCCTTGTTCCAGTCAGTGTCTTTACTCACTGAGCCGCTCCTCTAGCCCATAGAGGATATTATAGTGTACAGCGCTTCCGAAACCTAATAGGTTTCAAGTGTGACACTTCTCAAGGACCAAGATACAGCTCCAAATGCACATTCTTTATTTTCTCTCTCCCTTCAAAAGTAGGGAGACCCATATGTTCACCGGGACGAATTTCACGCATGCGCAAACAACAAGCGCCCATCACGCAGATACGAATGTCAAGCACCCATCACGCAAGTGTGAACGTCCATCGCATGTACAGTTAGGTCCGGAATTAATTGGACACTGACACAATTTTCATAATTTTGGCTCTCTACGCCACCACAATGGATTTGAAATGAAACAACCGAGATGCAATAGAAGTGCAGACTTTCAGCTTTAATTCAAGGGGTTGAACAAAAATATCGTATGAAACGTTTAGGAATGCAACCATTTTCATACACAGTCCCCTTATTTCAGGGGCTCAAATGTAATTAGACAAATTAGCACAATCATAAATAAAATGTTCATTTTTAATACTTTGTCGAGAATCCTTTGCAGGCAATCACTGCTTGAAGTCTGGAACGCATCACCAAACACTGGGTTTCCTCCTTTGTGATGCTTTGCCAGGCCTTTACCGCAGCTGTCTTCAGTTGTTGTTTGTTCGTGGGTCTTTCTGCCTTAAGTTTTGTCTTCAGCAAGTGAAATGCATGCTCGATCGGGTTGAGATCAGGTGATTGACTCGGCCATTGCAGAATATTCCACTTCTTTGCCTTAAAAAACTCCTGGGTTGCTTTCACTGTATTTTTTGGGCCATTGTCCATCTGTAAAGTGAAGCGCTGTCCAATTAACTTCGCTGAATTTGGTTGAATCTGAGCAGACAATATATCCCTATACACTTCAGAATTCATCTGGCTGCTTCTGTCTTCTGTCACATCATCAATAAACACTAGTGACCGAGTGCCATTGTAAGCCATGCATGCCCATGCCATTACACTGCCTCCACCGTGTTTTACAGATGATGTGGTATGCTTCGGATCATGAGCCGTTCCAAGCCTTCTCCATACTTTTTTCTTCCCATCATTCTGGTACAGGTTGATCTTAGTTTCATCTGTCCAAAGAATGCTGTTCCACAACTGGGCTGGCTTTTTTAGATTTTGTTTGGCAAAAGTCTAATCTGGCCTTTCTATTCTTGAGGCTTATGAATGGTTTGCACCTTGTGGTGAACCCTTTGTATTTGCTCTCGTGAAGTCTTCTCTTTTTTTTTTTTTTGCAGCCTAAGGATGCCCTGTTTCACTTGCATTGAGAGCTCCTTTGACCGCATGTTGTGGGTTCACAGCAACAGCTTCCAAATGCGAATGCCACACCTTGAATCAACTCCAGACCTTTAACCTGCTTAATTGATGATGAAATAACAAAGGAATAGCCCACTCCTGTCCACGAAACAGCTTTTGAGTCAAGTGTCCAATTACTTTTGGTCCCTTGAAAAAGAGGGGGCTACATTTTAAAGAGATGTAATTCCTAAACCCTTCCTCCAATTTGGATGTGAATACCCTCAAATTAAAGCTGATAGACTGCACGTTAAGCCCATATTCATTATTTAACTGTAACTTGAATTTATTTTGGTACACAGCCGAAATAACAAAACTTGTATCTGTGTCCAATTATTTCCGGACCTAACTGTACATGAGCAGCTGGCAACTTGTCGGCCTCGCATGTGCAATCTGAGCTTGCCGTTCACGCTGGCGTGATGGGTGCTCGCCGGCCGCTTATGCGCATGTGCAATCAGACCTTGCTGTTCGCGCATGCGTGATGGGCGCTTGCGAGCCGCTCGTGCGCATGCACACGAGCAGCCGGCAAACGCCGAAAAAAACCTGGAAATTTTTTCAAAAAGTCAGGACCTGGGACAAAGTCCAAAAAAACTGGGTGTGTCCCGGCTAATCCGGGACGTCTCGTCACCCCATTCAGAAGGGACATTTTAGTTCACTAATGATAGATTCGAGCCCGGCAATGGTATTAAGGATAGTTCCACATTACTAATGGTCCGTCCTAATGGAAGGCCTGAAACGTATTACCGCCCGGCACTGAAGAGGTTACTATGACAAATAACACATGTTCTGTGTGGGAGGGAATGACTGAAATCTTTAATAGGTAAAGTCATTTTTATTTTAGTGTGGGAGTTATTTGAACCCCTCTGCCGTCCCCAGAAGGCCTCCTACTGCAGAAACGCGTGGATATTATGAGCAAATCTGTGTATGAAGTCACTGGGACATATGTGGGGCACCTAGTATTAACCTCTATAACTTCAGTCACGTCAAGAATGCATTGCCCAGCATGCAAAGTGGAGAATTGTGGGTACAACTGAAGGAGTTTGCAGAAGAACAGGTTAGGTGTGTGATGATAGGGGTATATATGGCTGCGTTTAATAAAGGTCAAGCCCGCCATTACCCCTACCTGTCAATAATACACTGGTATTATGTTATGTGTATGTATAAAGTATTAAGTCTTAACTTGGTTCCAGCACCTCAGGGCCAGGGGTTAATTTTGTTTGCAGGAAAAATGTTGAAAAGGTGTCTGTGACCTTTCCCTGCAGCATTTTGTATGTTACTCTTTTTATGTTGCATTTCTACCCACCAATCAGGGGCTGGGCACGCAGACAGCACCTGGCCCTGAATGTTTCAATGATGTGGATTTAGTGTATAAAAGGGTGGTGAGGGAGAAGGGTGGTGAGGGAGACGACAGGGTGGTGAGGGAGACGACAGGGTGGTGAGGGAGACGACAGGGTGGTGAGGGAGACGACAGGGTGGTGAGGGAGACGACAGGGTGGTGAGGGAGACGACAGGGTGGTGAGGGAGACGACAGGGTGGTGAGGGAGAGGGAGACCCCTAGCTGATCATAAGAGTTGCAGAAGTTGTTGCTGTAACTGGGAGAAGCTGCGGTGTCCGCTCCTGTGCTGGTGCCAGGCTTGGAATCCTGTTTCAGAGGACATTGCTGGGAAGAGAGAACGGGAAATCTCTGCAAGGAGGTCCCTGCGCCTAGGACTATGGGTTACCCCAGTTTCCCCCAGTTGTGAGTATGTGTGTTGTCTGTTTATGTCATTGTATTGCATTTTTCCCAATAAATTAATTTGATAAACTCTTGTGTTTCTGTCTGGCGAGTTGATCCCTGATATTAGTCTTGATCTCCTGTGACAAGGTGCAAATTGGAAACAAAGGTCCATTTCACCTCCAAAATATATTATCCCTAGAGTGCAGCAACATATTATGGTGATCTGAGGTTACCTCCCGTTCCCATATTACAATACTGCACAAAGCAGAGGTGGCTAACTCCAGTCCTCTAGGGCTACCAACAGGTTAGGTTTTCAGGATATCCCTGCTTCAGGACAGGTGGCTCAATCAGTGGTTTAGTAGGTTCTCATTATAACATGTGCACCATGTAACTCCTCCCCACCTCTTCTTACTGACTCCCCAAGGTGGAAGCTGGGACAGACGCAGAATGTGATACATGTCATTATAATCTGTGCACCATGTAACTCCCCCCCAATTTAGGGTGACCATTCGTCCCGTTTTTGCCGGGACAGTCCCGGTTTTTGCTGGGCTGTCCCGGTTACCCGTCCTTCCCGGGAATGTCCCGGTTTTTCTCCCTGGTTCGCGGGGGAGTCAGCGACGATGCGCGGGGGGAGCGAGCGGTGGCGCCGAGGAGGAGGAGGATGCGGCAGTCGGGTAGTATTTTTTTCATGTTAGAATTCCGGGGGGGCTGGGCTTAGAGAGTAGAAGCAGGGGATTGGTTGGAGGTCAGAGGATCTCGTGGGTGGGGCTTAGTACCGGGCCGGATGGAGTGAGCTGCTTCTCCGTGAGAGAGAAAGGTGTGTGTGTGTGCTCTGTCTGTCTGTCTGTGTCTCCTGTCTGTGTGCTGTCTGTCTGTCTGTGTGTGTGTGTGTGTGTGTGTGTGCTGTCTGTGTGTCCTGTCTGTGTGTGTGTGTGTGTGTGTGTGTGTGTGTGTGTGTGTGTGCTGTCTGTCTGTCTGTCTGTGTGTGTGTGTCATAGGAGGAGCTGAGGGGAAGGTATGAGGAGGGGGAGATATGAGGAACTGAGGGGAAGGTATGAGGAGGGATGGGGAAGGTCTGAGGAGGGATGGGGAAGGTATGAGGAGGGTGGGGGAGGTATGAGGAGGGGAGGGATAGGTATGAAGAGGGATGGGGAAGGTATGAGGAGGGGGAGGCGAAGGTATGAGGAGGGGAGGGGAAGGTATGGGGAGGCGAAGGTATGAGGAGGGATGGCGAAGGTATGAGGAGGGGTGGGGAAGGTATGATGAGGGGTGGGGAAGGTATGGGGGATGGAGAAGGTATGAGGGGAGGGGAGGGGAAGGTAGGAGGGGAGGGGAAGGTAGGAGGGGGGGAAGATAGGAAGGGGGGAGGGGAACGTTTGAGGAGGGGGAGAGGAAGGTATGAAGAGGGGAGGGAAAGGTATGAGGAGGAGGAGATATGAGGAGCCGAGGGGAAGGTATGGGGAGGGGGGAGGGGCAGGTATGAGGAGGGATGGGGAAGGTATGAGGAGGGATGGGGAAGGTATGATGAGGGATGGGGAAGGTATGAGGAGGAGGAGATATGAGGAGCCGAGGGGAAGGTATGGGGAGGGGGGAGGGGCAGGTATGAGGAGGGATGGGGCAGGTATGGGGAGGGATGGGGAAGGTATGAGGAGGGATGGGGAAGGTATGAGGAGGGATGGGGAAGGTATGAGGAGGGGAGATATAAGGAGAGGGGGAGAGGGTAGGTATGAGGAAAGGATGGGGAAGGAGAGGTATGAGGAGAGGAGGTATGAGGGGAGGAGAAGAGGGGGAAGTATGAGGGGGCAGGTATGAAGAGAGATGGGGGGGCTGTGTGTGTTTGTCACTGTGTGTGTGTGTGTGTGTGTGTGTGTGTGTCACTGTGTGCACGTATATTGGGGAGGGAGGTTGAGTGTGGGGAGGGGAGAAAAATACATGGGGGTGGGGGTGTAAGAGAGGGGGGGGGAAGGAATGGGTGAGAGTGGGGGGGAAGGAATGGGTGAGAGGGGGGGGGGGGAAGGAATGGGTGACTGGGGAGTGTGAGGTGGGGTGAGAGTGAGGAGGTGTGTGAGAAGGGGGGGTTCTCGCAAGGCCGCCGAAACGTGGGTAGAGGCCCCTGGTGAAAACGTTCTTCCTGGGCTCCAGGAAAGCTGTCTTTGGCCCTGCATTGCAGTGATGTCACTGACTGCCACAAGGAGAGCAAGATACCCTATTTTGCAAAGTGTAAGGTCAGGAAGGTCACATTTTTTTTTTTAAAGTCTTAAAGTCTTTTAATTAATGCATAAATTTTTTTATTTAATTTTAATTTGTCAATTAATTATTTATTTAATTGTAATTTGTTAATTATTTTATAGTCTTCATTATTTATATACACACACACACACTGCAGGGCCCACCTCCTATACACACAGACACACTGCAGCCCCCACCAACAGGACGCATTATGGTGCCGAGGCATCACGTGATGCCACATTGTCACGGCAACATGTCACCGCCTGATGTTAGGGTCTCGTTGTCATGGCAACGGGGTGCGTCACGTGATGTAATTTGTTTTATAAATAATTTTTTATTGTGTCCCGGTTTTTCTTTTTGAAAATCTGGTCACCCTACCCCAACTCCTCCTACTGACTCTCCCCAAGGTGCAAACTGGGGCAGAGACGGAGAATGTGATACATCTCTTTATAACTAACATCGATAAAGTATATTAATGTTTCTGTGCCTCAATACAACGACCTATTATATCTGAAATCCCATTTCTTTTTGATTGCTTCCTTTTTCTCGCCTTTTGTAGGGAATACGGCAAACAGAGAAAGACCGGTCATCGCTGACGCATAGTCCCAGTGAAAGTATGAGGGCGGGGAGATTTGTCAGAATGATGCTGGGATGTTTATAAACTGAATACTTCTCATTTTCAGACCTGGTTTCCTTCGGGGAAATAGGGCTGATTAAGTCACTTCTCTGCGTGTGTTCCATCTCGGTAACTGTCAGGGCTGCAGGCGGGTTTCACTCAAACATGACATGTTGGCGCAAATCCCACAGCCAGCTGGGTCTGACTCCCAGTAGTTGCTGATGGCAGAGGCATGTGGAAAAGAGAGGTGCACCCTTGTGCACAGTGCAAGAAAATCTCCCATTGAGTAAAAGCTGCATTGTTGCTTTCTGACTTGAGTTAAAGAGGTAATCCAAACGGCACTTTAAAAATAATAATAATAATTTTGTTTTAATATATGCAGCCTGAATTACTTAAGCTGCCGTTTGATTAGTTCTCCCGTAATCGATCAGCAAAGATACTGCTTCCCAGGGGTCACGCTAAATGGCTGCCTTTCAGTTTCGGTCAATCCTTCAGGCAGTGTAACTCAGCAGCTACAATGTATTCTTTTATTAGTGAGGTAACATCTATTGTTACAGTTTGCAGCTCAAAGTGCTGGGATTATTGGCAACAACTCATCACAACCAGGAAAGTGTTGCAAAGATCTTGCACTGCTTGGGAAGTGTTAGAGCAGCAAAACGTGAAATCTTATGTTTTTTTTTTTTTTTTTTAAATCATTTCTATACTTACTGCATTTAAAAATATATATATTATTCAACTCTTAATGCCATTTTGAATGAATTTTAAAGCATCCTTTGATTTCTATAGCGGGGTTTACGCCCACCTCCCGAGGAGTGCAAGATATTTGTAACACTTTTCTGTTTGTGATAATTTGTTGCTAATATTTCCAGCAGTTTGTGTGTTAAACTGTAACAATAGATAATGTTACCGTAGTAATTTAAAGATACACTCTAGCTGCTGAGCTACACTGACTGAAGCAGCCATTATGTTAGGCACACAGTCAGGATTGTGACAGGTTTATAGCAGGAGCACCAAACGATCGCCAACTTAGGTAAGAATGACATGCTTTACATATACAGTACAAATAAGAAAAAAAGGGAGGGAAAAGTGGGTGTAGAATTGCTGCTTAGGCCAGGTCCATAGCGCCTTCGTCAGGTTTTCAGGATATCCCTGCTTCAGCACAGGTGGCTCAATTAGAGGCTCAGTCAAAGACTGAGCCTCTGACTGAATCACCTGTGCAGAAGCAGGGACTGATTGAGCTACCTGTGCTGAAGCAGGGATAGCCTAAAAACCGGACTTGTTGGTGGCCCTTGAAGACTGGAGTTGGCCACCCCTGGTCTATAAGGTGATCCTAACTTTTCAGAGGAACATAATTGTAAACTTAGTCAATTGATGCAGGAAAGTGAGGGTGGTTATTATATATTCAGCCTTTATATGAACAAATATTCCATATCCAGCTTTCATTTTCATTTCAAACACGCACATTTTGGCCTTCCGTATTTTTGTTAAACTTCTTGTGTGATAAGAGGGTGTCTCATGTGCTGGATTATTGGAACTCATAATTAAAGTAATGTGAGATCTCCGACACAATGAAAACCAGATTGTGTGCAATAATCAGGCTGTAGGGCTGGCTTCATTTCACTCCCACTCATTTCATTCACTTGGCTGAGTTTGTTGGCCATAGATTATTGAAATCAGCATTACAGGTTTGGGTGAATAGATTGTCTGTAACGTGAAAATGAACGTGCTACAGTGTGTAATGATACTGATTATATATACACACCTCCAGTCCTCAAACTGTCCTTTTGGGAAAATATAACTTAACCTTGAATAACCCCCGTGGATATCCACTGGACGCCCAATGACTGGCACCCTGGTGGCCCTTGTGATATACAGTGGTCATCATCAATCTTTTGCTCATTTGTTGGGAAAATAGCATCCGCAGCTCTCAGAGAGATGTGAATATGATCACATGAGAGGAGCAGGTTTTCCCGTCCTATTCAATGTCAGGGGGTGGAAAAGTTGAAATACCATAACAAACATCTCAACACGTTGGCTGTGTGTTTATACAATGTCTGTCCATCTAACTTATAGTAGTACCCCAATCAAGAGTGTAGTTAGTGCTGCTTTAAACTCCTGCATGTTCACAATATAGGTCATTGTTGTTTAACTTTTTTTGGTTAAGGAACCGTATAATTATATTGTGAAATTCGGCGGAGCCCCCAACCTCTCTAATAGCGCGTCTGAGATCAGATGTATTGTAAGGAACCCCAACCTTCTCTAATAGCGTGTCTGAGATCAGATGCATTGTAAGGAACCCCAACCTTCTCTAATAGCGTGTCTGAGATCAGATGCATTGTAAGGAACCTCAACCTTCTCTAATAGCGTGTCTGAGATCAGATGCATTGTAAGGAACTCCAACCTTCTCTAATAGCGTGTCTGAGATCAGATGCATTGTAAGGAACCCCAACCTTCTCTAATAGCGTGTCTGAGATCAGATGCATTGTAAGGAACCTCAACCTTCTCTAATAGCGCGTCTGAGATCAGATGCATTGTAAGGAACCCCAACCTTCTCTAATAGCGTGTCTGAGATCAGATGCATTGTAAGGAACCCCAACCTTCTCTAATAGCGTGTCTGAGATCAGATGCATTGTAAGGAACCTCAACCTTCTCTAATAGCGCGTCTGAGATCAGATGCATTGTAAGGAACCCCAACCTTCTCTAATAGCGTGTCTGAGATCAGATGCATTGTAAGGAACCCCAACCTTCTCTAATAGCGTGTCTGAGATCAGATGCATTGTAAGGAACCCCAATAGCGTGTCTGAGATCAGATGTATTGTAAGGAACCCCAACCTTCTCTAATAGCGTGTCTGAGATCAGATGCATTGTAAGGAACCCCAACCCTCTCAAATAGCGCGCCTGAGATCAGATGCATTGTAAGAAACCCCGACCCTCTCTAATAGCGCGTCTGAGATCAGATGCATTGTAAGGAGCCCCAACCGTCTCTAATAGCGTGTCTGAGATCAGATGCATTGTAAGGAACTCCAACCCTCTCCAATAGCGCGCCTGAGATCAGACATGAACTTTTCTATCAGTGCATAAAATAGTAGTGACATTTTCTGTATTCACTTTTGCTTTGCGGAGTTGTTATATACAGAGGTACAATTTGACAATCTGTTTGCACTTGCAGAATGTACTGCTGTATTTCTTTTGCCCTTTTGTATCTCCATGTTTTGTGCGCCAAAAGAAACTGCCATCTTTAATAAGAAACGTGTGCCAACCACAAAACAATTCCAATTGTAATTGGCGCACTAATAAAAGAGGACTGAAAACGTAGAGTAGAATGCCTGAGAATTATTCTGGGATTCCACAACAGTAACCAAGAACATGCAAAAACACAAAGAAAATCTGCCATGAATTGAGGAAATACAAGAGAAGGTTTGAGGTCCGATTGTAAAACACTTTAGCTCCTAAAGGTTGTAATCATTTCCCTGAGTGAAAGAATATGAGGGAAAACTTTCAGTGTCTGCCAAAGGAGTGGAACAAGTGGGAGTGAAAAGGACGTATCCCTGTAGCCTGATTATTACACGCAATCTGGTTTTAATTGTGTCAAATCCCTTGTTCGCTGGAATGCTGACTACACATTGTTACCCTGCCAAAGGGGTTTCTTTTCCTCTATATACACATAACATTATTTTTGTCTCTGATATGATTATGAGCGGACTACTTAGACTTTAGACAGTTGGCAAGCACTTACTGTAGGTAGCATCTAGTTCAGCAGTGGCCAACTTCAGTCCTCAGGAGCTGCCAACAGGTCAGGTTTTCAGGATGTCCCTGCTTCAGCAAAGGTGGCTCTATCATGATGAAGCAGGGATATCCTGAAAACCTGTCCTGTTGTTGACTGAGCCACTGATTAAGTCACCTGTGCCGAAGCAGGGACATCCTGAAAACCTGACCTGTTGTTGACTGGGCCACTGATTGAGTCACCTGTGCTGAAGCAGGGATATCCTGAAAACCTGACCTGTTGTTGGCCCTTGTGGACTAGAGTTGTGCACCTATGGTATACAGCAAAAGCATTCTGCAAACTGGATACAAAGAAGCACCCTAAGCTTGTGATTATTTTCATTTAGACATAGATTTATAGACTGGACTGCCTGAATATTTCATACTGTGCTGAAGCAGGGATATCCTGGACTGGAGTTGGCCACCCTTGGTTTGCAGCAATCAAAAAGAATCCTTAATGCTAAAATATCACGACATTGTCTTGGGGATGGGAAAAAGGAAACAAAGAGATAATACAGTACTATGCTATATTGTGAGTTTTATTCCATCTGAACATCTGACATTAAAGCAGCAACTCCTCCCCAAAAAGATTATTTTTTAAACGTTATATGAACCAAGGGGTTACCCATAGCCGAACTGCGGCACTTAAAGCTCAAGGGACCTGCCGGTTGGTGAGATATTGCATCTTTTGCCTTGCAAGTACTTACAAGGAAAAACAAAGATAGTGGTGGGCTTAGCCAATCAGAAGCTGCAATGTCATCTCACAATGATCTCTTAGCCGCCAGAGTGAGGCTGATCCCAGGGGCCATACTGTTTCTCCCAGATACCACTTCATGCATATTACATATCGAGAGAGAGAGGGAGACACTTTTTCTTTTCAGCTACTATTGAAATTTGGGGGTCTCCTTATATTCCGGGTCGCCCTATATTCGGGCAATTACGGTATATTTATAAAACGAGACTTGCGGATTGCTGCCTTAGGCTCTGCTTATAGTGCCGGTGACGGTCAGGCGACCGTCGCTGGAAAATCAAATAGAGATGACTTCCAGCGATCGCGACCAATCCGTCGCTCCGTCGTGTCACACTTACTATAAGTGCACGCGATGGCGGCAATACATTTGTTTTGCCGCGACGTCACTGTCGCCATCGCTGGCACTATAAGCGCAGCCTAACATGCCGACATTAATAGGGGACACTTGCCAGGCCCCTACATTCGATGCAGTTTGGAAGCTGTTTTTCCTGTATTTGTGGAGGAAATACAGGACTCTCCTAATAAGAAAAGCAGGAAGCTGTCCCGCTGCACCTTGTGTGTGGGGGGAGAAGTCTTTGTTCTTAGGGAGAGGAACGGAGGAGGACCAGGAAACCATCCAGTGGCACTACACGTGGCACTGCTTAATCACCGGAAGGGAACCGTTTCACCAGATCTGAATCCGCGGCATGGGGCGGACGGAATGCTTTGGAATGAGTGGGGCGTAGTGTCTGTCTTTGATGCCCTATCAGGGGCTTATCAGTGGCATAGTATCGGCTAATGAGAAGACACGCAGCATAGAGAGGGGGGGGCTCTCCTGTTACAGGGCGGGGTCGGGATGTGGACGGATTTGGGATTTTGATAGCTGAATTTCAGATTTGGGGTGGCGGAGAATGTAGCTCCCTGATTTTTCCTCATTCTGTGACTTCTGACCCCATTTCAATATAAGGGTTTATGTAGCAACACAAAAGTGGAGTTATACAGTGGCAAAGAAAGTGCACACGTATCAAAAGGGACGTGTCTTTGATACATCTGGTGCAGTTATTTTACCCCACAATTGCCCCACTCTCGCCTTAAAGAGGTAATCCAAGCGATAACCTGAGTTACACTGACTGGATGATTGATTGAAACTGAAAGTCCACCATTTAATGAACCCTGGGAAGCAGGATCTTTGCTGATCGATTACGGGAGAATGAATGCTGGAGAAGTGAACATCTCTACTTAAATGAATAGGATTAAAATATTCTCCAGCACAGGGAAGCAGCTTCTCCGCATATTCAATAAGGGTTTATGTATCAAGAAAAGTCGGTGTTAAGTCGATGCTAAGAGCGATTTGGGGCGTGGCACCTCTTTTCGTGGTATATTTAAACGAGGAACAGAAAAGGAGAGGAGACTTAACTTTATAAATAGGCCCGCTTTTTTTCTGCGTTAAAAGTAGAAGTTTTCACTGTGTAAATAAAAAAAGTAGTATTCGTTGAGTGGCACTGATAACATCACACATGGTCCACTGCCTTCTATCTCCCTATCTCCCTCTCTCCCAGACATATAAGGAGGTGATGCTGAGAAGCAGCAGGACATATACATTATCCGTCAGTGCTGTTCCCTGGGGTCTCTCGTTTTTGCCCAGCATGCCTCACATTCCTCTCCGGTGACTCATGGAATAAGAACGCTTTTTATATTTTTAGTAATGCTGCACGTTATCGAGGTCACAGTGACGTCAGGCAGGGGAGCATTTAGTCCGCTGCCAGTTTTCAGCAGTTGCTCCCGTCCTTGTGTACGTGGAGGATCCTATTCGTGGGTTAATGTGGAAAGGGGTTAGGCCAGGGGTGGGCAACTCCAGTCCTCAAGGGCCACCAACAGGTCAGGTGTTAAGGATACCCATGCTTCAGCACAGGTGGCTCAACCAGTGGCGCAGACTGGGCCACTGGTTGAGCCACCTGTGCTAAAGCTGGGGTATACTGAAAGCCTGACCTGTTGGTGGCCCTTGAGGCCTGGAGTTGGCCACCATTGGCCTAACCCCTACCTACCCTAACCTTAACATGTACATATGTACAATAAGTGCAGCAAAATCA
Organism: Ascaphus truei; assembly: GCF_040206685.1. Taxonomy (NCBI): domain Eukaryota; kingdom Metazoa; phylum Chordata; class Amphibia; order Anura; family Ascaphidae; genus Ascaphus; species Ascaphus truei. Next base: position 35,644,582 of record NC_134489.1, read on the forward strand.
GACAATGGGAAAGGAAACCCCTGCTCCAGAGAGCTTACAATCCACGTGGTCTGCTGAGAGAAGTGCAGGAGATGGCAGGGCTTGGCCTAACCCTAATGTGCCAGCCTATTACTAACCAGCATTGTCTGGCTCCTAATAATCTGGGAGAAAATGATGGTGGGCTAAAAAATCGGAGAGGGGGGAGATTATGGCGCGGCCTGCCCGGTAAATAGACACTTTGTTATTAAAATGCTAGTGCCAGCTGCACCTTCGACCTCCGACTTCTGAGATCCGGCAACTCCTTCACATAAACACTGTAACTTAACCCCTCTAACCCTGGTACGTAATCATGCACCGCATTGCAGGTCACCTGGGCAGCACAGTGGTTAACAGATATTGTGTTGTATCTCCTAAGCAGAGCGAGGCTGCAAGACAACTTATATTGGGCCGCTCCAGGTATTTTATGGGTCAGCGCTGCTTAGTTAATATAACTCATTGACTTTCAAAGCAGGAGGTGCCCTTTCGATATATAACACTCGCTCATCACAACCTAAGGTAATGTCTGTGCGTCTGTCTGTGCATCTGTCTGTCTGAGCGTCGGTCTGTGTGTCTCTCTGTCTGTGTGTGTGTGCTTCTGTCTGTCTGAGTGTGTGTGTGCGTCTGTGTGTGTGCTTCTGTCTGTCTGAGTGTCTGTGTGTCTCTGTCTGTCTGTGCATCTGTCTGTCTGAGCGTCGGTCTGTGTGTCTCTCTGTCTGTGTGTGTGTGCTTCTGTCTGTCTGTGTGTCTGTGTGTCTCTGTCTGTGCGTCTGATTGTCTGCCTCAGATTCTAAAAAGTAGATTGCAAGCTCTTTGGGTGCAGCTATTCATTGGTCCTATATTGTTTTACTGTGTAAGTGCCAGTGCTATATAAATAAATCTAAGCTATTATTTATCCCACATACATCCAGTCTGTGCCATGCACAGGGGACAAACTCTTTTCCCTAAGCACACGTATACACTTGTCCACACTCATTTTGTGAATAGATTCTCACATATTGGGAAGCAATGTGTCGCTTGCCTCCCTGGCAGACAAGGGGTTAACAGCCCACCCTAATATACAACAACAGGACAGCTCAGATACCGCCCGCCCTAATATACAACAGGGCCGATTAAATACAGCCCGCCCTAATATAAAACAACAGGACAGCTCAGATACAGCCCGCCCTACTATACAACAAGACCACTTAAATACAGCCCGCCCTAAAATACAACAGGACCACTTAAATACAGCCCGCCCTAATATACAACAAGACCGCTAAATACAGCCTGAGAGCTCTTCAGAACACAGTCACGTCCCGAGAATGTCAGAGGAAGAACATTTGTCACCATATGGTAGAAGCGTTACAGTCTGTTTGTGACCTTTTGCCATACATTGCATCTGACATTTAATGAACGCGGACTTAGTATTCCAACATATGTACGTGCCCTGTACATGTGCCATGTGCCTTGTACATGTCCTGTGCCCTGTACATGTACTGTGTCCTGTACCCTGTGTCCTGTGCCCTGTACATGTCCTGTGTCCTGTGCCCTGTACATGTACTGTGTCCTGTGTCCTGTGTCCTATACCCTGTGTCCTGTGCCCTGTACATGTGCCTTGTACATGTCCTGTGCCCTGTACCTTGTGTCCTGTGTCCTGTGCCCTGTACATGTGCCTTGTACATGTCCTGTGTCCTGTGCCTTGTACATGTACAAATGCCCTGTACCCTGTTAATGTGCCTTGTACATATACCCTGTGCCCTGTACATGTACCCTGTGTCCTGTACATGTACATGTACCCTGTGTCCTGTACATGTACCCTGTGTCCTGTACATGTACCCTGTGCCCCGTACATGTACCATGTGTCCTGTACATGTGCCCTGTACATGTGTCCTGTGCCCTGTACATGTTTTGCCCTTGCACATCTCTGTGCATGGATTGCAACTGCAGCTGCTGCATGGAACTCGCGTTTCCCACTCTCTGCTTTTGCGTATGTGTTGAATATGGGAAGCGCAGACGCAATGATTGGCTGGAGGTGACTTCATGCACTTTAATTAGCAGGAAACACAGACTCAACCCCACAGACGTAGCTGGGAGATAACAACTAGAAGCAAAAGAGGAATATCCCTTCCTTACCAGGAAGCATTGTGACACTGACCATTTTGTTGACAACAGAAAAGAGCCATTTGACTTAGCTCACTTATCCATGTTCCCTACATTATGCCTGAATCCCAATGATTCCTGATTGGTGCTCTGATTGTAAACTGATTTTTTTTTTTTTTTACTAATTATGTAAATATTCAAAATAAGGAAATATAGGCACTCACTGGTCATTTTTTTCTAAATTGAATTAAAAAATATTTTTTTTTCTTTCTGCGCCTAACTCCCCTTATTTCATATATTTGCATTATTCTATTGTACTTCGATGAAGTATCAATGACACACAGTTTCATTTGTAACATATGAAATAGCCCACTGGAAATGGGTAAATAGTGACCTTCATATCAATCAAGGCAAATGTACATTAAACACATACTGTAGCAGTAATGAAGCTGGATAACTTGTTTTCCCCCAGCTTATGTACTCGCTACATTAGGTTCATGCAAAGTTTCAATTCTCATGAGATACATTAAAAAAAGCACGTGCTGTTTATACGATGATAAGAATCTCCCTTTACGGCTTGTTATCTCTCAGCGTTTTTCCTTTCGCGCCTAAGATTGCAGCGTGAATACCAAGATCAGTCATGGAAACTTTAGCGAATATTTATAGATTGTTGTACGGAAGAGTTAGGAGGCGCGTCATCAAAAGACCGTCCCGGATAAGAATGTGATGACTAGGTTCTCTTTGTCCCGTCGCTGTCTTGCTTATCTTTGGTGTTGTTTTGCGCAGTTTCTACTGATGAAGCAGTGTATCCAATGTTGATGTACAGTTGTGTGAAAAAGAAAGTACACCCTCTTTGAATTCTATGGTTTTACATATCAGGACATAATAACAATCACCTGTTCCTTAGCAGGGCTTAAAATTAGGTAAATACAACCTCAGATGAACAACAACACATGACCTATTACACCGTGTCATGATTTATTTAACAAAAATAAAGCCAAAATGGAGAAGCTATGTGTGAAAAACTAAGTATACCTTAGGATTCAATAGCTTGTAGAACTACCTTTAGCAGCAATAACTTGATGTAATCGTTTTCTGTATGACTTTATCAGTCTCTCACATTGTTGTGGAGGAATTTTGGCCCACTCTTCTTTACAACGTTGCTTCAGTTCATTGAGGTTTGTGGGCATTTGTTTCTGCACATCTTAAGGTCCAGCCACAGCATTTCAATCGGGTTGAGGTCTGGACTTTGACTGGGCCATTGCAACACCTTGATTCTTTTCTTTTTCAGCCATTCTGTTGTAGATTTGCTGGTGTGCTTGGGATCATTGTCCTGTTGCATGACCCAATTTCGGCCAAGCTTTAGCTATCGGACAGATGGCCTCACATTTGACTCTAGAATACTTTGGTATACAGAGGAGTTCATGGTCGACTCAATGACTGCAAGGTTCCCAGGTCCTGTGGCTGCAAAACAAGCCCAAATCATCACCCCTCCACCACCACGCTTAACAGTTGGTATGAGATGTTTGTGCTGATATGCTGTGTTTGGTTTTCGGCAAACGTGGTGCTGTGCATTATGGCCAAACATTTCCACTTTGGTCTCGTCTGTCCAAAGGACATTGTTCCAGAAATCTTGTGGTTTGTTCAGATGCAACTTTGCAAACCTAAGCCGTGTTGCCATGTTCTTTTTAGAGAGAAGAGGCTTTCTCCTGGCAACCCTTCCAAACAGACCATAATTGTTCAGTCTTTTTCTAATTGTACTGTCATGAACTTTAACATTTAACATGCTAACTGAGGCCTGTAGAGTCTGAGATGTAACTCTTGTTTTTTTTTGTAATTTCTCTGGGCATTGCACGGTCTGACCTTGGGGTGAATTTGCTGGGACGTCCACTCCTGGGAAGATTGGCAACTGTCATGAATGTTTTCCACTTTTGAATAATCTTTCTCACTGTAGAATGATGGACTTTAAATTGTTTGGAAATGGCCTTATAACCCTTCCCAGATTGATGGGCAGCAACAATTGTTTCTCTAAGATCATTGCTGATGTCTTTCCTCCTTGGCATTGTGTTAACACACACCTGAATGCTCCAGACCAGCAAACTGCTAAAACTTTGGCTTTTATAGAGGTGGTCACACTTGCTGATAATAAATTAATCACCTGTCTGCTACTTAGCATCTTAATTCCTATGGAAGCAGTATGGGTGTACTTAATTTTTCACGCATAGCTTCTCCATTTTGGCTTTATTTATTTTTTTATAAATCATGACACGGTGTATGTAGTATGTCATGTGTTGTTGTTCATCTGAGGTTGTTTTTACCTAATTTTAAGACCTGCTAAGGAACAGATGATTGTTATTATGTCCTGACATGTCCTGATATGTAAAATCATAGAATTCAAAGAGGGTGTACTTTCTTTTTCACACCACTGTGTATGTATATCTTTATTCATATACAGTAGCGCCAGTACAGCAGTAAATAACACATAATGGGGAGAAGTAAAAGTAACATTTAGGAAAAGGAGTCCCTGCCCCGAAGAGCTTACAATCTAATTGGTAAGTAGGAGGAACGTACAGAGACAGATGTGTTGATACATCAGCATTATTAGATGGATACATTACATCGGGAAGATGCCGGGCCATAGTCTTCTGCCATAGGACCCCTTCTGGTACTGGTAGATACCTTACATCCCAACGAAGTCAATGACAGTGGAAGGTGTCTTCTGAAGACTGCCTAGTAAGTGACTATAGCCCACATTGTCTAAACTGTGTGTCTAGGTGTTGGTGTATCTAATTACAACAATAGAAGTACTTAGCTCTGCCTTTATGTATCCAGCTTATTTATTTAAAGACAATAAGGGGAACAACTGGGCTCTTATATTAAGATTGTAAGCTCTTTAGATGGAACCGTCTCCCCTCTGTCGCTGTGTATTCCCTTGAACATTGGCAACCTTTTCCATATGGCATCCAAAGGGCGTTAGCCATTATTGTCCTTGCCTGCGACTCATCTCTGCGTCTCCACTGTAAGAATGTGTGCTGATACCCAGACATTGTACTAACGGATCACATGCGATCCAGGGGCACAGACATCAGTGTCCCCTATCAACCACAGCCTTGATAAAAGTGACAGAGCTGACATATTATTACAGGCTTCCTCTGCTGCCTTGTTTTGATATCACATTACGATGGTGGTGGTGGCATTTGAGGTCAGGCATGATGTACGGGATACTTATGCGACTTTTAACACTTTATCCTTATTAAACTCCGTCACAACCTCTAATGATTCAGAGCCATGCTTTCTAGGCAGATACAACTATTCACACAGCTCACGTTCACCCTGTCAGAGGGGTTGTGGGAAAAAATTTCCGCCCCCCAACCATCTTGTTCACCTCAAATGTCCTTATGGGGATAACGGTTCATGTTTTTCCAGTCTTAATTACATGTTATGGGAATGCCAGCTGAGAAATAAAAACTTCAAGATGCAGCTCAGTGGTGAGATGTCAGAGGGGGTGTTTTTTTTCGCCGCGAACGGCCTCAAATGTCGCTTTGGTAGTTATAGAGTAAGACCCTAAATCCTTTATTTAATGAGACCGTGATAAGCTGCGTTTTGAGCTCATGGAATACGAGGCGTAAGAGGCGCAACTTCTAAGCATCAGTCTAGCAGCAAAAATCTATTTCTATCGCTCGACATGAAGATCGCCCGGGTGTCAAAAATACATGACGCCAAGACTAAACTGCGTTAGCGGTAACAAACAACTGCGATAGTTTATTCTGCGTGCTGCTGCAGTAGCTGCCATTAGTGTCTCTTCGAATGTTTTACATTCAGTCGTGTCTAAATCAGGGGTGGCCAACTACAACATCAACAGGTCAGGTTTTCAGGATATCCCTGCTTCAGCACAGGGGGCTCAATTAGTGGCTCAGTCTTTGACTGACCCACTGATTGAGCCCCCTGTGCTGAAGCAGAGACATCCTGGAAACCTGACCGGTTGGTGGCTCTTAAGTACTGGAGTCGAAGACTGAGCCACTGATTGAGCCCCCGTGCTGAAGCATAGATTTCCTGAAATCCTGACCTGTTGGTGACCCTTAAGGACTGGAGCTAGCCACCCCAGATCTAGATCATTAGATCTGCCTATTCTCCCGAGACACATGTTCACTGTTAGGTCCGAGTCTGCCCGATGCACTCAGTGCTGTGAGGCTGTGTGAATCTGCCCTGCTTTCCCATCACTATGCTCAGTCGGTGAGGTGACCCTGTCCCGTTGCACTCGCATCTCTGTAACTGAATGCAGTTGGCATGCCACCAGGGACGTGTTTATTGAGGATGAGTCTGTCACTTCCCACACTGCTCAGGAAGCACAAAGTCACAGGGCACAACATCCAGCACAATAAGCTCACATTCCTGCCAGTCACCCGCTTAACCTGCTCACTGCTGGTGGGATGTGCAATATACTGTGTACATTGGATGTTAGGCACCTGCAGCAACAGAGTTTAACGGTGCAGTGGAAAAAGGTTCCTCCTTTTGCTGCATATCAACTACCTACTGTGCAGCGACCTAAATATATGAATGAGTGTGTTAGGGGATACAGGTGTGCAAAGACAGAGAAAGGTGTGAGGTGGAGGTGGCTGACGGCGCAGGAGTAACTCAGTGAAGGAAATGGCACTGTCTTTGAAGTGGGTGAAAGCCAGTTAAAATCCCAGTGTCTGCTTATCTTGCCACCTTGGGCAAGTCACTGTGCCTCAGACACTAAAATTAGATTGTAAGCTCTACAGGGTAGGCACAGACATTCTCTGTACTGCACTACATACATTGTCAGTGCTACAATATATATATATATATATATGTGTGTGTGTGAGAGAAGATAGGAGAAGAGAGGAGGAACACCAGGTGCCTGGTGATGGAGAGACAGAGAAGTGAGAGAATGGAATGTAGAGGGCTGATGAGGAGAGAGCCACATTGTGTGATATGGTGAAGGGACACGGGGATCAATGTATGGAGCTTCCAGGCTGACCCCTTTGGCATGGACATGGCTAGAATGGGACCTTTGCCACGCCAGTATTCAGCCGCCAAGGACAGTCAGCCACTGGCTGTTTCGCCCCATAGGTAAGGCTAAGGCCCCGCTCCCAGAGTCAGCGCACCTGCGCTGCTGACAGGCGGTGCGCTGAGATACACAGACCGCGATCTGCGGTCTGTAGGGAGCCGGAGCGGGAGGTGGGAGGTTTGATCGGGAGGTGGGCGGTTTGACAGGGAGGGGGGGCGTGGCTTGAGCGGAGGGACCCGCTACTCTCCCCCCCCTCCCTCCACGGACTCGGGCTGGAGCTGGAAGGTAAGTTTAAACACACACACGCAGGCACTCATTCATACACGCGCACACACACACACAGGCAGGCACTCACGCACTCATACACACACACACGCGCGCACACACAGGCAGGCACTCACGCACTCATACACACACACACACAGACAGAGGCAGGCACTCGGGCACACACACACACAGACAGGCACTCACGCACTCAGACACATACACACACAGACAGGCACGCACTCAGACACACACACAGAGAAAGGCACTCACCTGCTTTCACTCCACACTCCTCCCTGCTCCCCGAAGCCTCTCCTCCTCCCGCAGCCTCCCCTCCCCATTGGCTCACAGCCACACACGTCACGCGTCAACGCTAGAAAACACCATTCTCTGGTGTCTCCAGCGGCTGACGCGCTACAGCGTGTAGTGCTCTGTGCAGCCAGGGGGGACCGGGACCGGCTCGCGAGGATTCCCCTGCTGGTGGGGAACTCGCGACCCGCCGCCCGCGCCAACGAGCGCAGCGGGACCGAGGCCTTAGTTAGCATTAGGGGTGAACTTTTGGGGTTTTAGGGTACTGGGTTGAGTTTTAAGGTAAGTGGTTAATGTTTTTAGGGTAAAGATTAGAATTAGCACTAGTGGTTAAGGTTAGGGGTTTTAGGGTAAGGTTAGGGCAGGGGTGGCCAACTCCTGTCCACAAGGGTCACCAACAGGTAAGGTTCAGGATATCCCTGCTTTAGCACAGGTGGCTCAATCAGTGGCTTAGTCCAGCGGTGCGCAAACTGGGGGGGGGGGGCAAGATTATTTAGGGGGGGGGTGCAGGCTTCTAAAGCTCCGTGCTGCTGCTTCTGTGTGATGTCTGCCTGCAGCGGGGGCGGGGCCTTCCCTGCACACAGACAGACCCTCCTCCTCCTGTCCCAGTTTTCAGCCGCACATGGGGGACTGGAGCAGGCTTAATACTCCCTCCCACCCCCAGGTGTGTGTGTGTGTGTCATGTGTGGGAGACAAGAGAGACATGGAGAGGTGGGAGACATATTGGACTGCCTTTTTGCACCAGAAAAAAAACATATTACCAGATGCCAGCAAACAATAAAATAAACAGTGATCCAATACTAGTATACTGCCCAAGCGATTTGTGAACTTGGCTGCAGGAGATTGTAGATGCGTGGCGGACGCGTCACAAAGCTGGTTCGCCCTCATTGGCTGCATTTTGATTACAACAGGCAGGGGGGGCAGAGAAATTTCATGGATGAAAAGGGGGGCTCGGCATAAAAATGTGCTCACCCCTGGCTTAGTCAATGACTGATTGAGCCACCTGGACTGAAGCAGGGATATACTTAAAACCTGACTTGTTGGTAACCCTTGAGGACTGGAGTTGGCCACTCCTGCTTTAGGGGATCCACAGGAGAGTTCTTCATATTACAGTGTTGTAGAAAACCTTGTGGGTCTCTTCTTGTAGTGGACTCAAGAGGCCTGGGAGGTTTTGGTACAGTACACTGCTGCAGGACCCATAAGGACTATAGAACATTAATGTATTACTTAGCCATCTGTAAATTCAATCAGGTGCTTGATATGAAGTCACAGTAGCAGCCTCGTTCCCTCCTGTATAACACCTGCCATGCAGCCTGATACCGCAGTTCACTAGCGAACACATCTCTGTATAACGCTCATTTTACAGAAGTGTTTGGTATGATCAAAAGTGTCCAGCAGCCTTACCTGGGTGGCAGAGTATCTTCGAAGTGGGAGTCACAATGATAGCACCCAGTGCCATCTGTGCATTACTTAGGTCCAGCCGAAGAGAACAGATGAAAAGCGGAACTCCAGCGGGATTTGGCAAACAAATGAGTGGATTTTATTCCTGAGGATCGACGTTTCGGTCGCTGCGCAGACTGAAATGTCGATCCTGTCCTCTTCAGCTCCACGCAAGTGGACTTTTTCGTGTGCCCGTGGCCGTTAATGCAACTTTGTGAGTGGACCTAATTCCTCTTCTCTTACCTAGGCCGAGTCACTAAAGTCCCTTTCTTTCGTTGCAATGTGTTGCAGACGTGTGTATTACAGGTATTTTTAATTAGATTGTAATATCTTTAAATCAAAGATTATGCTGGAATGATTCCTGCGCTCCTACCAATTAGGCTAAAATAAAAGTGATCTCATGAATAAGGGTTATTTTGTTAAACCCTTTGGCCAAAGCGTTATAAGCCTGCAGCCACGTCGAGGCATAACCTACACTGAATATATGTAATTATTGTCCCATGGACTAGTGAAAAATGTGAGAAAGCCCCGAAGGGGTTAAATAAAGCATATGCTATTGTTCTACTACCTACTGTGGCTGCTCTCAATAAAAATACACATATTATAATTAATATGATTAATTAGCATTTTCTCTTCCATAACCATTTTCCTGCTGAAGGAGCATTAACTCTCTTACCTGTGGATGCATTTGTTCTAACCAAAGGTAACACCAAGGGAATAATGCAAAGTAAGCAAAGAAAATGTAGGCGCAGAGAAATAAATGGTCCATATATAGGTACCTAGGAAGGGTACAAAGCAAAGACGCCTCCAATCACACGTCCGAAAGTCGTGCCAATGTATAAAGTCATAGCTACAAATATGTTTGTTGTATGTAATACAGATGTCGCGTGAGACACTGCTCCCCCATAGAACCCAACACACAAAATCGGACATTTGGCCGCGGTCGTGTCGCCGCGATCAAGTCTCTGCTGGCACACGGCCACAGAGGAACCCTCTGCTGCAGTCGCTGGGCACTCAGCCGCCGGCCACTTAGCCAAGGTAAGTTCATTTAAGGGTTCATTTAGCGGTCAGGAGGGGGTTAATGAAAGGGGTGTTAGGGTAGGGGGTTAAGGTTTTTAGGCTGGGGGATAAGTGTAGGGTTTTTTTTAGGGTAGGGGATAAGGGTAAGGGGATTTAGGGTAAGGGGTTAAGGTTTTTAGGGTAGGGGATAAGGGTAAGGGGTTTTAGGGTAGGGGGTAGCATTAATATCAGGGGTTAAGATTAGGGTGTTTTAGGGTAAGGGGTAATGTTAGAGACTTACCTTGGTGGCTCCCAGCGGCGAGGTGAATAGCGGCTAAAAGCCTGCGGAGATGTAGTCGCGTCATAACGGCCGCGACTAAATGTCCTAGACCACCCAACACATCCCACTCTAACAGAGGATATCACAGAGTTTCCATGGGATACAATGGCAGCAGAGAGGACCACGAGCCCGGCTGCTACATCTGCATCATCCTGGATAACGGCGCTGTATCCTGGATAACGGCGCTGTATCCTGGATAACGGCGCTGTATCCTGGATAACGGCGCTGTATCCTGGATAACGGTGCTGTATCCTGGATAACGGCGCTGTATCCTGGATAACGGCGCTGTATCCTGGATAACGGCGCTGTATCCTGGATAAACGGCGCTGTATCCTGGATAACGGCGCTGTTAGATTAGTTCATGGTCGTGTCTTCGGTTCTGTTATTCTGCACCTCTGAGTGACCCAGCGCCGCTTCAATAAGATCGGGTCCCTGCTACCTAAACCTCTCGAATCTGCCCTTAGAAAGCACCCGCCCTGTTATTATTATTATCATCGGTTATTTGTACAGCGCCAACATGTTCCGCAGCGCGGTTACAACCACTCACACTTCTAGTAACACAGTACGTGAACATAACGCGCAACACTTACTTTTTTTTCGGGGCTTCGTAGTTCAAGCCTCCTAACGTCCCGGCCAGGCCAGAGCTGTGACGCTCTCACAATAAGATATTAAGGATGTGTGTGATGTGTGCAAGGTGGGAGCGTTTCCTGCCCGTGTTCAGGGGGGGAGCAGGATTCCTGGTGGGGTGTGAAGAACCCTTCCCTGTGCTGGTCCAGGGGCAGAAGGGCTGCAGAATGTTGGAGGAGAGGGGTTGGTGGGGAGCAGCGATGTTTTAGCCTGAGAGCAGACTCTGTGCTGTGTATTATCTGCAGCAGGGAGGAAGGCTGCAGGAAAAGAGCTGGAACATACTGTAGAAGTTACAGGAAGTTTTGACAAGGAAACTCCACAGAGGATGCTCGGGAGAAAGAAAAAAAAAAGAGCAGTGTTTTTGGCAGGAATGATATGTGTTTTAAGCAGTGATTGGGGAGAAACTAATGGGACCAAGGGATGGGAGGGGAAGAGTAGGAATGAGAAATTTGGGGTGGGGTGAGTTTAACCCATGTGCTGCCAGCAATGCAATGAACAGCAGTATACAGAATTTGTGAGGGAGATTAAGATTGTGGTGTACATACAGTATTTACAGTTCTACTCATTGTTGTCTTTGTAAAACACATTTTTTTTGTTGATGAGGCTTTCTGATGATACTCAACACACACACACACATACACATATATATATATCATCACATTTTAAATTATGGTGGGTGAAAAAGGCAACAAGAAACCTCCACCGTATTGCATATAGCAAATAAAAAGATCACTTGTGAGCACATTTACATGTCTTAGACAGGTCTGCAACCCTGCCCTTCACCTAACAGCGAGCATTAGCTTATATGGGTTCCATGTAAAAATGGATTTCAGGCAAAAGGTGACACGGTGTGCTCATTTGCATGTCATTTCCCAGAATCCCTTGCTGCAGTGGAAGCACTGTATGCTACTGACATGTAAATGTGCTCACAAGTGATCTTTTCATCCGTACTTAGCGATTTACAAGAGAGATTACAGTACAGGGAATTCATTATAATACAATAAGTGCAATAAACAAAATCGGACAATAGGAGAGGAAATCCCTGCCCCAGAGAGCTTACAATCTAAGTGAAGTTATTAAATGTTTATTTGCTGGCTTTATAATCGGAACTGAAAAAAAGACAGAAGTTTGTGTTTTTTGAATTGTCTGTGTTTTCCCTAAAACACATCTGGAAGCGGAATTCTTTTATACAGTACACGCTGTAGTATCAAGGTGACACAATGTAACACAACGTTCCAAGTGTAGCAAAGAAATCCTATTAAATCCTATTGATTTAACTGGTATTGCTACATGTGGTGCAGATTGCTTGGCCTAGAACTGCCCCACTGTTGCCCCGATAAATGCCCCCTTTTTATCCTGCATCAATGCTACAGTACTTTGCAGCAATTTTGTTTTGCGTGCACCAAAGTATCAGTGAGTGTTTCTAGGTAGAAGTTACATTGTAACAAGATGCGTCAAATTCTGTGTCTAATATTGCGTCTGTGCAATATTCCCCGCTTCATTCCGCGTCCCAAAATCCGCCAAGTTAAAGGTAACGTAACTCTGTTTTTTTACCAATCTGCGCCAGTTGTAGGATACTGTGTCTTACTTTTGATGCAACTGGGCTCTTAAAGCTGCAGTTCATGCAATATCCTGCATGTGTTTTTTTTTTAAGAAAAAATACTTTTAGCATTTTCTGTTTTAAAAACAACAACTTTGAAAGACCAATTTTCTTGTATTCTATTTTAACAAGCATGCTTGTTCCTATAGCAACGATTTACATTCCCCATATTTAAAGATGTCGCCAAACTTCGCCGATCAATAGACGGAGAACGAATTAACCGGAAGCTATGCAGTTTTTTTTAGGTAAGTAGAGATTGCCCAGATAAAACTATTGAAGTTAAAAAAAACCTAAAAAAAAAAAAACCGGGAGCCTGAACTGCAGCTTTAAAATGGAGCAGTGCATCTAAACCCACTATTCTCTGTGTTCCAGTTAATCCAGTACATAGCACGTTGAGTGTAATCAGATGTGTGCTATAAGAACAGTAAAGAGTTAGGCCTGGGACATAGTAGGTTCAGCCTCGCTGAGCCGGGCTGAGCCGTGCTGAGCAGATGCACTAACCCCCTGCATCTGTCATCAGCGCAACTTTAGCAGCCGCTTCCGCATGCGTGCTGATGCGTGCAGAGGCTGAGAAATTTTGAGCAGACAGGCAAATTTGAAATTTGCCGCTCGGGGAAGCGGAGGAGCGGTCACGTGACCGCTCACATCCAATGGGAGCTAGGGACTAGCCCCGCTTCCTGCTCCGCCTCCTGACACGCCTCCGCTCCGCCTCTGCTCCGCCCTGCCCCCAGAGCGCGCTCACTGCCTCGACAGAAGAAAGCACCATTTTGAGCAGTTGAGACCCGAGGCACCATGCCCGAGGCCTAACAGTGTATCAGACAGAAGTGAAACAATACTGTTAGAGCGTAGTACTGCGCTCATTGCCACTAGAGACGGAAGAATCTTTCACCGACACGCGGATTTGCTGCAAACTGTGTCGTCTATAAGGAGCAATCCAAGAAATACTACAGGTCTGATTTATTTATCTTTTAAAAACACACGTAGGATATTTCATACGTGTGTTTTTAAAAGATAAATAAATCAGACCTGTAGTATTAGATAATATGTACTGCATTTAAAACAAAATGATTCAACTTGCTGCTATTAGAAAATTATTTTTCATATACTGAGCATCCTTTCATTTCTATAGCATGTTTAGCACACTTCCCCAGCAGTGAGAAGTTTCCTGTTTGTGAGGATTTGTTGCCAATATTCCCAGCAGTTTGAGCTGCAAACTGTAACAATAGATAATGTTACCTTAGTAATTGTCACATTGCAGCTGCTGAGTTACACTGACTGAAGGATTGATTGAAACTGGAAGGCGGCCATTTAGTGAACCCTGGGAAGCAGGATCTTTGCTGATCGATCATTGGAGAACGAATCGATTGGCAGCTTAGGTAATTAGTTTTCAATAAAGTTAATCAAAGGCTGCGTATATTAAAACTAAAAAACGGCCACGGACCAATACCACGGGCAATACCCACAGCTGCCACCGCATATTCGATTCCCTCTGTCTCTGCCTCTCTATCTCCATTTCTCACTCTCTCACCATCTCTCCCTCTCTGTCTCTCCCTCTTTCCCCCTATCTTCCTCTCTATCTCTCCCCTTATCCCTCTCTCTCCCCCCCCCTATCTCTCTCTCTCTCTTTCCATCTCCCTCTCTCTCCCTCTCTACCACCAAAGCCATATTTCAATGTCTGGAATTTGCGGGCAGATATTCACGGGCAGATATTACGCCATTCACGCCGAAGGAAACCGACATCGGTTTTAGGAGCATTCACCCACATTTACTGTCCACACTGCCTGCAAATATCCGCTGCCAATCGAATTCTGTTAGAAAACCTGCGACAAATTTACAGCTCAAATTTGAACCCAGTCGCCCGCCAGTAAGTGGCCAGAGGGCCGTGCCAATCCTCCCGTCATTTCTAAGTGACTGTTTTTCAAGGATCGGTTCTGCTTACTAGTAAATACATATTTGGACTCATTATTATTTTACATAACTGCACTTCCCCTTTTACGTTCGGATCACATACCCCGATACCCCACTGACAGTATAGGGGTTAAAGATTTGCCAGTGGAAGTCTGCGGCAGAGAGGGGACGGGGAGAGAGAGGAGGCAAGAGAGCGCGGGGCGTGGCTGTGTGTGATCTATGTATGCGTGTGTGTGTGTGTGATCTATGTATGTGTGTGTGTGTGTGTGTGTGTGTGTGTGTGTGTGTGTGTGTGATCTATGTATGTGTATATGTGTGTGTGATCTATGTATGTGTGTATGTGCATGTTGTGCGTGTGCACAGTGTGTAAGTGTGTGTGTCTGTATGTATATGTATGTATGAATATACAAACAAACAACCGCACATACTAGGCGCCTTGCCGCCCAAGCCAGCCCTGTCTGAACATCAAATGAAAGACCCCGCCTTTCAGATGGGGTTGCTTTCCTCATCTTGCTTTTTGGGTTTCATCTGAAGTTCAGGCACGAAGCCTCCTCCAGCCTCGTCTCCCTTTTGATTTTTGCGTTTCATTCCAAGTTCTTTATCTAGCTTGTCAGGTTTCCACTGATGCCCATCAGCGTAGCAGTAGTGTCACAGCACACCAGGCAACGTGGCTGCAGGAACAGGCAGTAGTGTCACAGCCCACCAAGCAACGTGGCTGCCGGAACAGGTTGCAGTGTCACAGCCCACCAAGCAACGTGGCTGCAGGAACAGGTAGCAGTGTCACAGCCCACCAAGCAACGTGGCTACAGGAACAGGCTGTCGACATCTATTCCAACACTGTATTAATGGTGCATGTGCCTACGTCCGTCCTACTGAGATAAATGAGAAAAACAGATTTATATCATAAGCAAGAGCTGAGAAGAGCTTATATTCTCTTTGGTTATAAACAATCACAGCAAGTAATACTCGGGGGCTCTGAATATGAAAATGACATTTCAATGGAAGTGTTGCCTTCCATGATTGAGACTCCATTGATGTCTGAGAGCACCGATGGGTGAGGCCGGGTTTCAATAAGTGAGACTCACTGAAAATTAGTGAGACCTAAAGAGCAGTCTTAACAAATCAACAAGGCTTTGGAAAAATTTACTTCTGGGCCAAAAGGCTGGCAAAATAGCTACTATTTATGGCCAAGCTTAGAGGGGGGGGGGGGATTATATTGGTAAGAGATAATGGTATTAAATAGATTAGTACCTATTCTGCTGATATGTGTCCACCCTTCTTCTGTGGCTCCTGCGGCTGATCTGCTCTGTGCCGCGCGCCTTTTCTTCATGGTACCAGTCTTGAAGCAGGAGCACTTGACTTCTGACTGAAGAGTAGTAATAGCCAGGTTATGTACTCATTGGCAAGGCATGGCACAAAGGGCGCGGCACAAAGGGCGCGGCATGCCCCATGGCACGATTTCTGCCTTTTTCTTTTTGATTTTGGGGTTTCATTCCAAGTTCTGTACCTAGCTTTTCAGGTTTCCACTGATGCCCATCGGTGTAGCAGCAGCGTCACAGCACACCAAGCAATGTGGCAGCAGCGTCACCGCACACCAAGCAGCGTGGCAGCAGCGTCACCGCACACCAAGCAGCGTGGCAGCAGCGTCACCGCACACCAAGCAGCGTGGCAGCAGCGTCACCGCACACCAAGCAGCGTGGCAGCAGCGTCACCGCACACCAAGCAGCGTGGCAGCAGCGTCACCGCACACCAAGCAGCGTGGCAGCAGCGTCACCGCACACCAAGCAGCGTGGCAGCAGCGTCCCCGCACACCAAGCAGCGTGGCAGCAGCGTCCCCGCACACCAAGCAGCGTGGCAGCAGCGTCCCCGCACACCAAGCAGCGTGGCAGCAGCGTCCCCGCACACCAAGCAGCGTGGCAGCAGCGTCCCCGCACACCAAGCAGCGTGGCAGCAGCGTCACCGCACACCAAGCAGCGTGGCAGCAGCGTCACCGCACACCAAGCAGCGTGGCAGCAGCGTCACCGCACACCAAGCAGCGTGGCAGCAGCGTCACCGCACACCAAGCAGCGTGGCAGCAGCGTCACCGCACACCAAGCAGCGTGGCAGCAGCGTCACCGCACACCAAGCAGCGTGGCAGCAGCGTCACCGCACACCAAGCAGCGTGGCAGCAGCGTCACCGCACACCAAGCAGCGTGGCAGCAGCGTCACCGCACACCAAGCAGCGTGGCAGCAGCGTCACCGCACACCAAGCAGCGTGGCAGCAGCGTCACCGCACACCAAGCAGCGTGGCAGCAGCGTCACCGCACACCAAGCAGCGTGGCAGCAGCGTCACCGCACACCAAGCAGCGTGGCAGCAGCGTCCCCGCACACCAAGCAGCGTGGCAGCAGCGTCCCCGCACACCAAGCAGCGTGGCAGCAGCGTCCCCGCACACCAAGCAGCGTGGCAGCAGCGTCCCCGCACACCAAGCAGCGTGGCAGCAGCGTCCCCGCACACCAAGCAGCGTGGCAGCAGCGTCCCCGCACACCAAGCAGCGTGGCAGCAGCGTCCCCGCACACCAAGCAGCGTGGCAGCAGCGTCCCCGCACACCAAGCAGCGTGGCAGCAGCGTCACCGCACACCAAGCAGCGTGGCAGCAGCGTCACCGCACACCAAGCAGCGTGGCAGCAGCGTCACCGCACACCAAGCAGCGTGGCAGCAGCGTCACCGCACACCAAGCAGCGTGGCAGCAGCGTCACCGCACACCAAGCAGCGTGGCAGCAGCGTCACCGCACACCAAGCAGCGTGGCAGCAGCGTCACCGCACACCAAGCAGCGTGGCAGCAGCGTCACCGCACACCAAGCAGCGTGGCAGCAGCGTCACCGCACACCAAGCAGCGTGGCAGCAGCGTCACCGCACACCAAGCAGCGTGGCAGCAGCGTCACCGCACACCAAGCAGCGTGGCAGCAGCGTCACCGCACACCAAGCAGCGTGGCAGCAGCGTCACCGCACACCAAGCAGCGTGGCAGCAGCGTCACCGCACACCAAGCAGCGTGGCAGCAGCGTCACCGCACACCAAGCAGCGTGGCAGCAGCGTCACCGCACACCAAGCAGCGTGGCAGCAGCGTCACCGCACACCAAGCAGCGTGGCAGCAGCGTCACAGCACACCAAGCAGCGTGGCAGCAGCGTCACAGCACACCAAGCAGCGTGGCAGCAGCGTCACCGCACACCAAGCAGCGTGGCAGCAGCGTCACAGCACACCAAGCAGCGTGGCAGCAGCGTCACCGCACACCAAGCAGCGTGGCTGCAGCGTCACCGCACACCAAGCAGCGTGGCAGCAGCGTGGCAGCAGCGTCACAGCACACCAAGCAGCGTGGCAGCAGCGTCACCGCACACCAAGCAGCGTGGCTGCAGCGTCACCGCACACCAAGCAGCGTGGCAGCAGCGTCACCGCACACCAAGCAGCGTGGCAGCAGCGTCACCGCACACCAAGCAGCGTGGCAGCAGCGTCACAGCACACCAAGCAGCGTGGCAGCAGCGTCACAGCACACCAAGCAGCGTGGCAGCAGCGTCACCGCACACCAAGCAGCGTGGCAGCAGCGTCACAGCACACCAAGCAGCGTGGCAGCAGCGTCACCGCACACCAAGCAGCGTGGCAGCAGCGTCACCGCACACCAAGCAGCGTGGCAGCAGCGTCACCGCACACCAAGCAGCGTGGCAGCAGCGTCACCGCACACCAAGCAGCGTGGCAGCAGCGTCACCGCACACCAAGCAGCGTGGCAGCAGCGTCACCGCACACCAAGCAGCGTGGCAGCAGCGTCACAGCACACCAAGCAGCGTGGCAGCAGCGTCACCGCACACCAAGCAGCGTGGCAGCAGCGTCACCGCACACCAAGCAGCGTGGCAGCAGCGTCACCGCACACCAAGCAGCGTGGCAGCAGCGTCACCGCACACCAAGCAGCGTGGCAGCAGCGTCACCGCACACCAAGCAGCGTGGCAGCAGCGTCACAGCACACCAAGCAGCGTGGCTGCAGCGTCACAGCACACCAAGCAGCGTGGCTGCAGCGTCACAGCACACCAAGCAGCGTGGCTGCAGCGTCACCGCACACCAAGCAGCGTGGCAGCAGCGTCACCGCACACCAAGCAGCGTGGCTGCAGCGTCACCGCACACCAAGCAGCGTGGCAGCAGCGTCACCGCACACCAAGCAGCGTGGCAGCAGCGTCACCGCACACCAAGCAGCGTGGCAGCAGCGTCACCGCACACCAAGCAGCGTGGCAGCAGCGTCACCGCACACCAAGCAGCGTGGCAGCAGCGTCACCGCACACCAAGCAGCGTGGCAGCAGCGTCACCGCACACCAAGCAGCGTGGCTGCAGCGTCACAGCACACCAAGCAGCGTGGCAGCAGCGTCACAGCACACCAAGCAGCGTGGCAGCAGCGTCACAGCACACCAAGCAGCGTGGCAGCAGCGTCCCCGCACACCAAGCAGCGTGGCAGCAGCGTCACAGCACACCAAGCAGCGTGGCAGCAGCGTCACAGCACACCAAGCAGCGTGGCAGCAGCGTCACAGCACACCAAGCAGCGTGGCAGCAGCGTCACAGCACACCAAGCAGCGTGGCAGCAGCGTCACAGCACACCAAGCAGCGTGGCAGCAGCGTCACAGCACACCAAGCAGCGTGGCAGCAGCGTCACCGCACACCAAGCAGCGTGGCAGCAGCGTCACAGCACACCAAGCAGCGTGGCAGCAGCGTCACCGCACACCAAGCAGCGTGGCAGCAGCGTCACAGCACACCAAGCAGCGTGGCAGCAGCGTCACCGCACACCAAGCAGCGTGGCAGCAGCGTCACCGCACACCAAGCAGCGTGGCAGCAGCGTCACAGCACACCAAGCAGCGTGGCAGCAGCGTCACAGCACACCAAGCAGCGTGGCAGCAGCGTCACCGCACACCAAGCAGCGTGGCAGCAGCGTCACCGCACACCAAGCAGCGTGGCTGCAGCGTCACAGCACACCAAGCAGCGTGGCAGCAGCGTCACCGCACACCAAGCAGCGTGGCAGCAGCATCACAGCACACCAAGCAG
The DNA here is from genome assembly GCF_040206685.1 of Ascaphus truei. NCBI lineage: Eukaryota > Metazoa > Chordata > Amphibia > Anura > Ascaphidae > Ascaphus > Ascaphus truei. The sequence continues at coordinate 35,664,252 of NC_134489.1, forward strand.
CGTGGCTGCAGGAACAGGCACCAAGCAGCGTGGCAGCAGGAACAGGCTGTGCAGGTCCATTCCAACACCGTATTATTAAGCCAACTACAGAGATAAATGAGAAAAACACTGATTTACTGTATATCATAAGGAAGAGCGGAGCAGAGCTTATTCTCTTTGGTTACAATCATCACAGCAAGTAATAGTTGGGGGTTTTTAACACGGAAATGACATTTCAATGGAAGTGTTGCCTTCAATAATTGAGACTCCATTGATGTCTGAGAGCACGGTGAGTGAAGGCCGTTTTTCAAAAAGTGAGACTCCCTGAGACCCAAAGAGGAGTTTTGAAACAAATAAACAAGGCTTTGGAAAAATGGCTGCAAAATAGCTACTATTTATGCCCACGCTTACAGGGGGATTATGTTGGTTTTGGTAAGAGATAAGATATTAAATAGATTGGTACCTATTCTGCTGACACGAATCCTTCTTCTATGGCTCCTGCGGCTGATCTGCTTCTGTGCCGCGGGCCTCGCCTCCTGCTACTTTTAGGCCATTTTCTTGATGTTACCAGTCTTGTAGCAGGTGACTTCTGACTTGAGGGCACCAACAGCCAGGTTATATACCATTGGCATTATGACATCAGGTGACCTCATTGCCTACACCCCACTTTGTGATACCTTAATATGGACATGTGGGCGGGGCAAGTAAGTGGCAATTAGGACCTTGGGTGACCTCATGTCCCAAATCCCACTTTGTAGATGCCTTAATATGGACATTTAGGTGTGGTCATTTTTTCGTTTTCTGTAATGTTATTGCAGGGGGGCTCAACTACCGTCCTCAAGACCCCCACCCAACAGGACACATTTTAAGGATATCCCAGCTTCAGCACAGGTGGTGCAGTCGAAAACCTGAATCCCTGATTGAGCCAACTGTGTTGAAGCTGGGATATCCTGTAAACCTGACCTTTTGGGTGGTCTTGAGGACGGTGGAGTTGAGCACCCATGTCTACCCACCCAGATTCTACCCACCCAGATAACAGCAAGCAGAAGAACCAAGAAAGATTTGCTGGCCTGTGTTTAATGTCTGCACACATCTTCTGCTAGATCTACACATTGTTACTACACCACCCAATCGGTTACTGTCCTCTTTCACCGCTGACTACTGTTACGATAATATCATGAGATATATTAATTATTTTAAGCAATATGGTACTGCAGGGGTTAATGTGGTTACAATTTGTCTTAAAAGCATTTCTTTGTATTTTGTTAACATCCTATTAACCCCTTGGCCAGGCCTAGCTAATGACTGATAGAATCTATAGATAAGAACAAACAATGATGTAGCAGCTTCCCATTGGCCTGCGAGACCGCACAATTTGTAGACCATTTTGTTTCTTCTGGAGGGAGATTTAAAACCAGTGATTTCACTGAAAAGTTTTCCCCCCACCCAGACAATGTCTCCTGGTCATCCTGGTCCCACAGCTTCTGTGCTAGCGCACCCCCCACCCGGACAATGTCACATAATCCATCCCGCTCTCGCAGCTTCTGCACTAGGAAACATCTGCTTGGTTTTCTTCCCTGGTCATCCTTATAATCATTCTTAAGGCTGGTGAGTTGAAACCTACCAAACGTGAGTTCAATTCCAACCTGGTGATTATAACAAACTATCGGGTTACAAATCTTCCTCTCCTACTCCCCCTTATTTACCACGTTATTGTGCCAGATAAGAACAGGGTAATATCAACTGCTGTTTTACTTTAATATACAAACTGAAAGTTATTAGACGGGACAGTCCTGTTTTTTTGCCCAAACACGTGTGGTCATGCCATGTAAACGCTGACATTATATATAGCCCAGGAGGGGCCAACTCCAGTTCTCCAGGGTAACTAACAGGTCAGGTTTTCAGGATATCCCTGCTTGGTGTTGAAGAAGAGAGAGCCTGAAAACCTGACCTGTTGGTGTCTTTTGAGGACTGATGTTGGCCACCCTGTTCTAGCCCATTTATCTTGCCTACAAAGTCATAAAAGGTGTTAGGGGAGTGGCAACAGTTCCATAATCATAATAATAGAAAGAAAATGGTGTCTTCGGCGCAAACTGATCTGAGCGAAAATGTAGGCGGGGATTATGGTCCCTGCGCGGCCGCGTGAGAACGAGCGCGCCACCGCGCGCACTCCTGAAGCCCAAGCGATTTGTGAACTTGGCTGCAGGAGATCGTAGACGCGTGGCGGGGGTGTGGCGGACGCGTCACGAAGCTGGTTCACCCTCATTGGCTGAATCAGCCCACGTGCGCTGACGTCACACGGCAGTCGCCTGAAAATACAACATTTGCTGTATTTTCAAAACACTACCACGTCAGCGCCACTCTCCGCCTGTAGCCGCAAAGGCACGGGGGTAGCTCCCATATGAAAATGCAGCAGAGTGCTTGCCCGGTGCGCGCACGCAAACATGTGCACACAGCGACGCCGGCACCATAACCACCGCCTTAGTGTGTTATATGGTAATGGATGATACCAGCACTGTTAACAAATGTCATAAAGTCCTCCGTCGGACTGGAAGATCTTAGGTTGAACCTCCATGGATGATGCAAAGAATAATGGCGCGTTAACGTTTTACTCCAACAACAAACAACACAAAGGGGAATTTGCAAAACTCACACAATCCCCAAAGGTAGCGTGCAGGGAGTGATTTGGGGGGCACCTTACCTAAATTTAAATTAACAGTTCTATAATCTCCTTCAGAGGCAGAAAAAGTAATAATCACTTTTCTGAGCAGTGTTCAATACTGCGGTTTCCAACCTTTTTGTTGTTGTTGAGGTACCCTATAATTATATTGTGAAAATCTACGGAACCCCAACCCTCTCTAATAACGTATCTGAGATCAGATGCATTGTAAGGAACCCCAACCCTCTCTAATAGTGCGTCTGAGATCAGATGCATTGTAAGGAACCCCAACACTCTCTAATGGTGTGTCTGAGATCAGATGCATTGTAAGGAACCCCAACCCTCTCTAATAGTGTGTCTGAGATCAGATGCATTTTAAGGAACCCCAACCCTCTCTAATAGTGCGTCTGAGATCAGATGCATTGTAAGTAACCCCAATGTTCTCTAATAGGCAGCTGACCATACCATTGTGAGGTCATCAATGACCTCATTAAGCAGTCACAACGTTGCACATTTCCACCTATCGACTTGCAGTAAGAGATGGTTTGAGTTTATTCCACAGCAGTGGCAAGCTTTTTTTCAGCAGTACATTGTAGAGTCCGCTTTAGATAGTATTGCATTGTAACGAACCCCGACCCTCGGAGGGGAGAGAAATACATGCGGGGGGGGGGGGGGGGAGGACTGAGTGTGAGAGTGGGGTTATTGGAGGGGGGGAGATAGGGGGTGAATGAGGAAGAGAGGGAGTGAGAAGGAGGGGAGTGAAATATATGGGAAGACGGGTGGAAATAGAGGGGGCTCAGGAGGTGTGAAATGGGGGGGCTCGCAAGACCGCCAACGCAGGGGGGGGGGGGGGAATACCGGGGAACCCTGGTCGTAACTCTAGTCCTGGGCCCCGGGAAATCTGTCTGCAGCCCTGACAATGGCCTCTAAAGGGTTAATATTTATTTTTGAAAAGGTAAATGCCAGGTATATATTGCATTGAAATATATACAGTACCCGGCGTCTTCATTAGAATATGGCTAACGTGGGGTCAGCGGTCTAATCCTGGCGTTACCTGGCGTAATGTCCGTAATCAAACCCGTTAAGAGCCCTGACTTAACGGAGTTCTGGGCATCTGGGCCTTAGATTGTCAGCTCTTTGGGGCAGGGTTGCCTTCTCTTATACCTGTTGCACTTTATTTACCTGGTATTGTGATGTTGTGCAGCGCTGCGTACATTGTTGGCTCTCTATAAATAAAATAATACACGCACACATGTATAGCCTAGGTGGAATGATGTAATACTGACACCTGGTGGCACATTAGGAGTATTATTAATGAACGTTGTATTTTTTTGTGTGTGATGGGTATTTGATTGCAAGAAATGGGCGCAACTTCCGTCCAAGATGTCGAACCAGCCAAATTACACCCCCAAACATCGGCGCAAAAAAATGGTGACCTTGTCAGAGTTTGCAAGCGTTTCGCGAAGCTTTAAGTTAATGTGCCTTGCAATTTCATTTACTATACTGATTTGCGAGATTATCTCATCGCTAGATTTGCTTAAGGCTGAGTCCCCGCTGGCGCTGAGCGCGCTCATGCTTGGAGAGCGCTCCAAGTATGCACGCCGGGTGTCCTCTGATTTATGCAAGCGTGCGCGAGGGGGGGGGGCGGGGGCGCCATTGCGGGCCAGCTGAGCGCGCGGGAAAGTATAGTTTTTTTGTTTTGGTACTTACATATATATATATATTTGTAAGTTAACGCGGCAAGCGCCGGCCGCCTAGCGCTGGCGGGGACGCAGCCTAATGCTGAGAGTATAAATAGATAGGGCTCATACACTGTTTTGCTCACGGTCTGAAGATATTTAATTGAAATCTAGGGAAATTGCAAAGAAACAACATTTAAAAAGAAAACCCGCATTTTGGAGCGTGTCACAAAACTCGTGCTCAGGGAGAATACATCAATCCGACCCATTTTCCAGATTGATTTTTGCTATGGAATTTGACCCGGGGGGGTCTCCATTGCAGCTTCCTATTGGCTGGCGCAACCAAGACCGATTTTGCGGCCATTTTGATTTCCCAGCTGAAATGCTGGCAACTAAAACGGTAAGTGTCTCGGGAACCGAGGGGGTCCCCAGAACTAAAAAATAGTGGGGTTCAGCTCCCCCAGATCAAATTCAGTAAAAATAAGGTGTAAATAGTCAAATTAAAATGAGTAGTGGGGATTACGGGTTTAAGGCAGGTTTGGGGGACCTGTTTGAGACGTGTGAATGTGCGCATGTGTTCTTTATTTTGTCATTTTCACCTATATCCTGGTAATACATACAGTAAGTGGTTTCCCCGGGTGTGTATTGCAGGGGTGGCCAACTCAAGTCCTCAAAGGGGACCAACAGGCCAGGTTTAAGGATATCCATCTCAGTCTTCGATTGAACCACCTGTGCTGAAGCAGGGATATCCTGAAAACCTGACCTGTTTGTGGCCCTTGAGGACTGGAATTAGCCACTTCTGGTGTATTGTAAGCGTCCCTTGTGGGGATTGAACCCTTAACCACTTACCTAATCTGGCCATCGTTTCGTGCTCCCGTTAGAAATCTGTCAAAATCTTGATTGTGTGCCTTAATAAATGGCCGCCTTCTAAGGCTGAGATTATAGAGCCTAGGCTCTGCGCGCCGTAGCGCTCGCGCACGCAGGCACTATAATCTCAGCCTAACTGTGTGCTGCAGGCTGTGAAATGCTGCAGCTGATATGTAACATTATATTACTAAGGGTAACACATTGGTACATATTTCAGACAGTGCTGTTTGGAACACAGCAACAGATCTGCTTGTGATACTTTGTTGCCAAAGGGCAGAGCTCAAAAAGGTGTGTCAGAGCCTGTTTCAAAACAGGAAGTGGATGTGACTTTCTAAATGGTTGCTGTAGCAACCAAACGATTATCAGTACATTAAAATAATAAAAAATGGCATTCGGAGTTTACAAAAATGCAGACAGTATTATCTAATACTACACTACTGATTTATTTAAACAAAACATGTAGAATGTTTCACATTTGGCTGCTTTAAACTTGTAGTATTGAAAACCATTCCCGATTCCAAAGGCATAACCCCACAGCTACATGTTCTTGGAAACATAGGCTAGCAGCGTAAGAGAAGCAGTGGGGAGATCCTGTGTCCGAGGGCTGCTCTGATCGTCTCATCATCCTCACGTAGCAGAATTAGCCGAGCGCACGCCACGGGAAAGACTTCTCTACCTATTGTACCGGTTTGTGCTGGTGAAATATTTTTATAGGGTATTGTTCGCTTACCTCTAACTCGTTGCTCTGCATTGTGGAATGTACCTTACATGCCCACTTACCCTTCCTTATAGATTGTAAGCTCCATGGGACAGGCCCCCGCCCCTTACCTTCTATACCAATGTCTGGTAATGCTTGATATGTTATTGTTTTCATACTCCAACCTATCGAACAATTAGGGTTGCCCCAGTTAGCCGGTGGGTCTGTGCTGCGTGCCGGTGCTGCGTGCCGGTTCTGTGGGCCGATGCAGTGGGCCGGTGCTGTGGGCCGGTGTTGCGGACCGGTTCTGTGGGCCGGTTCTGTGGGCCGATGCTGCGGGCCAGTGCTGCGTTCCGGTTCTGTGGGCCGATGCAGTGGGCCGGTTCTGTGGGCCGGTTCTGTGGGCCGGTGCTGCGGCTCCCCAGCTCCCTGACCACCTGCGACACTCTCCCTCCTCCTGTCGGTGCCGGAATCCATCTTCCGCCCCCCAAGGTAAGTGTGTGTTTGTTGGAATGAGTGAGTGAGAGGGAGCGGGGTCTCACCTTCTCCGGAGTGGCCCTCCTCCTGCAGCATGGCGTTGTCATGGCGACCCAACATCAAATGACGGCGCAACGTCACATGACGCTGCAGGAGGCGGGCTGCTCTTCAAGGAATCGCCCGAGCCAGCAGGTATGTACAACCCACCCGTGACTCCAACCCTATTGTACTGCGCTGCAGCATATGTGGGCACATTATAAATAAATAATAATAATCTGTTAATTGTAAGAAAGGAGAAAACTATGTTTTAAGCTCCAAGCCACGGGTGCTGGTGCATAAATAAGGAGCGTTTACCTGTGCGCTAACCGGTTTAGAATAGCGTCTGTTGCTAAAGCCCGTTGTTTTTTTTTGCGCCCCAATTTTTTTTTACATTGGGCCTCATTAACTTCAGATCCTGATCCCCGAGAAACCTACCTGGGATGGTGCTGCCGGGAATACCCCCTCCAGGGGAAAGAAAATGGTGGTTTAAATCTCCGGTGTTAACACGGCCTATAGGAAGCCACAACGTTATCTGAATTTCAATACCAGGAAGCAACCGGTATATATCTTGGTAACCAGGGGGTTATGAACACGGTTCAACTCCAGACACCCCCGGCTTCCCACCTATACATAAAATTAAAGAGGGACTGGGGAGGCAAAGAGAGACATGCTTCTTTAATGTGGCAATCCATGCTCTTTATTTTTTTATATTTAAAAGGAAGAAAACAAGTTTCACCCGGGATTGAAACAGGGGGTCTCCGGAGCTGATCCCCATTAATTTCAGCCCCGGGGACCACCAGCTTCACGAGATACAGAACTCCGTATTAGGTTCCAGTAGCCACTCTGCTCGGCTAGCAGGGATCACGTAGTGCAGCTGTTCATAGCTTCCGCGCCCTGAGGGCCAATAGGAAGCCGTGGCATCATCAGGTCAGACTCCCTATTGGCCCACGTGACATAGGAGCTTTAAACTTTAAAGCCCAGTTAGCTCAGCCGGCTACTTGCACCTACTACAGAGGTGGAAGTATCTCTAGAAGTAGTGGGTCCCTGTAGCTGAAATTAATGGGGTTCAGCTACAGCGACCCCCTGCTTCAATCCTGGGTAAATCTTATTATATAATTAGTGAAAGCACTGTATGCCTGTCTGCATCTTCCTGTGTCCCTACGGACAATCTGATTGCACCTTTGGCCTGTCACTCCGCCTCAGGCCATGCCCGCCCCCGCACACCTCTCATTGGTCTGCGGTCAACACCACTGCCACACTGTCCCACCCCTCACTGACCTACACCACTGACACACTCTCCCACCACTCACTGAGCTTTGGGAACGCTTGCCAGCACCTAACCCTCACTGCTCTGAGAGATTTGCACCTAACCCTCACTGCTCTGAGAGATTTGCACCTAACCCTGAGATTTCCACCTAACCCTCACTGTTCTCAACCCAGAAAACCCTGACCTCCTGCTACCACGACAGAACTGCACAATCAGGTACCAGTCTTATTGCTTTCAGCACTGCAACATTCCACACCCTCACACAACACCACACACACCGCACGCTCACACCGCCTCTTACAGCCTACACTGCCAACACACCTCCCCTTCACCTCACCGCACTGTCTCACACTCACCTCTCCAACGGACACCGCACACCCCCGCACCCCCCCCCGAGGCAGCAGCGCTGTCTGATCCCAACCCCCAAACCCCCCCACTGCTGTGTGATACTCACATCACCAATGGACACTGCACGTGGCCGCAGCTGAGGTCTGTGAGGTGTAGGGAGCAGTGGCGGCGCCCAGTGGCAGGGAGGCAGCCACCGTGATCGGGCAGAAGGGGGACACATCATCCATCCCCCCCCGTCCTCCCCCGGGGACAGCGCAACTCCGCGCCACTGACACCCCCCCCACCTCTACTTCCGGCCGCCGCCATCTTAGCCACTTGGCGCCGTGAGGGAGGAAGGGGGTCCTTCAGCCCGTCGCCATCTTGGCCACTCGGCGCCGCGAGGCAGCCTGCCTGGCCACTGCCTGTTCCCCCGCCGGGGAGCGGGGTGACTTGGAGCGCCGGGGGGGGCATGTGCGGAGGGGGGGGGGGCATGTGCGGAGGGGGGGGGGGCATGTGCGGAGGGGGGGGGGGCATGTGCGGAGGGGGGGGGCATGTGCGGAGGGGGGGGGGCATGTGCGGAGGGGGGGGGGGCATGTGCGGAGGGGGGGGCATGTGGGAAGGGGGGTATTAACCCCCCCCCTCCCGAGACAACAGTGCTGTGTCATCCCAACATTAACCCCCCCACCCCCCCCAGGCAACAGCGCTGTGTGATCCCAACATTAACCCCCCCCCCAGGCAACAGCGCCGTGTGATCCCAACATTAACCCCCCCACCCCCCCAGGCAACAGCGCTGTGTGATCCCAACATTAAGCCCCCCCCCAACCCCCCCCTCGCCCCCCGAGGCAACAGCGCTCTGTGATCCCAACATTACCCCCCCACCCCCCCCCCAGGCAACAGCACTGTGTGATCCCAACATTAACCCCCCCCCCAGGCAACAGTGCTGTGTGATCACAACATTAACCCCCCCCAACACCCCCCCCGAGGCAACAACGCTGTGTGATCCCAACATTAACCCCCCCACCTCCCCCCCCGAGGCAACAACGCTGTGTGATCCCAACATTAACCCCCCCCCACCACCCTCCCCGAGGCAACAGCGCTGTCTGATCCTCACCTCTCCAACGCCCACCGCACGGAGCTCCTCCTGTGGACGCAACACACACACCCAGCATTAAACCCCCCCACCCTTCCCCACATCACCCCACCCTTCCCCACATCACCCCACCCTTCCCCACATCACCCCACCCTCCCCACATCATCACCCCCCCCCAAAGCCCACATCCCCCCCCACCCCCGACCCCACATCCCCCCCCCAAAACCACATCCCCCCCCCAAACCCACACTCAATACAATCAAAATTCAACGTACGTCTACACCAACACACCCCCTCCGCTGGAAACACACCTCCCACCAATACTCACCTCTTCTTTAAATAAAATATATTTGGAACACAAATAAATTGAGCCGTCTGTGTCATTTATTGCACTAACACTCATCTCACCCACACACACACAACACTCACCAACACAACACTACCTCATCCACACACACAACCAACCTTCACCGTGGTCACACACACACTACACTTAATATAATGCTAAATACCACGTGCATGCCAACACTCCCCTTCTACCACAACCAGCACGCAGACACGCCATCAGCCACGCACACACACGCACAAACACACACTCAACAAACCACAAACACACTCAATTCACTGCACTCATCTTTTCTTTACATTAATTTCAACAACACACACTTCACCATTACTACTATCAAAAATTCACATAACCATCTTTCACCAACACTTTCCAACACTAACATTTTCACAACTAACAACCGTAACAACTAACATACACTTACCAAAATTTCCCTCATATACATGTGCTTTCTACTGTTGTTGTTTTACAAATAGACTTTTCACAAATATTACATAACATTCACATTAGCTTACAATTTTACAATACAACATTTACACATACTTATTCACACTTCACATCCCGGGCAACGCCGGGTCTCTCAGCTAGTAAATAAATAAAAAGAGCTTGGATTGCTCATTTAAGAGACGGTTCCCAAAGCATCGCACGAGCAGCAGAGGGCAGCAATCATCTGTGTAACAGCATCCAATGAAAGGGAGATCCTCCTGGGAATCTCATTGCCTGTTCTCCCTTTTCCACCTTCCATTGCTAAAGCCCAATCCCTAATAACACAATATGGATACAGGTAGATTTGGGCATTATGTATCAGCGCGTGATGTTTCCAAAAGAGATTAATGTCCCGCGGCCTCTAAAAGCTGAACTGGAAATATATAAGGTAACCGGAGGTCTGCGCATCGAGGCCGACACAATCGTACTGTACCCTGACGGCACATTGTGTGTTTAATTGTCTGCTTGTGTCTGCTTCAGATTAAACAATCCAGATCAGGGGTGGCCAACTCCAGTCCTCAAGGGGCTACCAGCAGGTCAGGTGTTCAGCACAGGTGGCTCAATAAGTGGCTCAGTCTTTGACTAGTTTGGCTTAGGTTTTGGATATCAAAGTATCAATATGCAGCCCGAATGCACAGTGCAGAGAAGACACGGCTGTTGGTTGCAGTTCACAGCATGTTCAAGACCTCACTGGATGTTACACTTTCTACATCGGCTCTTTTGTTCCACTTTTTTTTCTTCAAAAATACCTTGATGCTTTGGCAGAATTTCCACATTCATTCTCCGGCACCATCACCCTTTAATCACCAAGAGGAACTATCCCGACATCCAGTAATTAAAGCCAGATGCATAATAGTATATTTTCCCACACATCGTTATCTAGCTTGTGTAATATATATAATCCTACAAGATATATGGACTGCAGTTTACTTATTGGGGGCTCTTTGTTTGACATCCTCCCGTCCGTTATCTGATTTCTTTTTAAATTGCAGTCTTTGGGATGGAGGGCACCCGATGAGTGAAGTGGGACATTTTCCCCTTTCAGCTTCCTTGAGTTCATAGGGATAACTGCACTCGTAGAGTAGGTTTTTAGTTTAAGGATCAGCCTGGCAAGTGGAATGTGAAGTACAACATGTGTTTTAAATGCTACCAGGACTAAGCATTTATCAAACGTCCGCCTCATTCATCCAAAACGTCAGTACACTCGGACTTCAGTGCAGTTGTACTCATTGGAAACAGATGTCATTTTTTTTAAACTGTCAGGTTTTGGCCCAGAATTCCTGGGTTTCCCACAATTGGGTCTTTGGACCCAGCCAGTCAAGTTACTAGAAACTAGATTATCACTCTTTAACACTTATATAGATGTCATATTGAAACCTTAGGTGCTTAGTGTACTGGGCAGCACCCACTCAATCTGGATACATGATAAATCACTTCTATGTATCAGTTACCATATTGCTACGACATGTTGAATCTCATCAAATGAAGCTGAAACAGGCACTTATAAGACCAATTCTCCTCCATTCCCTTCTTTGCTCCCATCATTCAAAAATGGTGACAGTATCCTGGAACAGCACCAGCAAACCTTTTGATTTCACTCTAAAATGAGCCCTGTATTCCCTGGCTGCTCATCAACCATCTGTAACCTACCCATGATGCCTAGCGCTGGAGCCTCCCGGGGGCTTTTAGACCAAGAACAATTGATGTTTGCTGGATGCACCGTCTTCTCAAAGGGAGACCCTTCTTTCAGATGGGTTTGGGATAGAGCAGCGTAGTAGGTTTTTAACGGGTTGGCACTCATATATTCAGACATGTAAAGGCTATTGTTCATCTTATAGATATCAGTGTGGGCATCACTATATAATACCTTATTACTAATAAGGTGGTTAATAAACAGGAACGGGACCTCAAACTCATGCAATTGGCACCAGATCTTGGATATGTAAATGTATACACACGTTTCAGTATTTCAGCCATTTTCATGTGACCAATGTCTTGTTTTTGAAACGGTGTCTTGCTTTGAAACACTTGATTTTGTCCTGGCTCTAAAGTGACTGCACCTGTAACACAAGTCAGAACGGGGCATCATTTACCTGCCTGACACGGGAATGACATGATCTGTCAGTGATGCAGAATTATCTGTGGGGGATTGCTAAGGGCCGTTCTCATTATCTCAGCAGTGGCAGGACTTTTCCCTCTGCAGCTCTGGCAGTCTGGGTAAACCTCCACCACCCTGCGTTATCAAGATTGCACATTTATTGAGACACATGTTGCTGTCTAAACTGGCATTTCATTCGGACCCTAAGATGCTTATCATATCTTTTGATTTAACAAGCTGGGATCAAGCTGATTGAAAGTTCTTGGCACCATCGGTTGTATATACTGCACCGACACACTTTATTCGAGCAAATACCCAGTATGTACCTGGCAGATACCTGGAATGTGCCGCTCCTCACCTCTGACAAGCCCCGTTGCGTTTGCCTTCCCAGCCTGGGTTCATGCCTGGCTGACGGGCGGCTGATCTGTTAAATGATAATGATTAGGATTTAATAGGCTGCAATGCTTCGCGTGTCTACCAGATGGCATAAATTCATGAATTGTAATGCAGTATATATATATATATATATACTGTGCAGTATTGCAGCCAGCGGGAATAAAATGCTTCAATCCCTGCTTGGAAAATACCTCAATGCACTCGGGCAGAAAACAGTCACAAACCTCAATACACCCGGGTATACCCGAATTCGTGGGACTAGCCGAGCTCGAATAAAGTGTGTCGCCAGTGTAGCTTTATATTTTAGGTTCACAGGCAGTTCATGTATACACATATATAGTAACACAGTGGTCTTCAACCTTTAAATAATTGCAGACCCCATTAAAGCTGCAGTTGAAGCAATATCCTACATGTGTTTTTTTAATAGATCAGTTCTGTACTATGAAAAAATACCTGTAGCATGTAAAAAACAAAATTTTTAATGTATTATAATGTAACAAGCATTTTTTATTTCTATAGCAACCATTTACAAAGTCACATCCCCTTCCTCATATGGAACATGCTCTAGCTCTTTTTGATCCCTGTCCTCTCGCTAGCAGTGCACCAATTGTATCTACTGACTGCCTGGTCACATGATCTTCCCCACAGAACTCTGCATCTTTGGTCCTCTTCTGCTGCACTGACAGCCATTTAATGAACACCCGAGCCAAAATCTTCGCCGATCGATCACAGGAGAACGGATCGATCGGCAACTTAGCTAATTACTTGTCAGTGTGTAGATTGTATTGATAAACGGCAGCTTGAACCGCTGCTTTAAACATTTGAATCCTAATGAGTGCTGGGTTATGGGGTCAATAGTTCTGTGTTTCCACCTGTATGCTGCATTTGCAGGTGGCTAATAACATTGGCCTCTGTTCTGTAAGCTGGGAAGTCTTGCCCTGTTCTGGAGAAATGTTCAGGTTCCTTCAAATGAATGGAATTACAATCTTCTGCATATAGCAGACGTCTTCTCAGCCTTTTGCAAAGGCTTTTGATACGGTTTCACACAAGAGGTTGGTGTACAAAATAAAGAAAGTTGGACTCAGTAATAATATATGCACCTGGATTGAAAACTGGTTAAAGGACAGACAACAGAGGGTTGTCATAAATGGAACTTTTTCAGGTTGGGCTAAAGTCGTGAGTGGAGTACCTCAGGGATCGGTACTGGGACCCCTGCTTTTAACTTGTTTATTAATGACCTTGAGGTTGGGATCGAGAGCAAAGTCTCCATCTTTGCTGATGATACTAAATTGTGTAAGGTAATAGAATCAGAGCAGGATGTAATTTCTCTTCAGAAGGACTTGGAGAGACTGGAAACGTGGGCAGGTAAATGGCAGATGAGGTTTAATACAGATAAATGTAAGGTTATGCATTTGGGATACAAGAATAAAAAGGCGACTTACAAATTAAATGGAGATATATTGGGGGAATCCTTGATGGAGAAGAATTTAGGAGTGCTTGTAGACAGCAGGCTTAGCAATAGTGCCCAATGTCATGCAGTAGCTGCAAAGGCAAACAAGATCTTATCTTGCATCAAACGGACAATGGATGGAAGGGAAGTAAACATAATTATGCCCCTTTACAAAGCATTAGTAAGACCACACCTTGAATATGGAGTACAATTTTGGGCACCAATCCTAAGAAAAGACATTATGGAACTAGAGAGAGTGCAGAGAAGAGCCACCAAATTAATAAAGGGGATGGACATTCTAACTTATGAGGAGAGGCTAGCTAAATTAGATTTATTTACATTAGAAAAGAGGCGTCTAAGAGGGGATATGATAACTATATACAAATATATTCAGGGACAATACAAGGAGCTTTCAAAATAACTATTCATCCCACGGGCAGTACAAAGGACTCGGGGCCATCCCTTAAGGTTGGAGGAAAGGAAATTTCACCAGCAACAAAGGAAAGGGTTCTTTACAGTAAGGGCAGTTAAAATGTGGAATTCATTACCCATGGAGACTGTGATGGCAGATACAATAGATTTGTTCAAAAAAAGGTTGGACATCTTTTTAGATGGGAAAGGTATACAGGGATATACCAAATAAGTATACATGGGAAGGATGTTGATCCAGGGATTAATCCGATTGCCAATTCTTGGAGTCAGGAAGGAATTAATTTTTCCCCTTAATGGGGTTTTTTGTTTGCCTTCCTCTGGATCCATAAGTATAGATATAGGATAAAGTATCTGTTGTCTAAATTTAGCATAGGTTGAGCTTGATGGACGGAAGTCTTTTTTCAACCTCATCTACTATGTAACTATGTAACTATTGAATAGGGGCAATTGATTTTTATAATGAATATTCCCTTTTACATTCATAACTCTGCTACAGTGTCTTGGCCCTGCTGATTTTTGGGTTAACTAAAAAAAATAATAGATCCGTGTAACTATACAGCAACATTTGAGACGGTGAAGCGCAGTGCACAGATCTGACTAATGAGACCAACGCAGCCTTTTGAGCTCATGTACGAAATAGCTGTCCAAAAAGGTATTACAGCCTACTAATAATTCAATAAGCAGGGGAGCAATAACCAACATTTAGAACGAGATGTGGCACTTACATGTATTTCGAATTTTGCTATGTATGCAATAATAATAATTAATAAGAATAAATAATAATAGCAGTAAGAATGTAGCAATGGAGCGCTGGTGGTTTCTAGTTGGTAGTGATAACAAATGTGGCACTTTTCCAGGCTGGGCTTTTTGTATTGTACAGGCAGTCCACGGTTATCCAACGGAATCCGTTCTGGAAGTAGCGCTGGATAGTGAAACCGTTGTAAAGTGAGTCCCATGTTAATCAGCGGCAGTGAGCGGTGGATAACGCATTCCAGCGGCGAAAAATAGCCCATAGGGTGGCATTGTAAAGCGTTGGATATGCCATTCATTGTAAAGTGAAACGTTGGATAGCGAGGACTACATGTATTTGTATTTTTGAAGCAGATGTACCTCTTGAGTCTTCCAGTGGAGGGGAGCGCAGGGTGTTCACAGCGAATGTATGAAAGAATACAAAAATGGAAAACACAATAGTGCGACCAGTGCGATGAAATACATTTATAAGCAAACCTCCCGAGTGCCCCATGCGCCTAGCTTATGCACGGCACGTACTAAACAATAAATAGAGAAATAAGACTGTTTTACTCATAACACTATCTGAATGTAAGTCCCTGTAGGACATATACAAAGAATTTAAATAGAAAGTATCTTGTGGCATAAATTAAATCCATTATTAACACACTTTGTTGTGCTTTAGGTGATGGTAACACAGGATCTGTTCACTTCACTGCATTGGACATCACTTGGAGCCCTTATTGCATGGGGTGAGCAACTTCAGTCCTCAAGGTCCCCCAACCGGTTCCGGCTTTCAGGATATCCCTGCTTCAGCACAGGTGGCTCAAGCAGTGGCTAAGTCAAAGGCTGAAGCAGTCTTCGACTGGGCCACTGATTGAGCCACCTGTGCAGAAGCAGTGATATCCTGAAAACCTGACCTGTTGGGTGGCCCTTGAGGACTGGGAGTTGCCCGCCCCTGCCTTATTGTCTTGGTGTAAGGCAGGAGGGGTGCGCAAACTTTTCTTGCTGCACCCCCTGCCTGCTCTCCTCCGTTCTCACGCCACCCCCCCCCCCTTTCCTCAGTTCGGCGTCAAATGACGCCACATGACCCACGGCGTCATTTGACGTCACGTTCCTGTGGCAATGCAGCATCAAATGGAGTGACATCACATGACCCCGGGGCCTCCTTTGACTCCGCGTTGTCATGGGGACGTGTCCTGACCCGGCTGAATCTCAGTAAGTAGAGGTTGCAGGGGCCTCGGGGCGGTCCCCCGGCATTTAATTTAAATGCCTTAGGGAAGAGCTCGGGACCTCTGCAACCGCCCGCGCCCCCCCCCCCAAAAAAAAATCTTGCGTCGTCTAGTTTGCGCACCCCTGGTGTAAGGTGAAATCCATAGAGCTTCCTGTGCTTCACTTGCTCCACTCAATCTGAAAAACCACAGTGAACCCAACTTCTCTCCATGGCAGGCAGGGGTTATGCACATATAATTATGTATATTAGCAAGTCAATAGATTGGTTTACTATCGGTATGTATTTGAATACCCATTGGGCTCATATATTCAGCGCTGGTGGCTGTACCACGCTCATTGGCTTCTGTACAATAAAGCTGCCACCGTTAGTAAACCAGCCCAATAAATATAATAGTCACAGCACAATACATTAGTGTTTTTTCCACCCCTTGTGACCTCCACGTTCTCTTCCCTATAAATGTGTTTTCCCAGTGGAATCAGCATTGCAGCTGCTGGGCTTATTCCCATAAATACGTACCTGATACTTTCCCCTCCTGTCTTTTCATACAGTACATGGCCCAAATCCCATTAGAATATAAGAGCTAAGACCTTGAAAACTTAAGTTGTCTTATATTTACTTAACGGGGGAAACCTTAAGACCTATTAATGAGTGGGGGGAACGGGGGTGCGTGGTGGCTTGGCCCTGCTTAGTACACCCGGCCCAGTGTGTGTATCAGCATTGGTAATGGACGCAAACATAGTTAGTGAATGGATAAATGCAATGGTCAAAGAAGTCCCAAGGGTAATTATTACTGTTTCACCATACGTGGGGATAATGATCACATGGTTGATATGTCTTTCATATCATTTATTATTCTTTATGTAATAAAATATGAGTGTCTTTTGTCTCTCACGCTGGCCATTTTTGTACTTAGCGGTGGTATTGAATAGTGTTGGACCCGGTCCTAGAATTTTTAAAAACCGGGTAACGGGTACCCGGAGGATTTGGTGCCTTGTACCCAGCCGGTTGACACTTACCTGTGGGGGAGGAAGCCCTTGGCGACAGCCGGCTGTCTAATGGGAAAGCTTCTGCTCCTGTTCCGGTCACATGGTTCCCCACGCTGGCCATGTTTGTACTTAGCGGTGGTATTGCGGGTCCTACATTTTTTTAGTAATGGGTACCCGGAGGATTTGGTGCCTTGTACCCGGCTACCTGGTTGACACTTACCTGGGGGGGGGAGGGAGGAAGCTCGCGGCGACATCTAGGCATGTCAGCAGAGGTCCTGTGGCGGTGGCAGCATCAGAAGTGTGTGTTCAGCCCGCGCGGGAGCTGCAGGAATCCATAGCAGTGTGAGCTGGGGAGCCATGTGACCGGAGCAGGAGCAGAAGCGTTCCTATTGGACAGCCGGCTGGCCGCAATGGTTGGTAGGAGTGACTGAGTGTGGGACAGTAGCCATGAGTCCATGCTATTAGGATGCTTCTTTTGAAAGGTGAGTTTTAATGTTGGTCTGTATTAAATTAGATGGGTTAAAACCATAAGCAGGGAAAGAGGTGGCAGGGAGGTATGGGCGAGAGCAGGTGGGTCCATTATTAGGAGATATCCCCAGCAGCAAGGAGGAGTAAAGAGAGGAGGTGAGAAGAGTATTTATGGGGGGTGCTTTTTTATTATGGGGTGTAGAAGTTGTTAGGAAAGATGTGTACATAGTGGTGCAGTGTAGGCACAAGCATAGGTGGAGGGAAGGGGAGATGAAGAAAATGTGGATAAGAGGGGAATGAGGAAGTTGGAGAGAACAGAAAAGTTTACAAAGGAGTGAAGAAACAGCGAACAGAAAAAGCAATAGAGAGGGCAGAATGAGATGCAGGGGGAGATGTCGGAGGAGAGAGGTTCCAGGTATTGGAGGAGATGAGGAGTAGGATGTGAGAGAGCAGGTGTATAAATCAGGCCTAAGAGGGCAGTGTAGCACTGAAGGTTAAAAAGCAGCTTACAAAGTTAGTCTTTAGCAGAGAAAGCGAAATGAATCCCAATGTGGGTGCTTCTAAAAACCAGATGATGACAGCAATATAGCTGATAACCGGGATTTTAAATGACCCTGCAAATTGTGTACGTAGAAAAATATTGCTCTCAATAAAGCCTAATAAAATGGACCCTATAATATGAGTGGGGAATAGCCTCAGCTGGGAAGACAGACGTGAGCCCACATATAAGTGAACTCACACTATAAACCCCACAAGAAACAAGACCCTAGGTCCAAAGGCTGGAGCACTATAAAATCTACACAAACACAATAACCATAATGAATGCAATCAAGGGCAAGGAAATGAGCATAAACTCACATATGATAGTCCTTGAAGGTCTCCGATAATCCCGGAAGTCGCATGCGTCGATCCAATGACAGGAACAGGAACATGAAAAAAGATGATCGCGCACTGCAAAAAATAGGGCTGGAGGCAGTTGTTAAAAAATAAAAATGCTTTATTAAATGTGCATAATAGCCAAAGCTAAAAAAGGGAAAGAAAAGAAAAAAAGGCTCCCCTAACGCGTTTCACGCCTGTGTGGTGCTTTATCAAAGGGTAACCTATGTTCCGGAGTAGTTCCCCTAAATAGCAGTCTCAATGCGGATGTAGTTTCGCGCTAAAACTCTATCAATGAGATCAGCTGGTAAGAGACCGGATAGTAAGCTACGGAAGCCCAGAAGGGCAAAAATACCTCTGCATTGGAGCGCAAAGTAAGGGAGTCACAAGCATAATATAAAAACAAATGTAAGGCTGATACTTTGTAACCTAAACATAAACAAACATCACAATAATGAAGAAATTGTACAATAACAAAGTATAAAAAAAGATTAATTAAAACAAGAAAGATAGAAAAACAACATTAAATAATATAAATAAAATCATAAAACGGAACAAATAATATCCATGGAAAACAGATTGAAAACATCAATTATATTCAAAATGTTTACAGTAACCTGTAAATTAAATTTAAATACTTATAATGGTGAATACCACCTGAAACATATAACAGATCATTATGAAAAAAATAATATATATAGAATAACATAACAAGATTAAATAAAGCTATAATAAATTAGAACATATAATTATAGATATCAGAGATATAAACTGATATCTATCTAAACAAGCATCTAAATATAATACAATAAATCATATCTATTCAATGGCCCAAAGTGATAAATTCACACAAAATAGTCGTAATTAGAGAGAATAATATGTTGGAGAAATATGTGATAAATGAGGGAGAAATGACCTAGTCAAATGAATCAGATAAAATAATGAAACATGTTTATGTGGAAACTTCATATTGTAGCCGGAATCAATCATAATGCTACCATATAAGGAAAACATGACATAAATCGATAATTATCATATTAGTTATACATGACCATATATATAAAGATGAGACTATATTCGTACTATCCATATAAAAAATGGATAAGTTCCCAATCTTGATTGATACCAGCCGGGTGTAAGGAATCCATACTAAAAATCCAGAACATCTCACGTTTGTTGAGCATGTTCAATCTGTCACCCCCCGTATTGGAGGTGGAACATGCTCAACAGCCGAAAAGGAGAAGTTCTGGATACCGCCCTTTGGGCACTGTGTGAAATGTCTAGAAACAGGATGTAAAATAGTGTTTTTCTTTATGGCCCTGACGGGTTCCATAATTCTTAATTTTAATGGTCTAATGGTGCGACCATTATAGTGTCTGCCACAACCGCAGTTTAATATATAGACAATATAGCTAGAATTACAATTAATAAATGTGCTAATTTTAATGTTTCTTTTAGGTATAATGGATTTAATGTGAGTGATAGGAACTGCATATTGGCAGATCACACAATGGCCACACTTAAAGAAACCTTTTGGTATATTCGAAATGTGTTTCTGATGATGTGAGTGAAATAGACTAGGTGACAAGAAGCCCGCCAATGACTTGGCCTTTTTGAACACAATTTTCGGTCCATCATGAACAATTTTTTCAAGAGCCACGTCCAATTTTAGAGCATCCCAATGTTTATAAATGATGTTTCTGATTAAATCAGCTTGCCTAGATTGTTGTGTAATAAAATAGGGTATGTTGAGGTTCCCCCTCATCTGAGAAGAACCACCTCCCCTATTACATTTTATAGAATTTCCACAGTTAGAAAGAAGATCCCCACGATCTAATAATCTAACCCCATCAAGAGCTTCCATGATGTGTGAATGATTATATCCCCTCATCAAAAATCGATGGGCTAAGTCCATAGACGGTGTCTCAAAAGACTCTTTAGTGGAACAAAGTCTTTTGAGTCTCAAAAATTGACCCTTTAAGATACCCCTCTAGTTAGTCTTTAGATGTGAAGACATTGACAGAGCATTTAGAAAGCCAAGTGCCCACAGTTCCAGGGTTGATGATGAAGTGCAGAGTCCAATTCTTGTGTTCTTCGCCTCCAATTCAACTCCAATTTGAACTCCACAGACACTTCATATGTGACACTGAAGATGTTAGGCTGCGGTCCCAGTATCGAGGCGTGCGCTGTGCGTGTAAGCACCGCCCCTCACTGGGGGAGGGCCCAGTACTCACCTTCCTGCTGAAGGTGCAGCTGCGCCCTACTGCAGGGTTTTTTTTCAACTCAATGAAATTGAGTTTAGACCTTGCGACAGAGGCGTGGCCACGCCCCCACCGGCGGTTCACCCAATGAGGGCAAACCAGCCGCGTGATGTGATGGCCACGCCCCTGCAAATCCCCAATCACGCCCCCTCCCGTCGCAAGCTCTCTCTCTCCTGAAAGACCACAGATCGCGGTTAGCGCTGTGCACGCACCGCGCCCCCCCTATCGGGCACGCGTGTCACAGTGATGACTGGGACCGCAGCCTTACGCAGCCAATGTGCAATCTCATTACACAGGATGTGCAGGCTAATTGGCTGTTCCTCGGTGAGTGACAGGCCAATCAGCCTATCACAGAGGGGGAGGGATGTGAATCCTTACTGGCTGTCTCTGGGTGAGTGGCAGCCTGTTCAGCCTATCACAGAGAGATGTGCAGACATCCTTAGAGAAATATATATAGGTTATAATATGTGTGTGATTAACTGAACATAAATGATTTGAAAACTTTATGGTAGCTGATTTTATTTGATGGTAGATAATAGATTTGCCTGCTGATAATGGAATAGGTTTGAGGATGATTAAGGGCCCACCCCAGGAATGTTGCTGTAGAGGGAATTTGAACTCTGGATAGGCAAGGAATACTTAAAGCCGATAAGTAATTATAGACATGGGTGGAGGTGTGGATACCCCACAATCCCCGTCGTTAATGAGCAGGATAGTCACACAAATTTCTCTTTTAACCTCTTGGCTGTTGCCATTGCTGGCCCCTCCAGTAACAAAGGTTTAAACTCCTACCTTATCTGTATCTCACATCAACTCTTGTAACCTGCTACCCCAGCCCTGCAAATGCTTGGTCTCCTTATACATTGTGAGCATATTAGCCCACATCAATTAATCTCCAGTCACTGTTGATGGTCTATTGTTTTTTTCTAACAAGTCTAATCACTCATAATGATTTTCACTTTTCAGGGCAGCCCTCCCCCTTCCCACTGTTCTTCTCGGGTCCATTAGAAGTAAATTTGTGCCAATCCTCTGACCCTCTGTAAATCAGTCACAATTACTATAAAGTGCACCTATAATATGTCTGCAGAGGAAATTGATGAATGTTCCTGAGCTCTAGGCTTCTAGCCGAGGGGGTGGCAGAGAACATTGGGTTACAGAAAGGATGTTTGTCCCTATAGTCCAGGAGTGGCCAACTTCAGTCCTTCAGCACAGGTGGCCCAGTCTTTGACTGAGCCACTGATGGAGCCACCTGTGCTGAAGCAGGGATATCCTTAAAATCTGACCTGCTGATGGCCATTGATGACTAGAATTGGCCACTCCTGCTATAGTCTGTTATAGGCAATGAATTGTGTAGGATTAGAAGATAGTAAAACAGATGAACAGACTGCAGGCTCCCAGCTGGATAGGTGTAACCCCAAGTTGTTTATGAGGATCAAGTTTTAATTTGCCCATGGTTGATGTAAAATAACGAAATGGATGTTCATGGCGCCCCTTCTACGGAACATAAACCATTTTTTGTTTTCAATTCTACTAGCATTGGCCATAGACAACAGTTTATTGCATTCAATATTGCGGTGAGCCGGGGAACAAATAGTTAAGAATGCCTTCATTGCATTCAAGTGTATAGAGTTAGTTCAAGACCTGGCCTTTCTATATTCATAGGCAATGACCATCAATTAAAAAATATATTATCGCTCAATATACAGTACCTCATGTTGTCGTATCATTGGTTTTAGTGCATTATCTGAGATATTAAGAGAACTTTTAGCATTAGTCTATACGCGAATGGAATGGCATGTAAGATCTTATAGACATTACACAACAAAGATAATAACACTCATATAAAACAGAACTTCAAAATGAAAACAGTTTGGCGTGTGTGGCAGAAATGCCGTCCATGTAAGGACCTAGATTAGTTTTGCTTACATACTATGTATTATCCGTTTTAGCCATAATCTACAACTTTTATCCCTTAAATATACTGCAACAGTGGTTCCCAGATCTTGAGGAATTCCCATATTTGTTTATTAAAGTATTATGTTAGTTTTTCCACCCGTGCTATATCCCAAAGTGTTGCTCTCCAGCTGCTGAGAAGAAGGAGGATTGACAATTTCCATTCCTTGGCTACCAGAGTTTTAGCCACCAGGAGCAGATGATAAGTTGTTTAGACTTTATGGGGAGTGCATTTTCCTCTGGCCACCATCCCAATACATTCAGGTTGTGTACTATCCTGAATCTCCCGAAATATACACTTTAAAAAAACGACACATTTTACGACAGGACCACCATAGATGGGGGAAAAATGGCTTTGGAGCCAGATAGCTTCCAACATGTAGCAGGGGTTCCCGTGTATAACTTGGGAAAGGTTTCTGGAGACTGATACACATGGTAAAAAATAAAATTGTGAGACTTGGACTGGATTGGTGAATATAGAAATCTTATTCTCATATCTGCCCATATAACCTGCCAATCCTCAAAATCAATATCTTGTCCAAAGTCAGCTCACCCATTTAAGGCAGTATGAGTGAACAGCTGACCCATACATTAAGTTTAACTTCACCTTTAACCTCCTAGAGATTAATTGCTATATAGTGAAATTGTAGAATATTATGTTCTCTAGGGATTGGGTGAACGCAGAGAGGGTCACAGGCACACTAGTAATTGCAGCAATATAAAACAATTGCCCGTGCCCTTGGAGATGGAGAAGATGCGTTACTACCCCAGAGACATCACGAAGTAGAAGGAAAGCATTGAGGCACACGGTCTTGCAAAAAAAGTTGATTTAATGGCAATACCTACCTGGTATTGCCATTAAATCAGGTTTTTTTTTGCAAGACCATGTGCCTGGATGCTTTCCGTCTACTCTAGGGATTGGGTATCAGAGAGGAAAGTGGTCTTATTTTCTAACCATGTAGCAACATTTCGTATTTAAAAATATTGATAAAAAGGAACCATTATATCCAGGTCACTTACTTGTTATAATTGGGCTTTTATTTTGAGATGGTTGTTATTCATGTGTCTAATCTCTGCAGGGAGGGATGCCACCAGATTCCAGAACACTGAATTCTAGGTCCGTCCTGTTTAATTGAAGGCTGAACTTGCAATGCCCTTGGAACATTTCTTTTAATAGAGAAGCAACAACCAATGTAGGTTTTTACATTTCTTCATTAAAATTTGCTCTGGCTGATGGACCTGTTCATGTGAAGTTAAAAACCATATCTCCATGGCAGGGAATCCCTTCTGTTTGCATTTATATCAGAAAGTTTATCAACAAGCACAAGCATAAATTATACCAGTGTTACTCAACTAGGGTGCCACGGTACCCTGGTGTGCTGTTACCCTCTGCCACTTGTTTCTTGGAGATGTAGAGGCTGTGCTCCACCTCTCCTCTCTCGGAGAAGGAAGCCTCTCCATCTCCAGACAGTGTTGGATTCACCCGTTGAGTAGCTGACATGTTCTAGGTGCGTGAGGGCTTTATGTGGGCAGGAGGTGAGGGCTTTGTGTGGGGTGGTGGTTGGAGGTAAGTGCTTTGTGTGGGCAGCGGGAAGATGTGTCGGGGTAAGTAAAAGAAGGGGAGTGAATGATTGAGAAAGGGGTTGAGGGCTGTGTGAGAAGGGGAGGTACATGTGGAGCGTGTGCTGAAGGAAAGGGTGAGTATGATGTGTAAGGGTGAATGGGGAGTGTAGGGGGTGGGGGTGGCTGTGTAGGGGGTGGGGGTGGCTGTGTGGTGGGTGTAGGAGTGTGTGTGTGAGCAAAGAGAGGATAAGCAAGGTCGGATGAGCAGGGGTGCACCATAATTTAAAAAATCCTTTCGGGGTGCCCATGCTAAAAGAAAGGTGAGAACTATTGCATTAGACTATTGTATTGTGTTAGCTTTTTACAGTGTATGAAAGTTCATAGTTACGTAAAATGTTACTATAATGCAAGGGTGCGCAAACTGGGGGGGCCGGCGGGTGCACAGGCCCTGCGCTCTTCCCCAAGGCATTTAAATGAAATGCCTGGGGACCGCGCAAGGCCTCTGCAACTCACCACGGCAACGCGGCGTCAAATGACGTGGCATCACATGACCCCACGGCGTGATTTGATGCCGGCAAAAAAGGTAAGGGGGGCGCGAGCACTGGGGGGAGCAGGCAGGGGGCGCAGCTCCAAAAGTTTAGGCACCCTTGTTTTAATGGATGGAGACCCAAATGTTATTGTCAGAGCCATACACTAGTCAGATCTGCTAGACCCTTTGGCCACCATTATTGATTACAAAATCTTTAGATAAGCCTCCATTGTGGCGAGCGCTCTTCTGCTGCGTATTGCTGTAGATCACAGGCCTCTCTCATAATCAGCACGGCAGCTCTGGTAGGATTTGGTGAATTGGGGCATCTGTTTGATCCCTAAAGAAAGTTTTTTTTGTGTGTGGCAGGAAATATAAATACTGTATCATTCTGCATTACAGCGTGAATGTGAACGTTGGCTTTAAAATGGCCAAATGGTGTGGGGGAGGGGGAACATATCTTACTATATATATTAATCCTGACAGTAATCACAAAAGGATCTTTCACTGCAACTATCAACCAACAAAGACCTTTAGTTACATGTATCATTTTACCAAGTTTGAAACTTGAAATAAAGATTTTCTTTCATGAAGGAAATTGCCAGAACAATTATTGATCTTGGTTTCTTTGGGCTCACTATCCTCAAAGCTTTAACTACAGTATATGCAGAGCAATCACCTTTCTGTGGTGAGCACGGGCAGAACATTCAACCTGTTGGACCTTCTGATGGAGCCGACTGTTAATTATATCTAGGAGAGCCATACTCTGTGGTATCTGATGCTTGAGAGATGGATAGAGGCTTCGCACATTCACTGCAGTGAAGAAAAAAAACCACTTTAATGAATTAACCATGGACAAATTGAAGCAGAGAGTGGGTAAGGAACAGTTATTCTTTCAGGCCAGTGTGAGTTGCATTATAAAAAGTTGATTTTGTGGTTTTAGTTTCTTTTACCGACATTATGAATCATTCTACAAACTTAACCCATCAAAATGGATTAAACTGCACCGCACCTCTGGAATGCCCTTCCCTTCAGTATCCAACGGGCACCCTCTCTCTCCACTTTTAAGACCTACCTTAAAACCCACCTTCTTAATGAAGCATATGAGTAGCTCCGTGGCTGATACTTTACACCTAATACATCTGCCTTGGCCCCTTGCAGACGCACTTAGCAGAACACCCTCCTACTGCCTCTGTAAGTTTTTCCTACTTGCCAATTAGATT
This sequence comes from Ascaphus truei, assembly GCF_040206685.1. Taxonomy (NCBI): domain Eukaryota; kingdom Metazoa; phylum Chordata; class Amphibia; order Anura; family Ascaphidae; genus Ascaphus; species Ascaphus truei. Next base: position 35,690,360 of record NC_134489.1, read on the forward strand.
GTAAGCTCTTCGTGCCAGGGACTCCTTTTCCTAAATGTTGCTCTTATGACTGAAGCGCTTATTCCCATCATGTGTTATTTGTATTATTTGTTATTTATATTATTATATCACGTGTATTACTGCTGTGAAGCGCTATGTACATTAATGGCGTTATACAAATAAATACATACATACGTACATACAAATGCTGGAAAACTCGCAAGTCCTTTCATCTTGTCACTAGAGTTGTCTCACGCACAGACCTTGGTACATACAAGGGTATTAACAGTAGCCATGTGGTAATGGCACTGCCGTTGAATCAGGTGGATATGGTTTGAACACCAGTGCATATTCTTGTCATCTTGTGCAAGCGGTTTAATTTGTGCCAAAATTAGGTTGCAGGCTCTACAAAGCAAGGACCTGTATCTAGGCCCCCCTCACCCCCTCAAAAAAACATGTATATAGTTGTATTTAGAGTCAGGGCTATTTATGAAAAACATAAAAATAGTAGTAGAAACAACACAATGGGCTTTGCTGTAGTTCTTGGAAATAATTGATTTAACGGACAAGTGCTTTGTGTATAAATGACTTATCACTACACTTATGTCTGTGCTGTGTAATTACAAATAATGATGATAATAATAATAAAGACGCACATTATGACTCTGCTTAGTTCTTGAAGAGAATTGATTTCTCGGCTGTGCCCAGTAGCAACAGCCCGAGAAAAGCCAGCAGCGGAAGCAGCCTGCCCCAATGCATTCTTTAAATAAGCCCGGTGAGGTTTGCACTGTAAATAAATCGAGCACAGGAGGCGCTAAATGCTATCTTTGTAATGTGCGCATTAATTGAAATACTATTATGGAGGGAAGAGGCACCACTTATACTGCCTCCCACTATGTCAGAAAGGCTTTTCCCAGACCCCGTGGAGTTTCTCATTGCAGGTCAGGAGTGAAGCGAGAGAGAGGGCAAGTCCTGTAATGGATCGTAGCTAACACAGAGTGGATACTACAGGATGAAGAAAGGTTAATAAATCACGCACCTCTTTGTAGTGTGGTTATTGCTGTGGCAGCTGGGGCATTTCACTGCTACTCAGCATTATTTTGATACAATTAGAGGCCGTGCTGGAAATGATGGGAAGGCCAAGGAAAACTTGTTTCCATTTGTGTCAGAACAAGTTCCCATTTCCTTTTTAATGACGACAATCGTTTGAACCCAATGAGAACAGCCCAAAGTACCATTGTGCATTTCGGTTGGGACGGCACTTCCTGTGCATGACGGGTCCTGATCCAATGGACGTAACGATGTTGCGCATGTTTAGATGGACCCTAAGTGTAATGCAACACTAGCACACAATGATGGTCCTTTGTAAGCTTCCATACCTTACTGAAGGGGATCTCAACTGTAGTCCTCAATAACCCTCAACAGGTCAGGTTTTCAGGATATCCCTGCTTCAGCACAGGTGGCTCAGTCAAAGGCAGAGCCACTGATTGAGCCACCTGTGCTGAAGCTGGGAAATCCTTAAGGCCGGATCAGGGTCGAAGACGGAGCCACTAATTGAGCCACCTGTGCAGAAGCAGGGATATCTTGCAAACCTGACCTGTTGGGGGTCTTCAGGACTAGAGTTGAGAACCCCCTGCCTTACTGGTTAGTTGAAGATTGAAGGACTGACCATGGATCACTCAGTTATTTGTGCTGTTCTTATCTGTACAGACGTTCTTGCAGTGTGGGCATGTTCACCTTACAGGGATATTATACAACACACAACATGGGGAAATATATTGAAAACATGGGGATAAGTGCATCAAATATTAAAGTCAACTTTTTGGAGAAGGAAATCCCTACGCTAAAGGGCTTACACCAAGCATCAATGTAGGGTATCGCACCCCGATCCGGCCTTCACTGCCATTCACGTTAGCACCAATCCAGCAGTTAACGCCATATTGGGCTGCATCGTCGCTTTGTGAATCCCGTATGACCCCCATGCGGATTACAAGGGGAGAAGAATCGATAAAAGGGATTATACAATGATATAGATAATTATGTAAGTAAATGTACCTTATAACCCCTTTGATGCCAGAGTCAAAGCAACACACTGCTGACTTCTCAGGCCTCATAAAAGCTAAGAGCAAGCCAGCAAAGCAATGAGTGGGTTAGTAATCTTTCTATACTCTGTATCCTATCTCCAGTGCTTGAAGCCCTAAGTTCATTGCGGTCAGGGATAATGCACTCCACTTACAGAGACGGAACAATATTAATGTCTACAAAATCCAACTGGGTATTGATTGGTCAGAGGAAAGAGGGGAAAGAATTGAGAGGAAGGGAAAGAGAGACGGAGGTAGAGATTGCAACAAGAACGGGGCTTATTCACTAATATGGACAGGAATGTATGTATGCTACCCCCAGCTAATAGCAATTGGAAAGCTATTGAATAACTTGGAATATTTCAGTCCTAGGCTTCTCCCCATTGCCATATTGCCTCACCAAAGAAGCCCTGTCCTTCAAACCTTAAGTGTATGCTTAGTATCCATGGGCCAGTGAGATAACATTATCAGTAGTGGTCCATCGGTAACAGCACTGCCTTTAAATTATGTAAACCTTGTTTGGATTCCAGTACCAGCAACACATTTAGATCCAATGACCGTCCCCAAAGGGGACAAAAAAATCGTCTCTGGTTCATCTCTAGTCTTCTGTGGCACATCCATATTTTGATTCTGCTTTGCCTCGTTTCTGCTTCCTGTTCCCGAGAACACTGGATTGGATGCACTATCGAAAAATGGGACAGTGGACTGGTTTTTAGTATACATAGTCGTGCAGCCTCGGCGGATGGCAGGGGAATATGGTGGTATATGCACACGCATCTGGAGAGATGCCAGGGCAAACTAACGCTGAACCAATAAATCCCGTATCGCTATTGCTTCATTAATGAATATATCTAATCAGCTCACTTGTTAAATGCGACGAACGTTCATTTCATGAGCCTGCCTGCAGTGAAGCCCTGATAGATTTGCATTCCAAACATTAATTCTCTTCTTTAATAGATATTGTTATTGCCAATACATGAATTTTACACGAGTTAATGTCAGGCTCAGATTTACACTTAAACGTCTAAATGAGAGGAAAAAAAACTGCTGGGCTATTGATCACTCCAGTGTTCAGTTGGGAAACGGTCTGATTATACAGCATTGCATACTTTATATAGTGGGTTAAGTCAGGGATTCTCAACTCCAGTCCTCTAGACCCATCAACAGGTCAGGTTTTAAGGTTATCCCTGCTTCAGCACAGGTGGTTCAATCAGTGGTTCAGTCGAAGATTGCACCACCTGTGCTGAAGCTAGGATATCCTTGAAACCTGACCTGTTGATGGGTCAAGAGGACTGGAGTTGAGAACCCCTGGAATAAGGACGTTAACCAACTAAAATGCCTGTTTCCTGGCACCTTCTTACAATATTTCACCAGAACAATTGCCCCAGAACTGCTCAGAAATACATCTGCAGTTTCATCGCATTACCTATTCTGCATTGTTATTGACAGTTTGTCATGTTGGGCCTTTTGTGGCCCATGTTCCAGTAGTCTAAAGATTTTAGGGGGCCATTCTCTTAAAGTAAGGATCATTTTGAACCATTAGTCCCCCGGTTGTTTTTATTTTCCCCATGATCGGTTGAACGCCTTTCAGGGAAACTTTTTTTGGGTGAATTGATGCAGTGCAAAGTACTAGTCGCCTTGCTAATTCTAGAGAAGTGTATTTTTTATCGTAGGCTGTGATGCCTTTTACCTGAATAAGATGATCCTTCATGTTGTAGGTTTAATTGTTCGTCCGGGGCTTTCAAAAACCTCACAGGTCTCTTCTTCGTATGTACATTCCCTGTGAGGCTTTACAACTCACGTAAAGCCACACAGAGGACCCAAAACCATTAGAGGGGCTCTCAAAAGGTGCAGCTAAAAGTAGTATCACAGTACAGTATTTTGCGAAGTACAGGCCTGCTACACGTAGTGGCATTGACAAGCTCCAACAGTGTCCTAGCACCACATAGGCCTAGCACCACATAGGCCTAGCACCACATAGGCCTAGCACCACATAGGCCTAGATAACCAGGATTGGGTGGCCGCATCAAGACACTGACATACACCGTGCAACATTTATGGGGAATGTTATGTTGATGTGTTATAGTGTGCATGTAGGGATCCTTTGTTAAGGGTCACAAGGCTCCTAAGTATCTATTCTTGCTATATAATACCGGTTATATCACAAACGTCATTGTAGTTATCTCCTGTTGTCTGACCAAAAGCAACGTGTAGTATATCATCCAAAACAAGGAGAGGAATCAGGTCGCCACCTCAGAAACAGGTATCTGTCTGGGATATATATATATAGAACACTGTGTATATATATATTGTGACAAACGGCTTACTCCAGGGCTCCGCCGTCTGTCCGGGACTGTTAGAACACGGTCTTTTAGGGTAGGTTAAATGATGAGACGTCACGTACTGTTCCTTTAAACAGGCTATGCCTGGTTTATTCAGTCCCAGGCACTGAGACTGCCACAGTTTAAACAGAAAACAAAGCCAAACAAAAAGCTGCTCGTCTGAGCGATAACTTAAACTTAGATGTCCCTGACTCAGAGTTGGAAGTGGCTTGTCCACTTCCACCAACAAAATAAGTACCTTTGCAGTCTTTAGACAAACTAACAGAATGAATGAAGCGATTTGGGAAAGAGGCTTTCTCACCCCTCTGCAGTTCAGCAGCCTTCCAGGCTCTTGGGCGGGGCCCAGAGGAAACAGGAAACAGGTCTTATATACCTGAACTCTAATCAGCATGACAGGTGACAGAAAACAGGCAGCAGACAAACTGTGGAATGGAGTGCCTGTACCACGAGGCTGCCCTGTTCAGCTTAGACAGGACAGAAACTGTTCAGTATCCTGGGAGCCCTGTATATGGAGTTTATTACCAACCCCTGGTTTCTGTCACATATCCTCCCCCCCAGCTCAGACCTCGAGGGGTGAGCGACCATGGATATTAGGGAGTGCATCCTTGACAACCCGTCGGCATTGCCATGTTTGTGCCCCGACCTGTGTTCCACAGAAAATTTAAAGGGCTGTAGGCTTAGGAACCACCTGGTCACCCTAGCGTTCTTCTCCCTATTTTGACACATCCAGGTAAGGGGTGCATGATCTGTGACCAATCGGAACTTTCTCCCCAACAGATAATACTTGAGTGTCTCTACAGCCCACTTTATTGCGAGACACTCTTTCTCGACTATGGAGTAATTTTTCTCCTGGGGATTTAGTTTCCTACTTAAATAAAGGATGGGGTGCTCCTCCCCTTGAGACTCCTGGGAGAGTACCGCCCCCAGCCCTACCTCAGATGCGTCGGTTTGGACTACGAACTCTTTGGAGAAGTCAGGTGTGACCAACACTGGTTGGGCACAGAGAGCTTCTTTCAGGCTTCTAAAGGCCTGTTCGGCTTCGGGGGACCACTTTACCATTAGCGGTCCTCTTGCTTTTGTGAGGTCGGTTAGTGGGGTTGCCTTAGTTGCAAAATTGGGAATAAACCTCCTATAGTAGCCAATTAACCCCAAAAAGGTCCTTACTTGTTTTTTTGTGACTGGCCTTGGCCAATTTTGTATCGCCTCTACTTTGAGTGTTTGTGGTTTGAGTAACCCTCTACCAATAGAATACCCCAGATACTTGGCCTCCTCCAGACCAATAGTGCATTTAGCGGGGTTAGCAGTTAGTCCAGCAGACCGAACTGCGTCGAGCACAGCTTGGACCTTTGGAAGGTGGGACTGCCAATCTTCACTATGGATTACCACATCATCCAGGTAGGCGGCAGCGTACCGAACATGTGGTTTTAAAATTTTATCCATCATTCTTTGGAATGTGGCGGGAGCTCCATGTAAGCCAAAAGGCAGCACCTTATATTGAAAGAGGCCGTCTGGGGTTGAGAAGGCTGTTTTTTCTTTTGCCCTTTCTGTGAGGGGAACCTGCCAGTACCCTTTTGTTAGGTCTAGGGTTGTGAGATATCGGGCTTTGCCCAGTCTCTCTACAAGTTCATCCACCCTGGGCATAGGATAAGTATCAAATTTTGACACCGCGTTTAGTTTCCGGTAGTCATTACAAAACCTTGTTGTACCGTCTGGCTTTGGGACTAAAACTATAGGGCTGTTCCACCCACTTTGGGATTCCTCAATTACGCCTAGTTTTAGCATTTTTTTAACCTCTAAACTTATAGCCTCTCTCTTGGCCTCTGGGATTCGGTACGGTTTAAGGTTAACTCGGACCCCCGGTTCAGAGACTATGTCATGTTTAATTACGTTAGTTTTACCTGGCTGTGTAGAGAAGATTTCTTTGTTCCTTCTCACTAAACTCTGGACCTCTCGTTTCTGATGCACGGACAGTGTTTCAGCTATGCTAACCTCTGGGTCAGTTTCTTGATTCTCTGACGGACCTGGGGGTACTAGGGTTAACAAGACCTCTCTATCTTTCCAGGGCTTGAGTAGGTTTATATGGTAAATTTGCTCAGGTTTCCTCCTACCTGGCTGCCTTACCCTATAATTTACTTCTCCCACTCTTTCCAAGACCTCATATGGCCCATGCCATTTAGCAAGGAATTTACTCTCCACGGTGGGAACCAGAACTAGTACCCTATCACCTGGAAAAAAAATTCTGACCCTAGCACCCTTATTATACGTATTCCTTTGTGCTTCTTGAGCTTTCTCCATGTGTTCCCTCACTATGGGTAGGACTGCAGCAATGCGGTCCTGCATTTGGGCAACATGCTCTATTACACTTCTGTAAGGGGTAACCTCGTGTTCCCAAGTTTCTTTGGCTATATCCAGTAAGCCCCTTGGATGTCGGCCATACAATAGTTCAAACGGGGAGAAGCCTGTGGATGACTGGGGAACTTCCCTAATGGCAAATAACAGGTATGGTAACAAACAGTCCCAGTTTTTCCCATCCTTATCGACCGCCCGGCGTAACATGCTCTTTAAGGTTTTATTGAACCTTTCCACTAAACCATCTGTTTGTGGATGATAGACTGAGGTTCTGAGATGCTTGATTTTTAGGAGTTTACATAGCTCTTTTGTTACTTGGGACATAAATGGTGTTCCCTGGTCAGATAAGATCTCTTTAGGAATTCCGACCCGGGAAAACAGAAGTACTAACTCTTTTGCTATGTTTTTAGCAGAGGTGCTACGTAGGGGAACTGCCTCCGGATATCGGGTAGCATAATCTAATATTACCAATATATGCTGATGTCCCCTAGCAGACTTTATTAGGGGTCCTACTAGATCCATAGCAATCCGGTCAAATGGTACCTCTATTATGGGAAGGGGTACCAATGGGCTGCGGTATGCTTTGAACGGGGCGGTGATCTGACATTCTGGGCATGAGGAACAATAGTTTGTAATTTCTGCCAGAACCCCAGGCCAATAAAAGCTTCGGAGAACCTTTTCTTTTGTCTTTTCCACCCCTAGGTGTCCCCCCAATGGATGACTATGTGCGAGGTGTAATACTACGTTACGGAATGTCCGTGGTACCAACAATTGTTTAGTTGTAACTGATTTTCTTTTATCAACCCGATATACTAGGTCGTTCTCTACCTCGAAGTAGGGGTAAGCAAGTGACCTATCTGGTTGGCCATGAGTACTATTCTGGTCCCGTATATTTCCCCTTGCTACCGCTAATGTGGGGTCCTCCCACTGGGCCTTCTTAAAACTCCCAGGACTGACCTCTAGGTCAGCGAGGGTCTTATCCGGTTCTGGGGTGGTAAGTGTCTGCTCAACATCTTGATTTGGGGTATTCCCTACCAAAGTAGTGATGGGGAAGGGAATTTCACAGCACTCCTCCTTTTCCCCCTTCTTATTTGGGCCCTCGTCAACCTCCATTTCTGAAAAAGGGAAAGGATTTGTTTCTTCTAACACTTCGTTATGGTCTGCTATTGAACTCTGGGCGCTATTCTGAGCTGGGGACCACATTTTTAGAAAATGGGGAAAGTCGGTCCCTATTAACACATCATGTGCCAGTTTGGGTACAACACCCACCTTGAAATCTAAAGAACCAAATTCTGTTTCAAAAAAAACATCAACAGTGGAATATTCATGATTATCCCCATGTATACAACAAATTGCCACTCTTTGTGAACTGTTTACCTGTTTCTTCTTAATGGGCAATAGGTATTCGGACACTAGTGTGACCATACTCCCAGAGTCAAGAAGTGCCCGAACCCTCTTACCATTAACCTTTACAAATGCCCACAGATGGTTATTCAAGGGGTCCTCTGGGCTAGGGCCCATACATTGGGACAACAGCGAATAAGGTTCCACGCTGTTGCATTGCATGGGCTCATCATTTAGTGGGCAGATTTTTGCTGTGTGGCCCCTCTCATGACAATTTACACATTTAGGTACATAGTCTGTGTCCCACTTAGAGCCTTTTCCCGGCTCCCCATGTTGGCTATTGCCCTTAGTGTGCGAACCACTGTTGCTGGAGCGGCGTGAAGGTGGTCGCCGCTCTTCAGCGCCCCTTAACCCCGGTACCCTTTTACCGTCTCTGGAAGAGTCCTGGAACCTCGGATAGTGGGGTTGCTCCACGACTGTGGGTTGCGGGTGCTCTTCTGCTGCACTGTACCTTTCTACAAGGGCCACAAGCTCATCCGCATTGTGGGGGTCACTCCGACTGACCCAACGGCGTAAGGCAGAGGGAAGTTTCCTCAAGAACTGGTCCATGACCAACCGTTCCACGATGTGGCTTGCTGAGTTGATCTCGGGTTGTAGCCACTTCCGGGCGAGGTGGATGAGGTCATACATCTGGCTTCGGGTGGCTTTATCCATCGTGAAGGACCACGCGTGAAACCTTTGGGCACGAACAGCCGTGGTTACGCCGAGGCGGGCGAGGATCTCGAACTTCAATTTTGCATAGACGTTAGCTTCGGCTGGCTCTAGATCAAAGTAAGCCTTCTGGGGTTCGCCGCTTAGGAAGGGTGCGATTAGACCAGCCCACTCAGCTTCTGGCCATCCCTCTCTCTGTGCCGTGCGTTCAAACGTGAGAAGATAGGCTTCCACATCATCCGAGGGTCCCATCTTCTGAAGGTAGTGGCTTGCCCTGGTCATTTTCGGAACTGGGGCTGCCTCTGCCAGTGGAAGGTTACTGATAGTCCCCCTCAGGATCTCGAGTTCCTGCTGTAAGCCCTGAGCGAACCGCTTTTGCTCCTCTCTCAGCAGGCGGTTTGTCTCTTGCTGGTTTGCATTAGTCTCTTGCTGGGCTATTAACAGCTGTCGCTGGGTTTCACTCGCCTGTTGCTGGGCTTCATTCGCGTCTTTCTGGACAGCGACATTGCGTACCAGCGCACTCACCACGTCTTCCATCTTGTTTGGAGAGAGAAAAAAAAACCTTCTTTTTTTTTTTTTTAAAGTTCTTTAACCCCCAGACCTTTCAGTGTTCTGCCCGCATTCTCCACCATATGTGACAAACGGCTTACTCCAGGGCTCCGCCGTCTGTCCGGGACTGTTAGAACACGGTCTTTTAGGGTAGGTTAAATGATGAGACGTCACGTACTGTTCCTTTAAACAGGCTATGCCTGGTTTATTCAGTCCCAGGCACTGAGACTGCCACAGTTTAAACAGAAAACAAAGCCAAACAAAAAGCTGCTCGTCTGAGCGATAACTTAAACTTAGATGTCCCTGACTCAGAGTTGGAAGTGGCTTGTCCACTTCCACCAACAAAATAAGTACCTTTGCAGTCTTTAGACAAACTAACAGAATGAATGAAGCGATTTGGGAAAGAGGCTTTCTCACCCCTCTGCAGTTCAGCAGCCTTCCAGGCTCTTGGGCGGGGCCCAGAGGAAACAGGAAACAGGTCTTATATACCTGAACTCTAATCAGCATGACAGGTGACAGAAAACAGGCAGCAGACAAACTGTGGAATGGAGTGCCTGTACCACGAGGCTGCCCTGTTCAGCTTAGACAGGACAGAAACTGTTCAGTATCCTGGGAGCCCTGTATATGGAGTTTATTACCAACCCCTGGTTTCTGTCACAATATGTATATATATATATATATATATATATATATATATATATATATATATATATATATATATATATATATATATATATAGTTACACATCTTTGCAAATGTATTTAAGTACTCATTTAAACACTTTCAGCTCCAGAGAATCCTGTGCTTCTGAAGCAATTCCTTGGCTTTTCTCTGAGAAGCCCATGGGTTAACCAGCTGTTTCTTTCTACATCAATATTTCCACAGACATGGGCCTGATCTAATCGCCCTAATCACCAGAATAAGATATGGACTTAAGTAGTTTTGTTATCCGAATGGAAACTGTTTTTGGCTAAATGATGACAGCCCAGAGATCTCCTTAATGGCATAAGCTGAAACACGCATCAGAATTTCCATTTTCTACACCAAAGCAGGAGATGTTGTGTCCAAGGGGTTAAAGCACTCGACTGAGATACAAATGATTTGTAAATCCAGACTCATACAGCCAGCCAGTGTCTCTGTTTGCAACCCATGAGAGGTAAAAAAAACGCAAAGCAGGGTCTTCAGTTATCCCATTTCAATATGCTGTGAATGCGTCTTCCCTGTGCTGCAGAACACGTTAGCACCATTGAAAGACTTGATCTTTTCTCCAACACTGGGAAGTGGATTCAGTGCATACTGATTTGGAGCCATGGTCTTCCAGTGCTTACTGCTTATGGGTAGAGAGCATCATTGCTTCTTAATCTAGTTTCACTTATTTCCCAAAAAGCAGGATGGTTATTTCCTGCAGTACGTTTAAGTCTATGGGGTATTTGGGCCATAAACAGCCTGAATAGCAACTTTGGCAGATATAGATTTACCCCCCCAAATATTTTCAACTTTGGCTTTTCCTTTGCAAGGGCACGTTACCAACTGGTGAAAGCGCTCAGCCATGTTAAGGGTGAGCAAGTGATACATTGTAACAGCATTTTGGGGAGTATTCAAATGTTATTCTACATTTACTGCTTTATACGATATTTCAAGGCACATCAATCATTGCAGCCACAACATTCAATTCAGATCTTGAAATCACGTATACATTGTATATTGCAGTTCTATCAACAAAACAATTGGGAATATAAAAGTAAAGAAACATTCAAAGAGTTCAATACACTTTTACAGGTTTACTGATAAATTGACTAATAACGTAATTCTCTTATAATCTTATCCACTTAACATTAAACGTTACCTTATTCGGTGTAGACGGCATCGTGCCCTTTAGGACCCAATACATCAGTTCAAAAACTATCACTAAACCTTTCTATTGTACTCAGGATAAGGAGAATATGTCGGCTTCTCTATTACTCTAATATATTCTACTCCCACCATTCATCCATACATTGTGACCAATCTGTATATAGCTGATACCTTCTGAGGGAGGGGAGCTTCCCCCTGAAAGCAGCACAACTAGTTGCAGTTTATTTTTAATTTTATTTTTAATTATCGGATTGAGGCAGAGGGTCTCCAGAGCTGAACTGTGTTCATTTCAGCCCAGGGGACCCCCTGCTTCCTGAGATAGTTACCTCTGTAGGGGTGCCGGTATCTCTGCACATAGCAGTTCGGACGGGGCTTGTTGGGGCTAACATAATGGCGACTTTAAATGTCCTGTGTCTTGTGGGCCAATAGGAAGCCATGATGTCATCCCTTGTGGCTTCCTATTGGCCCGAGTGACAAGGGACATTTAAACACGAAGGAGATACCGACACCATCTATGGAGGTAAGTATTTCGGGAAGCAGGGGTCCCCGGAGCTGAATTTAACACAGTTCAGCTCTGGAGACCCCCTGCTTCAATCATGTAACTAAAACAAATAAAATAAACTGAAACTTGTGCTGCTTTAAGCAGCAGATGGGTGTTCCTGCCAAAATGACATGAGAACAGGTGTAAGAGCCTGCTTGGTGATAAGTAAACGTTAGGGTTGGAGCTCTCCCCATGTATCTGTTCTGTTCTTGAAGCAAGATCCGACTTTCATTCTTCAATAGATCTTAGTGACAGTCACAAAAGTGCATGTTCTAGTAACACGTGCCAAGGCCATCTGCTCCCATACTGCCACTGCTGGTGACAAGGCATCTATCCCCCCCAGGCATTCTGTGTCCTGCAGGTAGTAATGACACATCCACTCTCAATATGAGAACATCTTGCACTGCAAGACATGTGGGGGAAGGACATCTCGTTCTTCCAACTGACAAGATGATGTTAAACAAAAGCAGAATGTGTCTGGGATCTGAGTGACAGCACAGAGGTCACCTTCCCGTGTGCAATGGTCCAGATGGTGAGAGAATGTCAGGCTGGGGCATTCTCTCCTCTCTCTGTCTCCAGTCTCTTCTTACTGTGCACCATTCCGGTAAAGCAGCAAGTCATGCTCCTGGAGGGAAAATGATCCCACCGAACCCAAAATAGCAATGATGTGTTGTGTAATAAGGCTAATAGCTCCAGCACCTTGGGACTCCTCCTTAGCTCTCCGTGCTAACTGGAAGTGACGACATGATGAACTGTCCTTCATTTCATGCTTCTCTAGAAATAACTCCCTTATAAACAACAAAGGACAACAACTATAAAACGACATTTCACTGGTATTTGTCTCCCAGAGATTGCGTCAGATCTTCCCTGAAACCTCAAGCCTCTGCTGAAGAAGACGTGGACAAACGAGGGACATGGTCCATATATGGTGGTTCTGCCCAATAACACAGCAATAGTGGCCAATGATCCAGAAAATTATAGAAGATACAGTGGGTGTCACAATCCCGTGGGACCCACTGATATATTTATTAGCCAAACTAAAAGTCACCCCCTACAGAGACCGATATCCCAGATGTGCAATCTCATCAGCGTAGAAGAGCCATCTTGTCCCATCCCAAAGAGTATTGATACAGAGAATCCATGAAGTTATGATTATGGAGAAACTCATCTCCGTCCTTAAACATCCAGTCAAAGATTTAATAGGACATGGGAACCATAGATTGTACAGTAGATAAAAGCAAAGCTGTGATTGTTCTCCTCTGTTGTTATAACTACTAAAATAATGTTGAAGTTCCACAACTGTATGTATGTATGTCTTTATTTATATAGCACCAAAAGTGTACTCAGCGCTTCACAAAGAATACAGTACAGGGAATTATAATAATACAATAAGTGCAGCAAAATCAGACAATAGGAAAGGAAATCCCTGCCCCGAAGAGCTTACAATCTAAATGGTATGATGGGAGATTTACAGAGACAGCAGGTGAGGGAATAACTGCAGTAGATGGCAGTGCTTGTCCGCAATGGTTAGTAGGAGAGACTGTGGGTGTGGGACAGTAACCATGAGTGCAGGCTGTTGGAATGCTTGATTTGTGAGGCGAGTTTTAAAAGTTAGTCAGTATTAACTCAATTAGCAGGGGAAGAGGTGGCAGGGTGGCGTGGGTGAGAGCAGGTGTGTATATGGCTGCTTTAAACTGATTTTTATAGGGTCTCTTTGGGCTTCATTGTATAAACAGCTAGGTGTCACTGGATATGTAATTGCGGTTCCGTCACCTCTCTCCCCCCCCCCCCCCCCATAGCAACCCTCCCCCCAACCCCTTCCTTTTTAATTTCTGTTTCTTTCTCCTTTTCCGCTTTTTGTTTTTTTTTGGAAACATCTCAGTAAAATGAAAGTTTTAAAAATACATTAACAAAAACAATACGTTGTTCGTTCATGACAGGGACATTTCACCATATTCTTTTCACTTAGTCGTGCTGTTAGGCGTAGCTATCAATTTATGGAGACTACAATTAATAAGATATCGAGGTTCTGGACCAACGAATATATATTCTACTGCAAACAATCTAACTTCCTAAAGTGCAATATCATTGACGTTTATGTGACCAGTGATAACTTCTCTGAATGCTGTTTGCCGGCCGCTAAAGTACATGTCTCCTAAATTTTCCAGCTATCAGAACCAGCGATATGTATTGTGTGCCTGTCCTTCTCATTCCATTATCCAGGGGAAATGTTAAGCAGACGGCAGAGCCAAATGCACAGAATACCTCTGGGAATCAGGGTGTGCACAGAGCACAACGTATCTTTGTAATTACAGCTGCACTGCCCCTCACTGTCCCTCATTGCCCCTCATTGCCCCTCAGTGCCCCACACTGCCCCTCAGTGCCCCACATTGTCCCTCAGTGCCCCACACTGCCCCTCACTGTCCCATGCTGCCCCTCAGTGCCCCACACTGCCCCTCAGTGTCCCATACTGCCCAGCAGTGCCCCACACTGCCCCTCAGTGCCCCACACTGCCACACACTGTCCCCTCGCTGCCCCTCTGTGCCCCACACTGCTCCTTACTGTCTCACACTGCCCCTCACTGTCCCACACTGCCTCTCAGTGTCCCACACTGCCCCACACTGTCCCACACTGCCCCTTACTGTCCTACACTGCCCCTTACTGTCCCTCACTGCCCCTCACTGTCCCTCATTGCCCCACACTGTCCCACACTGCCCCTCAGTGCCCCACACTGCCCCTCACTGTTCCACACTGCCCCTCAGTGCCCCACACTGTCCCACACTGCCCCTTTCTGTCCTACACTGCCCCTTACTGTCCAACACTGTCCCTCACTGCCCCTCACTGTCCCTCACTGCCCCTCACTGTCCCTCACTGCCCCTCACTGTCCAACACTGTCCCTCACTGCCCCTCACTGTCCCTCACTGCCCCTCACTGCCCCACACTGTCCCACACTGCCCCTCAGTGCCCCACACTGCCCCTCAGTGCCCCACACTGCCCCTCACTGTTCCCCACTGCCCCTCAGTGCCCCACACTGTCCCACACTGCCCCTTTCTGTCCTACACTGCCCCTTACTGTCCCTCACTGCCCCTCACTGCCCCTCACTGCCCCTCACTGTCCAACACTGCCCCTCACTGCCCCTCACTGCCCCTCACTGCCCCTCACTGTCCAACACTGCCCCTCACTGCCCCTCAGATTTTAAAAGTGGTCAACATCTAATTAATTTACTATGGCATTAAAATGAAAGAAAAAATAGCTTTTTGTCTGTCTAATGCTGTGTGCTTTTTTACAGACTCCTCACAGACATACGGTCGTATCACAGTTGACCCACTAGAATAAGCTCATCGAAGTTTCTTTTTTTAAATGGACAGCTAGAAATATTTTCAAATAATTTGTATCCTGGGAAATGTTTGTAAACATTGCGAGCTGTAGTTTAGAGCAGGGGTGTGCAAACTGGGGGTCTCTAGACTTTCTGGGGGGAAGGGGGAGGGGTGCGGCGCTTACAGAGGCCCTGTGCTCTTCCCCAAAGCAGCTAAATTAAATGCCGGGGGAGTGCACAAGGCCTCTGTATGTTACTTACCGTGTCTCCGGCGTTTTTTGGTGACGCGATGTCACATGATGTCAGAAACACCAGAGACAAGATAAGGGGGGGGCTCAAGCAGGGGGGGGGGCACAAGCAGGCAGGGGACACAGACGGAAACGTTTCTGCACCCCTGGTTTAGAGTGTGGTTTACTGTCCTTATCTCTGCCTAAAATGTTACTCGTATGCTGTTTCCTTTTTGGGAATGGGACAGGAATGGGACAGGAATGGGATAGGAAGAAATCTGGTTAATTTATGATGCGAGTTGAACTGTCCCAGAATCCCTCTTTGAAATTAAAACCAACGAAAATGTTCCGAGTTTCAAGAATAATTTAAAAGGGAAATTCATGCCCTTTTTAAAATGTATTATTTTTACATAGGATTAAAGCAGGGGGTCTCCGAAGCTGACCCCCATTCATTTCAGTTCCAGGGGGAGCCCCTGCTTCCTCAAATACTTACTTTCAAAGGGGGTGCTAGTACCGCGTTAAAGTTTAAAGCTCCCACGCCACGCAGACCAATAGGAAACGGGAGACCGAGTATGAAATGCGGTGCCCTACGAATTCGGAAATCATGAAAATAAAAGATACAGAGCAGGGCACTCCCATAAAAAATGTCTGGCTTTAATTGGTCATCTAAAAAACGGAGGTTACAGCCCTTGATAAAGCTCTACGGCCTGAAACGCGTAGGTGGGCTGTGACCTCAGGTTTTTACAGGAGCGCTCTTCTCTGCATCTTTTTTTCATGATTTCAGATTTCGTAGGGCAGCACATTTCCTACTCAATCTTCTGCTTCTGCATTGAGCGGTACCGCACACCCAATACCCAAGGACCGGCAGGACGGAGTGCTGGGACTTTTCATTATGTGAGGAAGTTCAACTTGGTGTCACCCCACAGCTTACCCGTTCCTATCATATGGCTGAGGGAAGGTACTGTATGGACATTTGGTTATGTAGTCCTATTCGCTGCTTTTGCTGGACACTGTATGTGTTTGACTTCTACAATTGTGATATTCGAGGGTTTCCAGGCAGGCGTTGCAGGCGGTCCTCGCTATCCGTCGTGTCACTTTATGACGGACGGCATATCCGACGCATCATAATGCAATCCTATGGGGCCGTTTTCCGACGCCGGAATGAGTTATCCAACGCTCACCACCGCTGATTAACATGGGACTCACTTTACAACGGTGTCACTATCCAACGCTACTTCCAGAGCGGATTCCGTTGGAAACCCGAGGATGGCCTTTGCTTACTTTCTTCCCATGCAAGCCTCACCTACATTTATCCATGGTATTCCCCTGGTGAAATCCGTAAATGTTTTCAATATACACGATATTTTTCTCTCTGTTTTTTTACTACACCTCTGTCTGGACTATGTCTCTCAATAGGAAGCTGAACCTGATGATATCAGTGCGTGGGAGCTTTGAAATTCCGCCATTACCTGAACCCTGCTGGAAGAACGGAGGAGCGACCGGCGCCCCCTGCGGAGGTGAGTATCTCAGGAAGAAGGAGGTCCCTGGAGCTGAAATTAACAGGGTTCAGGTACAGAGACCCCGGTGCTTCAATGCTATGCTACATATAAAATAAAACCGAATGCTTGGATTCCCTCTTTAAACATACATCCACTGGTCTGTTTATTTTAAGGCTCCAAAATGTAACTTATCAAACGTAGCACTGCATGAAAGTAATGCATGTCAAGCTTCTTCAGCACTCAAGCGGTTAAATAGACCTTGATCTTGACCCATTTGGAAGACAAATGCAGTCTAGTACGAAGCGGCTGGAAGGAAGGGAGGCAGATGGAGGTGATAACAGATGAAATACAGATTGTGAGGCAGCAGACAACACAAATCTGTGCTAACCTACACAGATAAGGACACTGACAGCAGATGCACAGACACTCAGCTCCTAAGAACATTGGAGCCAGATGATGACTTAAATTCATAATGTAACAGCTAAGGCCGTGTTTATAGTGACGGCGACGCGACTGATGACGTCAGCTGTCGCAATTTGCGAAAGTTGAACTTCAAGTTTGAGTGACGTCGCTGGCGACAAGGCCAGTGACGTCACCAAGGGGGAGGGCAGAGTGCAGTAGGCGCTCTGTGATTGGTTTAGAGACTGTCACATGTGGTGACTGTCTCTCCAAAAATCAAATAATACTGGCTTACAAATTTTTCGGAGCTACATCGCGCCTACTATAAGCGCATGTGACGAATTCAATGTATTTGTTTTGGCGCAACGTTGCATCGCCATCGCCAGGCACTATAAGCGCAGCCTAAGCTGTCTTTGTTGCATCTTATATTAACCACTTCAATGCCTCAACCCAGGCACCTCCGTAACTAGGTATGTGTTGCCAATATTCAACCCCAGGTGTGGCTTCCTGAACGCTTCTGAAGTATATGGGTTGATGTGTTTCAGAATTTTGATACAGTAATGATATATATTATGTTATTTCATATATATATTTTTTATATAATATATTATTGTTAAATACAGAAAAACCTCAATGTCTGTGTACTTGCTGGCACAACTCAGAGAACGGTCACTTTATTGAAGCTTGAGTGGACTGTGGATAAATTTGGCCTGTGATTTCAATAGGGCCAGGATTTATTGATGGGCCCAAGGACAGTGCTAGAGAGGGAGGAGGTGGGGGCGAGGAAGGAGGCTTGATCTGTCCCAGACAGGCAAGGAAGGCTTGAAGGGAATTAAGGGGTAGACGAGGGTAAGAGTCACAGCAACTCACAGGCTTTAGCCTTCCAATTGTGCATGTCTGGGTGGCTGTTTTAGAATTTCAACTATGAGCAGAAAACACAAATATCACTTGTTAGCACATTCACACAGCTCTGCAACCCTGTCTTTCCTCATTATCTCTTAGCATACAATGTTTCCACTGCAGCCAGGGATTCTGGGTAATGGCATGCAAATGAGCACACAGTGTCACTATTTACTTCTTATCCATTTTAACATGGAGCCCCTATAAGCTTCTGCCTGCCGCATTACACAGCTTTTCAGCACTGCCTGGGTTACAGAAGTGCACAGCCAGTAAACCTACTCACAGACAGCTGATTTGACCTTGTGGGTCTTCTAAAGTGCGAGGTTGGTTGCTGGCACGTGTGTATCACCAGACATTAAAAAAAAAAGTGACAACAACTCTCCATGGTACAGTGCACATTAATACCACTTGTGGTGCATTTTCATGTCTCACACAGGTCTGCAACCCTGTCTTTCCCCAGTATCTCTCAGCAAGCAGAGGAGGGCAAAACACAGAAGCAAAGGGACAGTTCCTGGTGCTGAAACAATGTTACATTGTGGCCATGGTAGTTCTCAGCCATTGTTGAGCAAGCGAACCCCTGGAGGATTTTTGGGGGCCCCCCTGCTCATCAGATCTCACTCCCTCCTCTCATTCACATGCACCACCCTCATGCTCCTCACACTCACAAACCCATCACACTCACCCCCTTCTTACACACTCACACTTCATACAGTACTCCTCTTATTCACAACACACTTTACATTCAACACTGCTTGTCACAGAGCTCTCAAGCTTTTTTCTAACCCCGACCCCCCCACCCCCTCTAACATAGCACACTTCCTCACTTCTCTCTATCACACACTCCACATCCATGGGCGGGGGGCTGTCAGCCTATCCTCTCTCTCCTTGGTACCCGGTTTCAGACAGCAGGGGGCATGCCAACTGAGTAGGTGGCGGAGTGTTTCCCCCAGGGGCCACGGCACCCTTGGCAGAGGGTCATGGCATCCCAGGGGACCCTGGTTGATCAACGCTGGTATAAGGACACTTCATTGACTGCTATTTCTTGGTATGAAACAAGTATGATCATTCTTGCAAACGCTCAAAGAATTATAGCAAGAAAGCGTCAGGTGCAGCAAGGGCAGACAGTGCATGAAGTAAGTGTTATTGCACTATATGGCAGTTAGGGCCAGATTAACTAAACTATGCAAAGCCATAATACCCCTCAGCAATACCAACATAGAAAACTGACACAGCACACAAAGGTTTCAAATGAACAGTAAATGTTTATCACATAATATTCATAACAGTTTGTACATTTGTCACAGCAGAATCAATTGAAGTGAGTAGCTGATTCAGGAACGTCTTTTTCTTGCACTCTTTCACAGCAAGGAGGGGAGATGGAGGCGGGGGGGGGGCTCAGGATTCACGTTGAAAGACTTATGGCATGAGTTCTCAACCCAACTCCTTAAACCCCCCCCCCCCCAAACAGGTGAAGTTTTCAGGATATCCCTGCTTCAGCACAGATGGCTCCATCAGTGGCTCAGTCAATGTCTGAGTCACCGATTGAGCCACTTTTGCTGAAGCAGGCTCTTCGACTGAGCTACTGATGGAGCCAGCTGTGCTGAAGCAGGAATATCCTTAAAACCTTGAGGGGGGGGGGGGGGCGGTTTCGAGTACAGGAGTTAAGAACATCCGTCTTATGATATAAGATTGCTTAGCAGTATTTATACACGTTTCAGTAACCAAGTCAGTTCTGATAAGGCATGTATATAGCAGCTTGTAAAGCAGTGACATTCAGCTCAGGATTAAGGGTTGTATACATCAAGAACATGGTCTTTTCGCATTTGCGTCCAAAAATTCGCAGTTTTTTTCTGTCTGAAACAACACGTTTATTACGCGTATTTGTACTGTTGTAGAATTTGACACCTGCTGCCCTGAAAAAAAAGACTTCTGCCAAAAAACAAAGCATAAAACAGTCAAGAAAATGTATGCAAGTCGTACGTTTCTTAATACATAAAGGTAAATGTAACACCTCTCCCGCTCCTCCATCAATCCCGCATCACATGCACAAGAATGGCACACCTAAGATGAATACATAGACGCTGCCTGGCGCATGTATATTCCAGCTACAAAATAACTACTTTGCACTGTGACGGTGGCGCAAGTTCTGATGTTTACTTCTTCACAGTTCCAAGTGGAATGGGACATGTGGTCGCGAGCGTCCCGTCGCCGTTTAGCCGCAGGGAGGAACCTCAGCCGCAGCCTGCTTCGACAAGAGGCTGGGTTTTAGGGTAGGGGGTTAATTGCAGGGATTTTACCAGTTAGGGTAGGGGGTTAATTAGCAGGGGTTTTAGCAGTTAGGGTAGGGGGTTAATTAGCAGAGGTTTTAGCAGTTAGGGTATGTGGTTAACTGTAGGGGTTTAGCAGTTAGGGTAATGGGTTAATTGCAGGGGTTTTAACCGTTAGGGTAAGGGTTTATTGTTGGGGTTTTAGCAGTTAGGGTAAGGGTTAATTGTAGGGGTTTTAGCAGTTAGGGTATGGGGTTAACGTAAAGGGTTTTAGCTGTTAGGGTAGGGTGTTAATTGTAGGGTTTTTAGCAGTTAGGGTAGGGGGGTAATTGCAGGTTTTAGCAGTTAGGGTAGTGGGTTAATTGCAGGGGTTTTAGCAGTTAGGGTAGGGGTTAATTGCAGGGGTTTTAGCAGTTAGGGTAGGGGGTTAATTACAGGGGTTTTAGCAATTAGGGTAGGGGTTAATTGTAGGGCTTTTAGCAGTTAGGGTAGGGGGTTAACGTAAAGGGTTTTAGTGGTTAGGGGGTTAACATAAAGGGCTTTAGTGGTTAGGTTAAGGGCTTAGGGAAAGAGGTTAAGGTTTTTAGGGTAGGGGAGAGCATTAGTAGTAGGGGTTAACATTAGGGGATTTTAGTGTAAGGGGTAAGGTTTGGGACTTACC
Source organism: Ascaphus truei (assembly GCF_040206685.1). Lineage (NCBI taxonomy): Eukaryota > Metazoa > Chordata > Amphibia > Anura > Ascaphidae > Ascaphus > Ascaphus truei. Next base: position 35,711,379 of record NC_134489.1, read on the forward strand.
TTAGCGCAAAGCGGCCGGCGGCAGAGTGTCCCGGCAGCGGGGTGAGTCACGGACAAGCGCCGGAGATCATTTGGTACTGTAGCACCAAGGGTCCGAGACCGAGTTACAAGAGCCTGCAGTCCGATCCTATAACTAGAACCACTATCGCCGTGCTCGGTCTCCAACTCATCTTCCAATGGGCCGGATTATAAAAAAATATAGTAGTAGTAGTGTACCAAGGCGTCATTTTATACATGCCTAAAACGACTTGCCATACAAATGTTGCCAGACTTACCTTCCCTGGGGCCAGAGGGGGAAAAAAGCATTCTCCCGTGGCTCGGGGAAAGTGGCAGCCGTGGCTCCCTGTTTCTCTACGGGCTGTCAATGTCTACTTTCCCTACAGCTAGCCATAGCTGCGGTTTGTCTGTTTCCCACGGCAATCCCCGGCTACGGAGAGCTGAAGACAGGCTGCATCTGTACATCAACGTTTTGGAACCATCTGTGCTGTACAGTATATTGTTATTACCTAGGCTTTTTAGTGAGTTTCAGTGTGAAAATATGCATTAAACCGCCTGTGCAACAGCAGTGATGCAGGATACGGCTGTCCAAACGCCACTCCAAGGGCATTGAGGGGCCTGGTTTGGCCCTCAGGATGCAAGTTGAAGAGCCCCGCATTAGGGCTTGTATTCAACATGCTGTGAAGCTGTTTCCCACTGCTGGAGAAAACATCTGCTCTGTTCCTATCAATGGGGCTAAGATCTTCTCCAGCAGGGCTACAGAGTATATTAAAGAAGGGCCTGTTTTAATAGCCCTTCATCCAATACCTACAAAAGCTGTGTAATGAGTGCCAAGACACTTCAGCAAGGAAAGGTTTGTAAGTCTTCGAATGGTCAGGAAGCTGGTTTTACTGGTCTCATAAAGCTCCACAGTGCCAGAACCGAAGTGCTGTCAAATAGTTTGTCTGTGAATATCAACTCACTGTAACACTCTTGATACTGTATTGGTGGACTAACTCTACACGTACGCTGCTGCTGCTCTCTTAAATTGTTAAAACTGGTGGGCCGGCTGCAGCCTAATAACCGTGTATGACCATTGGGGATAAAGTATCTGAAATCTGTGCCAATTACCTTCTTATTTGATTATCTGACAGGCTGAGATTATAGTGCTCACGACGGTGCGGCGAGAACAACATACATCTTCTCTATGAGACCACCCATAGTGCGCGTGACTGCGCTAGAGATGCAGAGCGACCACGCTGCAAATTTTTTTTTAAATACAAATTATTTTGTCTTTTTTGCATTGCGGCCGCGTCACATGAGTGGTTCAGCCAATGAGGGTGAACCAGCCTGGTGACGCGTCCACCACGCCTCCCCAATCACTGGAAGCTGAGTTCACCCATCACTCGGGCGAGAGGCCCGTGCAACGCCATGCGCTGGCGCGCACGACCCCACTATAATCTCAGCCTTACACAGATCTGTAGGAAGCCTGAGCAGTAGTCAAAGGGTTAAGTGCAATGGGGCATTGACTTTCGAGGCCTTTAACTTTCAAGTAGGCAAAACTGATGGTAACCCAACTCCTGTAGGCTACAAAACATAAGGGCAAAGTCTCAATAATGAAAAATCATAGTGTGAAAAAAGCCTAGTGTCATCAATGGATAAAGATGGATGTGCAATGGTTTCTCCCGGGTGAAACCAAAATGAACATCCCTTCAAAGAATACTTGGTAACTCCAGACTTACTGTTATCATTCTTTATTCTTATTGAAGGCTAATGGTGCGTTCAATGCTTTGTAAAAGGAGATACATGACTGGTTAAATGGGGATATACAGTACAATGTCAATGCAAAGGTAAGTGCTACTGAAATAAATGGAAACAATGGGGTCTATGTAGGAAGGCAAAAATGGTCCAATTCTGGGGCAAAATATTATTTACTACATGTATGGAAGGAAAAATCCCATTGGAAACAATAGGATTCTTTTTATATATATTTGGTATAATTGTTTTTCCTCAGGTTTGCTCTACTTTTGCCTTGACACCGCACATAGACCACTATGTGACAACGGAGTGCCTGCCCAGAGAGCTTACAATCTAATGAAACACATACATATTCCTATCATGATGGTTTTCATGGGACCCGAAGGAAGACGAGGGAAAGGATACAGATACCAAGTGTGCCGCGTTGGCTCTGAATAAACATGTATCCCTGTTTCGGACGATGGAATCCTCGTGGCACTGGGATTCTGAGAATGGATTTGTAGAGAGAGTCTCTCTTATTCTGGTCTGACATTTCTCAGTCTTTGGATGACAGTTTCACTCATTCCCGGCACTACGCACTACTGGTCCCAAAGGTCTGGGTGGAGTGTCAGTCAATGAAGTAAGATTGTATGTTGTTAGTGGTAACCCTTTAATGTTTTAAAGTCATAACTGTTCAAAGATCCTGTTGTGAGCTATTCAGAAACCAAAAGGGATTTTGTCATTCACATTTTATTTGTCATTGTAGCTCTTGGAATGTGTAACTGCTTGTGAACGGCATGCCTCAGGAAACAGCAAACGCAGATGAGGAAAGTTGGATATATTTAGCATGTCTTATGTTTCTTGGTACTATGGTTCCCTAGAAAGCAAAGCCTCTTAAACCATTTGCTAACCTGAGCACTTGTTTAGTGCTATAGAAACAGTTGGCTGGGACAGACTCTGCAGACGTTGGTAATATGTATTTGCTCAGTCCCAATGCTAAAAGACAGCTCCCAAATTAATGATTCAACATGTTGCCATCAATGCAGCGGATGCATAACAATCCGTAGCTAATATCCTCTGTTCTCACTACATCACAAGTTGGCAGCAGTTTATTTTCTCGCTCTTGTATTTCTGAGGGAGGAAGAGCCCCTAAACATTCCTGTTTGAGTGGCAATAGAGGAAGCCAGAGACAGTCTCGTGATATGAAGACCCAAGAGAGATCATTCCACCAGACAATGTTGCAGGTGTCTAGATGGTGAGTAGCAAAAGTACATACAGTATGGTGTCATTTACAAGTTCCCAGAATCCCCCATACATATATTACACAAAAGATGAGTGTTACCCAAGCACTGGTTTTATATATATATATATATATATATATATATATATATAATATATATATCACAGAAGTGAAGCGCACAGCAAGGCTGCATTGTGTTATTTTTACAGAAGGTACCATTTGTATCAAATTGACTTAATGTAGCAAATAATAGTCACTCATGGCTTTGTTGTACAGTTGATAATCTGTTATGTGGTAATGTTCGTGCGGCCAATGGTGTGGTTAGTCAGGGATCTTAACCACTGAATGGTCTGTAGCACTATCAGTGCCTAAAGTGTGGATAAATGTTGTTTTCCACAAGATGTACATTTGCTACAGGTGTTAATGCCAGTGTTGTCCCACTCCATTCTTTTGTGTACTGTTAATGAACATATTGTATGTAGAGCATGGTTTACTATTACTGGCCATATACTGAAACTGGAATATTAATCAAGGAGTCCTATTACTTAGGGAAATGTATCAACGTTCTACTTCCTCTTTGATAGAAGTTCCATCAGCCCACTCCAATTCAATAGAAGATACAGAGGACCCTCTAATGTCCTTCTATGATCTCTCTGGATCTTTCACAAGTTTTTCTGTAGGGTGAAGATAACCGCAAGATTCCAAATCACTGATTGTGATGATTTACAAATGAAATCGCTTACAGTGGACACAGAATATACTTGTCTGTCCGTCAGTAATCTTTCAGGTTTCTGTATGATAGAAAATCACAGCTGAACAATGGGTTTCCTCCATTTCTTTTTTCATGTTGAGAGCTAATGGAGCCTATAAACGGTAATTGTCTCTTTTTGTATAATGTCTTGATGGTTAAATTAACCACAGGTCAGCGATAGGTAAAACATAGACACCACCTTCAATTCTATGGACACCAGGATGCAGAAATCCATAAGAATAGACCACATTTTCCTTTGATCCTTCAAAGGAGCTCTGTTATTAGCTTTGAATAACATGCTTTTTAAAGCCCCTTTGGTGTGGGAGAGGTTTTCGTACTTTCACCCCTTTCATCAGCCAGAGGGCAATTCTTTGTCATCTTCAGCCATACCAGTTCTGTTTGTTGTGTATCAATTAACCACTTGACATGTTCTGCTAATGACAGACCAAGTGCATAAGCTGCAGAATACGGAGAAGTGGTGTCACTTGTAACTTGTCCTAGAAGCAGGTGCCAGCGGTGGACAGGCAGTGGAATGGGATGGAGACAGCAATTTTCCATTATTGATATATATTGTTCAGTTTATCATCAAAGCCATACATAAGGCAGGCAACTGGAATGTATCTATACATCAACCACCTCAAAGGCGATATACATTATTTCCATTCTTCTGGGAGTTGTAATGGTGAAGGTGTTGGTCTTGAAATGACAAACTTCTGTCCGGATCCTTGGTTTACCCAGTTGGGTAATAGTAACACTGTTTATTTCCCCTCTTTGCATGCTGTCATATACATCTGAGTGATATACGGTATGTTGCTAGGATTCAACTCCAGCTGCACAAGTACGTATGAAGCATAATGTCAAGACGCTTTAGCATTGAAAGGTGGTATATAAATGCAAGGCATTATTATAATCTGCTTTTCCCAAGCTCCATCGTTCCATTCTAGGGCTTCATAGACCCTACTCATCAAGTTTCATGAGTGGTCAAGGAGACATTTTGTTCTATCATTTACTGAGAGAGTCCATCACTTTAGTGAGAGGATTCAGATCCTCGATTTTAAATATTAGCACAGTCTTCAATAGTACATCACTTTTTATGGGATTGAGTGGTATTCAGACTTTTGCCTCTGAAGTGGTTGGTCCCTTCCTAAAAGATTCATCGTCTCTTGTTCTTTTTCTCTTTTATTTGGCCACTTACTCCAAGATGTCCAAGTACACAGGCGGGGCCTTCGCCAGGGCCTGCAGCTTGCTGTGGATTACTTTGATATTTAGCCTTTGCTGAGGCTCTCTCTGCCAGCACCCTTGCATGATGCTGTACACCTCCGTGGGGCAGGTCCTGGGTTTCTCCAGCTCTCGCACTTGGGTGATACATTCAATGGCCTGCAAGAGACCAAAACAAGGAATATGTAGGAGCAGAAGTAGCATTAAAACATGAGAAACTTTGAAGCATATAAATTGATGAATAGAAGCATAGAAAGAGATATATTTCTGTGTGTATGAGGATATGTATGTATGTATATGTGTGTGTGTATATATATATATATATATATATATATATATATATATATACACACATATATATATGTACATACATACATGCACACGTATATTCAGACACACATACATAGATACTTGCACACACACATTATATACATACTCACACATACTGTACATTGATATATGTACAGGCACACACTTTTACCGTTTCGTTCTAGTCACATAGATTAGGGATGCGCAAACTTTTTTTGTTTCCGCCCCCCTGCCTTTTCTCCCCCCCTGCTCACTCCCCCCCCCCTTTGCTCACTCCCTCCCCCCCTTACCTTCTCTCCAGCCTTTTCTGACATCCCGATGTATTGTAACCCCACGGCAACGCATCGTGAGAAGCTTATTGGGAAGACCGCGGGACCTCTATAAGCGCTGAGCAACCCCCCCACCCCCCCAGAAAATGTCACGCCCCCCAGTTTGCACACCCCTTTCATAGATCACCCTCAAATAATTTTCTACTTTGAAAAAAATATTTTAGAAGCCTTTTAAAAATGTGCAATAAATGTTTTTGGGTTGAGTACGCACTCTTTTACTCACTGTACTGAAACTCAACAAATGTGGAGAGCACCAAATGTTGTCCGGGGGTCTTTTCCTGTAGTAGATCCCAAGTTTGTATATTCATCCAAGAGAGAAAAGGCAGCGGCACTCAGATACATTCTGGGTGAAAAAGTGTCTTTATTGGATTACATCATATATCCAGGAGTGACGGCTGCATTTTTTCTCTTGGATGCTTTTTCAAAATACACACTATTGTGATCTTTTGATGTGCTTAAAGGAGAAGGTGCTCCCCCCTCCTCCCCTCCCACTCCCCCCCCCCCAAAAAAAATGCTGCCCCCCTAGGTGGGAAGCAGGGGGTCTGCAGAGCTGAACCTACCTCCCCCAGATACTCACCTCTGTAGCGGTGCGGGTAACAGCTCCGCAGGTTTAAATGTCCTAATCACGCTGGCCAATAGGAAGCCGCGAGAGATGATCACGGCTTCCTATTGGCCTGTGTGATGCGGGACCTTTAAATCCACCATTTCAATAGCCCCACACGGCCCAGCAGAAGCTGCTACCGGCACCACTTACGGAGGTAAGTATCTGGAGAAGCAGGAGGTCCCGGAGCTGAAGTTAATGCTCAGCTCCGCAGACGCCCTGCTCCAACCCTACAACTACTGTATTAAAAATAAAGGAAAGTAGGACCCAGATTCAGATAAAGCAGCCGGGACGCACACAACGTGTGTGTGTGTGTGTGTGTGTGTGTGTGTGTGTGTGTGTGTGTGTGTGTGTGTGTGTGTGTGTGTGTGTGTGTGTGTGTGTGTGTGTGTGTGTGTGTGTGTGTGTGTGTGTGTATTGTGAATTATGTATGAAATAATATTTTTTTTAAATATTTTTTATTTATTTAACTTTGACACGTACACACACACACATACACATATATACACACACACATACATACATACACACATACACACATACACGCACATACATACATACACACACATACATACATACACGCACATACATACATACACACATACACACACATACATACACGTACATACATACATACACGCACATACACGCACAAACACACATACACGCACATACACACACACACACACACATACATACACACATACACGCACATACATACATACACACATACACGCACATACATACATACACACACACATACACACATACATACACACATACATACACGCACATACATACATACACGCACATACACACATACACGCACATACATACATACACACATACACACACACACACACATACACACACATTCATACATTACAGCGCCGGTAGCGGCGCGAAATCATTAATTTCTTCATCTTCTCCCTCGTCGGTCCACTCCAAGCTCCCTGCCGTGCGCGCGCGCAGCCCTATTATAGAATGGCTGGCTATCCTCAGCCAACTAAAACTGACGCGCGCGCGCCCGCACTATATACCCAGCCTAATGGCATTAGCCGTGCGCGAGAAGGGGGCGCGGCCAGCACGCTGTACCATCCGCTAGCACGCGCCAGCGGGTGCAATAACCTCAGCTACATCTGCAAGTTTGCATTAAACATGCGTCACAATGTGTTACATGGCTGGACACATTTTAACACAGCTCAAATAGTGTTGCTAAGTGGGGTTTTGAACCTTCAACGTCCAAGCTCTCAGTGAACTTAAGAATCAGAAGTATCTGGAAATAAAATTAGTTGTCAATTAGTTGTCAAAAATAAATAATGTTGTGTTGGCAAATTTTCCCAATCTCCCTGCCAGGACGCCCCAGGCCGGGTGTAACCTGATGCCCACTGATGGAGAAAAAGCCATTTATCCTGAGTTCATTAGCGTGTCCGGTTCCTGAGAAGGTCGGCTGCAGCACCCGCAGGGCGGCAAAATGGAATTATCTCGCTAGTGCGTTGGGAAATTAAAATCGGATTCTTTTTCTTTTATTTATTTAGAAAGCTTTCTTGGCATTAAATAGAAAAATAATTGTTTCACCAAGGGGGCACTTCACAGAACAGGTGTGTTACATAAGAAAACGAGCTGTAATCCACGGTTTAACCCTTATCAAGCGTCGCTGTCTTGGGTGCAACCTAGGGAGAGTCATGTCTTTACATCCTCATGTCTGATCCTCCAGAAATTAGATTGCAAGCTCCTTGGGGCAGAGATTCGGCATTAAAAGTAATTACTGTGATGACATGTAACAGCCACCAAGCACTGGGACTTCCCCGGTTTTGTGCATTACCTATGGCACAGAGATGCTCTTTCTGTGATACAGTAACCAAGTCACTGGACCATTGCTGTAATAGGGCAGGCATCCAAACACGGTGTAACCCCATTCTTCTGGTTTACCTCTGTATTGGAGAGCTGGTACCAGGGCTGCTTCCCGTAGGTGAAGATCTCCCACATCACCACGCCAAAGCTCCAGATGTCACTGTCGGTGGTGAATTTCCGGTACAAGATGCTTTCTGGGGGCATCCAGCGAATAGGCAGCATGGTGCGTCCTCCGACCTGCAAGGAGACAACCTCACAACATCAATGACGGGGAACCTGCAGGGCTGTGACCTGCAGCTGATGGAGCTATGGAAGTTATTTATCACCACCACTTGGCTGCAAAACTGGAGCAAAAACACAACACCAGATTTATTTTGAAATATACCATTATTATTATTATGGATGTGTTTGTCACATTAGAAATCTAAGGCTGTTTTTTCGCATGAGTTTTGTAGCTGGAAGACTCCGTAGAACTGGTATTATCATTACACATAATACTGTGTCATTTTGATGTTGTTACTTTCTACATCAACATACAGTAGCAACAGAAAAAAGCAGTGTGTTAGACCAGGGGTGCTCAACTCCACTCCACAAGAACCCCCAACAGGTCACATTTTAAGGATATCCCTGCTTCAGCACAGGAGGCTCAATCAGTGGCTCAGTCAGGGTTGCCGCCACTGTGGGTTTGACCCGGAGACCACGGATTTCAGCCACGTATCTCCGGGCTATGTGTTTACCTGTGAAATCTCTGGGCGGGGCCTCGGCTCTTACCTTGTCCGACGGCGGGATCTTCCCCTGCAGGGTCCCATCAACATGGCCAGCGCCCCGTCAAATGGCATCTCGTTGACAGGACAACGGGACGTTAAGTGACGCCGTGGCCCGTTGTCATGGCAAAGCGACACCGCAGGGCGTCCCATTGTCATCGCAACTTAATGTCACGTGACGTTCAGTTGTCATGGCAACGCGGCGCCATTCGACGTCGCGGAGCCATGTTGACGGGACCTTGCCGGAGTAGATGCCACGGCCGGAGAATGTAAGAGAAGTAAATAAAATAAATACATTGAAAAAAAATGAAATTTAATTGCAAAATGTCTCCGGGTTAGCCTTCAATAATAGGCGGCAACCCTGGGCTTTGTCAGACTGAGCCTCTGATTGAGCAATCTGTGCTGAAGCAGGGATATCCTGAATACCGAATCTGTTGGTGTGGTCTTGAGGACTGGAGTTGAGCGCCCCTGTATTAGACTTAATATGGAGTAGTATTACTAAGAATAACAATGGGACACTTTAAAGGTCATTTGTATGATCTTGTTCACAGTATAGTGTTTTTATCCATGGTCAGGGCAGGGGAATGTCCCGTATCTGTAGCTCTAATACAGTGAGTCCCAACCTTTTTTGTTTGGAGGAACCCTTGAAGTATTTAGAAAAATCTCGGGGAACCTCTATCTGGCTGACACACATTCGGTTCGACAGGGGTCAGTCACAACATTTCACACCTCACGAGCCACCTCTATTTCCCACCCTCTACCCATGTATTTCTCTCCCCTCCGTCTCACTAACTCTCCCGCCTCGCATGTATTTATCCCTTGTGTCTCACTCTTACTCCCTCTTTTCCTCGCTCACTCCCTCCTGCCCCCCTCTCTTCTCTCACTTGCCCCTACCTTCCGTCAATTACCCCACTCTCTCTCAATCCACCCTACAAAATACATACCAAAAAAAACCACCCCCCCTGGTCTGGGGTCCGTTGGAGGAACCCCTGAGACTGCTTCAAGGAGCCCCAGGGTTCCACTGAGTCCTGGTTGGGAATCACTGCTCTAATAACCTGTTTGTGCTTTTGGCTAAAGCTTAGTAATGATCAATTGTGGACTGGGGTTGTAGGGAGAAAGCAGAGACAGTGAAGAGAAGGCAGGTAGTATGTCACCAGATCCTAGTGCACAGGTAGCCAACTCATAATGACTGAGCCATCTGTGCTGAAGCAGGGTTCTCCTGAAAACCTGACCTGTTGGTGACCCTTGAGCACTGGAGTTGGCCACCCTTGTCCTAGTGACTATAGGGAAAAGGTTCACACGCCACCTGCTAACAGTGTGTCACGCAGATGCTGTTTTGCAGTGGCCAGTAATAATGAACGCTCGAACAGTACTTCCCAAGTACTGTAGCACAACTAAAATGGTACCCGCTTGATGGAATCAATGAGCCGAAGTCATAAATTGGAGATAAAAGAGTTAATTCATAGTGCCAGCCCCGTGTCCATGTGCAACCAACCCCCTCCATACTGTCCCGTGCTTCGGGTTTCAAACATTGGATTGTCAGCTCTTGGCTACAGGCATTCCTTCCTATGTACAGTGCTGCATGCACTGCAGGATGAAAAATAATACAACGTGCTATAAATATTATTACAAATAACAGATACCTTCTGGTTTTATGGGCTCAGGTTTTTTCTGACTACAATATATTAAAAAAAAACTATTTATGAGGATCCTAAAAAAAAAAATGATTGGACACCAATTTGTCTCCAAAACCGAAATCTGCTGTAGGATTTCACGAGGAATTAGGTTATGTAAAAATGGGGAAACTAAAGTCATTTGTGAAGAAATTTCAATACTGACGCAACGTGGCATTTTACATAAATCAATTGATTTTATCCATTTTATGTCCCTTCAATATTAAGTTTATATGGTCATCCAATAGCATGCAGGAGAAGATATCGACACATATTAATATCCCATAGCACAAACCAAAAGGCTATTGGGATTGTCCTCCCGCCCTGGTATAATTAGACCCTGGCCACCCTTTTTGTCCTATTGGCCCTGGATCCCTTCCATCCATTTCCCTGGAATAAGACTTTTTCCACTCGCTAAGTGATTTTTCCTTATTCCCATCACCGGCCGGCATTAAATATGAATATGGGTTGGACAAAAAGGCAGCTTCAGAAGGACTAAAAGGGAAAGATGAGGCCCTCTCCATTCAGGATGTCACAAGTTCAAATCCCATTAGAGCCCTTGAACAAGATGAAGACGGATGGTTGAGCCCTGGCTGAACAGCAGGCTTGGCAGGTACTTAAAGTTCATTCTGGTAATAAAAGAAACATCCCCAAGTTGGAAGAATGCCAGGTCCAGCACATGGCAGCTAAATGCTTGTTACTATCCCTTGCTGGCAAATGCAATGTCTTTTAAATAGAAGGCTCGGGATAAAGGGGAGATCTTCATTTAACATGGTGGTGCCGATTCATTACTTTACAGTACATCAATAAAAAGTGCACTAAGCGAGTATGAAATGCACAGTGCAATAAGAAATTGGTTAAGGCTCTAACTCAGGTGTGGCCAACTCTAGCCCTCAAGGGCCACCAACAGGTCAGGTTTTAAGGATATCCCTGCTTCAGCACAAGTGGCTCAATCAGTGGCTCAGTCAATGACCGAGCCACTGATTGAGCCATCTGTGCTGAAGCAGGGATATCCCTTATACCTGGCCTGTCGGTGGCCCTTGAGGACTGGACTTGGCCACACCTGCTTTAACTGTTCACATTGATAATAACTAACAACAATCCCACATATTTGTCTTATATCTTGAATAAAATGTGATGCTTGTGTGAATGTTTTGATCATTCGATCTGGAATTCTTTATGCGGTGGCAGAGGGAATTTAAAAGTCATATTGGAAGTCTATTGGAATCTAGTCTTGGTTTCTGCATCAGTATTGCCTGAGCTTTACAGTCAGAAAACCTTTCCAAATAAGCCCGGTTACTGAGTGAATGTCAGCCCATCTGTTATTGCCAGATAAAAACCCCAAGAGCTTTGTAGTATTAGGCCAGGATGTGGGAACTATTTTGAACTGTGGCAATAATTGTATAAGTCCTACCATAGTTACAGAATCATCATACTGTACTAGATCAGGGTTCCCTAACTATTAGCCTGTAGGACAATTCCAGTCCCCAAAGGGCCTTGGAGTGACTGTTTATGCTAATTTCATTGTAGTTGCTCAGGCAGCTAACTGTAATGTATCACACTGAAATTCACTGTAAGCTAAGGTAATATAAATATATATGGCTCATATGTTAAAAATGATTATACTTCAAGTATTTACAAGTCTTTAAATGTATTCAACATGACATTGTAATTATCTTGTGACCCTTCTACTCCTGACTCTACTTGGGATATGTCCCCTTTGGAGAACTAGTTGAAGAGCCTTGGACTAGAACTAGATGATGCTAGATGAAGAGTTAATGCCACCTCTTAGGCTGCAGCCAGACAGGGAGCGAGCGCGCTGGCGCTAGTGCGCGGTGATGTCACGCGCTCTGCTTTGCCGTGCTTTTCCTGGCCAGCTAGTTGCGCGCATGGGGAGTGTCGGGGGATGCGGCTATGACGTCATGGAGCTGGTTCACCCTCATTGGGCGAACCGCTCATGTGACGCGCCGGCGAGCGGCACGGTCAAATTTGCTTGCTTCGGCAAGCAGCTAAGCGCCGTGCATGCGCAGGCGCTCGCTCTGGCCACACACATTGCAACAATGTGTTTCATCGCGGCCAGCGCGAGCGCGCCCGCTCAGCATCACCCTGGATGAGGCCTTAAGGTGCTGACATCATGCTGTACAGTGACCTCATAGTGATGTGAATAGGATGTGTGTGTCAGCTCTTGTGCTGGATTGGAAGTTAGATACAGTATCAAAGTCTCTTTGCTGCAAAACAAATGTCAAATAAAGCAGGAGAACAAATAATCCGCCCATGTGGTGATATTGGTTAGATCTTTGCAGTATCAGAGATTTCAGAGTGTAAGGGTTACATTGAGTGACTGCGTTGGAGGTGCCGACTGCGGTTTTGTTGTGATTCCTACCTCCCCCCCCCTTAACCCTGAGAGGCGTCTCTGTAGCAGGAGGCGGCCAACTCCTTTGTCTGTTCTGTTGTTCCGCCTTTGATAAGGATCAGAACACCAGTATCAAATTGTCCACATCGATCTGAGTCTCTCTCTCCCTGTGTGTACACGGTGTTAGCGAGAGCAGCGCTGATCTAACAAAGAGCTCAGAACCAACACTGCTTCTCTCATTTCAGGTCAGGCGGCTGGTGTATAAAATACACACATTTATCCCTGCGGTCTGTCTGCTATCCCGTCGCTAACCCTTCTCTGCTGCCTGGGCTGCTGTGCCGACAGCAGAAGTGATTACCTAATCGTGGCTCTGAAAATATTTGAATTTAGCAAGATGCTATTTACCTAGAGTTTTCACATAACTGGTCACTAACAGGCTCACGTGAAACCCTTAAAAACTGCTGTGGAAAAGCTATTTATTGAGTGATCATTGTGTACTGTTTCTAAAGCCAGGGTGGCCAACTCCAGTCCTCGAGAGTCACCAACAGGTCAGGTTTTCAGGATATCCCAGCTTCAGCACAGGTGGCTCAATCAGTGGCTCAGTCGTTGACTGAGCCACTGATTGAGCCACATGTGCTGAACTTGAGCCACATGGGCTGTGGATATCCTGAAAACTTGACCTGATAGTGGCCCCTGAGTTGGCTACCCCTGCTCTAATGCCATTAACACTGAGTAGGGTCCACTTATATGTGAATGTGCCATTGTGCACTGTAACTGCAGAGTGCCTATGAAGTGTAGGACTGCGAGCGCTTCATTTTACCATTAAATTAACGCTAATTGAAGCATTCTAGAATCTAACGAGTATCGTTGCTTTAGCATCTGGTGTAAGAGTAAGTGATTTGGGGAAGTGTTACTTGACACAGTATTGTAATGGGATGTACCACGTTCTGCATCAGGGGTCATTTTTCTACCCGTGTCCTGGTAGTGGTGTCAAACTCTTCAGCTAATGTTCAATAATAATAAAAAGGGGTTAAGAAGTGTCTTACATTTGACTCAAACGCAAGTAAAAAGAGCTCCCACAAAAACATATTTCTGTGCATAGTCATTAGCCAGCTTGGTAAATAAGCCCCAATTCAATATGGCGACAGTAAATGGAAATGAATAATTTGACGGCTTGTTAAGCCACTTCCTACCATGTTAAATAAGACAATTGTTTGAAGGATATCTTCGGAAGAAAAGGAAATATGTCTTATTTATTCTGACCAGCGGCGGATATCCGCCACACCATGACACTTACTTGGTGCCGCCGCCTCCTCCGTGCTGCCGCCCTCCATCTTCTTTGAAATCCCAGCGTAATTTCATCACCAACGCGACGTCACACTGTGTCTCATTGCCGTGGGAACATGATGTCATGACGTCGCGTTGCCATGGCAACGAACCGCGGTGTGACGTCATAGGGTCATTGGATGCTGCAGAAAGAAGGCGGAGGAAGCAGGAAGGCGGCAGCAGGTAAGGAATTTCCCATCAGGCCCGATTGCGCGGCCTCCGTATGGGGACGGAAATTTTTGCTGCCCCCAAATTTTGCCACACTAGGCCCAGGCCTAACAGGAAATCCATCACTGATTTTGACAGAATGAGTTCTGAAGATCTTCTTACATGGGATAATGTCAGAATCTTCTGCAGATTCAGTTAGAAATGAAGTATTTTAAGTAAAAGAAATGTGGCTAACGTATTTTAACAAGCAGAATCTGTGGATAGACAGGAAGGTCATATGGCTAGGTAAAGGCCAGTGAGAGACAAACAGTTACTGTGATGATATGCTGAGGTAATCAAGACTGCTAAAAAGTAGTTTTGATCCCTTGTATGGAGGGTGGGTAGTTCCTTATCAGGTATGACATCATGTGAAATGGCTTAGGGTGTTCAGAAAGATACTGCTGAACCCTGTTACTCGGGGTCCACATAATGAGATCGCGTTAAAAGCTTTATGGCTTTTGACACCAAAAGACTACATCTCTCAGCATGCTCGCTGCCTGACAGAGCCTCGTGATTTGTTTGTCCAAAAAAAACCACTCACACACACACCACCCTCGTCCGAAGCTGATGAAGCAGGGAACTTTTATTTTTTAAACGTGAGCCACGCTGAGACCGCGTTATAAGCAGATCCGCGCTGTGGCGGATCGCGCTATAATGGGGTTGAGCTGTACATGGTACCATATCTGGAAATAGGATTAGTAGTAAGGCTGACTAGGTCCTTTTATCTGGATAAATATCAAGCAGTTTTAGCTAAGGAAGAGAAGAGAAGGGTTAACACCAGCAGAGAGGGGGGACCGGGTTTATTATCACGATATCAAGATCAAACAGAAGGATTCCACTCAGGAACAGAATAATATGCGACCATCTTTGAAGATATCCTACCTATTTGATGTCACGGCCATTTTGTACTATTTTTGTATGTGAGTATTTATCTTCCAAATAAACGTTTCTTTTTGTGGGCTATAAAACAGAATGCAGAGTTTTGTTATGCTAGTGTAACCTATAGAAAAGGCAAAGGACATTTAACACAAATCCTCCTTTATGAACTTTAAAGTAACTTACCCTGTAGTAATCCGTGCTGTAAATGTCTCTTGACATCCCAAAGTCACCGATCTTGACAATCAAATCGACGCCTACAAGACAGTTCCTGGTGGCGAGATCCCGGTGGACGAAGTGGAGAGATGCTAAGTAAACCATGCCAGATGCAATCTGCGTGGCAATCTGCAACATCAGCATCATGTTGAGCTGTCCATCGGGTTGCCCATTGCCGTTGTCCAAGATCTTGGCATCTGGCCCGTGGGACCTGAGCAAAGAAAGAATAGACATTCCCAATCGAAAGTATCATGAGTTGCTCCATCATTAAAAATGCTGTTGAGTGACTCTAATACACAGATAGCTGCAGATAAGGATGAACGCAAATGGTCCTGGTTTTGCACATCTCATTCCAACATTGTATACAAAACCAGATACAGAGAGATTGACGAATTGTTGTACCCGATCCACCGATTTCCTCGCCGGCTCAAATGCCATACACGCTATTTGATTTCCATCTATATTTGCTGCATCCAAATCCTTGATGATTACTCATCTGTATACCATGTTTTTACTTATTTACTGTGCCTATTCCATGCGTCTATTACATTCTGTCTCGAGTTTTATGCTGAGTTTGCTTTCAAAACAGCTTTATAATTCATTGCAGGCCCACCTGGCTGCCAAGGGGTTAATTGACATTTCAGTGGAGACTTGACACCAGGGGTAGCCAACTCCAGTTCCCAAGAGCCACCAACTGGCCAGGTTTTCAGGTTATCCATGCTTCAGCACAGGTGGTGCAGTCTTCGACTGGGCCACTGATTGAGCCGCCTGTGCTGAGGCAGGGATAACCTGGAAACCTTACATGTTGGTGGCCCTTGAGGACTGGAGTTGGCCACCCCTGTTCCACGCAGTTTTGGTTTCTACTCTCTTGTTTACCTTCATCCTCTTCACGTTAACAGATTTACCTTCTAAAAACGGTCAAAGAACTTCAGATAAGGTTTTACCACAAGTATACGCAGTGATATTACCCATAGTCCAGTCTTCCCCTACACACTTCAGCTGCCTACTAGTTCCACCTGTAGGTTACTTAAGCTCTCTTACTGTATGTTGCAGCAATAGCTCCAATTGAGCGCAGTGACTTCAAGACAAAGTGCAGGCCCCTGGAAAGATAAAGCCTTCATGCCAAGTCCCATTGTAACAATAATCATAAAAACAATGTCTCTCAGCTTTCCCCATCAAAACCCGGACACTACACAATGCCACTGGCAGCATAGCGTCTATGTTCAATACCTGGGGGGCCAATGAAAAAGTCTCTGTTTATTTCAACTGATGGACAATCTCCTTCTATTTAAGCCTCTCAGACAGTTAATCTAATCAATATTGCAAGGAGGATTGCATTAGCTGGAAAGAGAAGGCTGCCTAAAAGAGGCAGATCGACAGCTATAATGGAAAGACAAAGCATGGGGGACTCAGGGAGGAAAGTGTTGGCAGGGAGAAATGATAGAGAGAGAAGACGAGGCCATAATGCAGGGAACTAATTGCTCTTACAATACATAGAAACCTCATGGGTGTGGCCTACAGTACAATTGTATAGTCCGAATTGAGTGTTTCAATTGGCTGCCACAGTGGTCCTTTATACTTTCTGCCGGAGAACTGAAGACGAGGGGACAACGACTGCTACTCTATTCAATAATCTTTCATAGACACGTTCCATGTGGGAATGTTTGGCTTAGCTGGCTTAGAAGCAATGACACTACATGGTGTCATGTTATTCAAAATGTTACTGATACACCTGTAACGGGGGAAACTTTTAATTACAGATTTACAGGGTGATATTGTTCCACCAGGTAATAGTCCAAAATATATGGAAGTATACAGGATGTGCACTCGAAAATTAAAGATACTTGCAGGTGCTGAAACTCAATGGTGAAATTTCCTAAAAATGAAGCAAAAATAGTATCAGTCCAAAATAGTGGTCAAGTGGTCAATATTTATTCATCCAACATTTTGGTCTGACACCGCAGACCTTTCTCAAGAACCTTGAATAAATATTAACCAGCTGACCTCTATTTTGGACTGGTTTTGCTTCATTTCTATGGTATTCCACCAGATAATAAAACATTGTAACGCAGAATATCACAGAGTTTCTATAAGGTTCAATGCAGCGTCGGTGCAGAATATTTCATCCTAACTTATCACACCACGGAGAACATTGAAGCCTGCTAGAAGTGCACCTGTTAAGGTGGCTAGTTCTATCTAATCTAAAATCCCTATTGAACGGTGGCCTTCCATTATGCAGTAATTAGGACTATGTCAGGGATGTGACCAAAGAAGATCGACAATGTATTTTTAATATGGACTGTTTGGGGTAGAATCTATCATTTTCAAACATGATTCAAAAGTAGACAAGGTATGTGGAGAATGTGAGATATTTATGAAGGTGCAATAGTACCGATCAGGGTGCCATCAAGTCAACGGGAGTTTCAGCTAGAGATGGACGAGTTTGCGGGAGGGGGAAAAGCGGAGACATCCCCAAACATCCGCAGTTTGAAGTGATCCAGACCGCAGCCCGGCCCCTAGTGAACAATACCTGTGGCGAAAACTAGGTTCGAAAGAAATATCCTGCCCACATTTTCTCCAAGCTCCTCCGCTACATGCTCACTTCCTCCTGGTTCCTGCTCCTCTTCACCTGCAGCTTCTTTGCCCCCAAAGCTCCTCCGCTACATGCTCACTTCCTCCTGGTTCCTGCACCTCCTCCCCTGCAGCCTCTCTTCCCCCAAGTTCCTTCCCTGCATGCTCACTTCCTCCTGGTTCCTGCTCCTCCTCCCCTGCAGCCTCTCTTCCCCAAGTTCCTTCCCTGCATGCTCACTTCCTCCTGGTTCCTGCTCCTCCTCCCCTGCAGCCTCCCCTCCTTATTCCTTGTTTCTCCTCCCAGGTAGCCTCACTCACAGATCCACAGCTCCCCCTACCAAACCTGCAAGCCCTGCCCCTAAAACTAACAAGAGATTTAAACTTGCCCCCCCCCCACCTCCCATTTGTCTCCCCACCCCCTCTACACCAAACACCCACCACAGAGTCAAGTGAACATATCTAGTTTTAGCACCATCGCACTTTACTGAAATGCCACTTTGTGTCAAGATTTCACATTCACCTTTTATAACTTCAATCTCATTGAAGAATAGTATGGGGAGTGGTTACATGGAGCAATAATAGGAGTTAAGTAAAAAGTTCCTTGACACACATTTATAGCATGTATGAATAACAGCCAGCCTAGCAGCCCGGTTTCTCCATATTTCATGCGCCCTCGTTGAGCTGCCAATGACGGAGTTGCCATTAATCTACAAAACTCGAGAATGCTCAAAATGAAACGTTTTCACATTTCACACAGATGCCAAAGTGCAGAATATTAATTTCTCCCGTCTTGTGTGCGGTGGAGTGCCTAATACTCCTTCAAGAGAATGAGCCTTAAGGTGTGTTTCACCGTTGGACATAGCACTGCCTAGTTCAGTGGTGCTCAACACAAGTTCTCAAGACCCCCCCCCCCACCCCCAGACCCCCAACAGGTCAGGTTTGAAGGATATCCCAGCTTCAGCACAGGTGGCTCAATCAGTGGCATAGTCGAAGACTGAGCCACTGATTGAGCCACCTGTGCTGAAGTTGGGATATCCTTCAAACCTGACCTGGTTGGGTGCTCTTGATGACTGGAGTTGAGCACTCTTGGTCAAGTCAATATGGCCCTGAACGAGGTGGTGCGCTTACCTGAGGAAGCGGTTGAGGTCTCCATGCTTCATGTACTCAAATATCATAATGAGCGGCTCCCCATCAGTGCAGACCCCATAGAACTTGACGATGTGTTCATGCTGGAGGACAGTGAGGAGCTCTGCTTCCCGCTGGAAGTCCTGCCTGGCGTTCTCTGTGGCGTCCTTCAGAGCCTGGATCCAAACATATAGACCTTTATACAATATGTTTTATAGCCGATTTCCCTTTGCTCTGTAAGTTCTCACCTCTATTCAGATACACAGCATAGAGCTGAAATCTTCCATGGTAAATGGGTAGACAGATTCACAGCATATTGTCTGGTCTCGTTTGGTTACAAGTGACTTGGGTCTTTCATATCTGTCACATACATGTCCACAATGATGATGGTGTGTGTGTTATAACATACAGATGCAGCGGCCGTTATTCGAACAAATCACAGCGCTGTTTTCGTGTGCGCTGCTGTATTCCACGCTGTATTAACACCGCCAATCGCCCCAGGCACACGTGTTTATCGCAGTTGCTTTGTTTGAATTTCATGGATTGTGTGCAATTAAATGCAATGAGATGAATGAATTGTAATGTGCACAGTACTGAGCTACGGTGTCAATTTCAGGTGTTTAAAAACCAGAACTCTAAAATGCCATTTTCTGCACTCGCGTCTTAAGGCGGTACGGTTGGAAGAAATCCCGCGCCTTGACGTGGGTATTCCGAGGTGTACAACGCGTGGTGTTCGAATAACGGCTGCTGCATCTGTATTACATGGGTCAAAAATCAGCAGCATTGATTTACAGCCACAAGCGGCATTAGAATATTCCCCCAACAAAATGAGCTCATATTTATTTTTAATGATTTGAAAACGTACATTTAAAATTCCATCAGCATCTGAAACCTAACTTATAACACACAGAAGAGCACAATCTGTCTCCCGGAGCTGGAATTTGCCATCTTCTCACACTTTTAACTTACTGTATCTACTGTATGTCATTAAAAAGCCTCTGTCATATCTCTCCTATAGATCACCCCTTTATATTGTGTTTGTTCCCAATAGATCGCTCCTTAAATACTGTTCTTGTCCCCTATAGATCACTCATTTGAACTGTGCTTGCTCCCTATAAATCACTCATTTATGATGTGCTTGTCCTCTATAAATCACTGCTTTGTACTGTGGGTGTCCCCTATAGATCACCCCTTTATACGGTACATGTCCCCCTATAGACCGCTCCTTTATATTGTGTGTCCCCTATAGATAACCCTGTTATACTGTGCTTGTCCCCTATAGATCACTCCTTTATACTGTGCTTGTCCTCTATAGATAACCCCTTTATACTGTGCTTGTCCCCTATAGATAACCCCTTTATACTGTGCTTGTCCCCTTTGACATACTGTAATATACAGCACTTAAAATGAGATGTGTTTCTCAATATATCTTCTTCTCAGTTTAGAAGACAGCTTTATTCTGCTAGTAAGGAACGTTACCAACTCAAGGATAAATTGGAGCATATAGCAGTTATGTATTGGGCTATATTCACTAAAGTGGGATGGCAATTACCACTCATTAAAAGCCGTTCAACGAAATAGCCGTTAAAGAGTTTCAACGGCTATCACACTTTAGGGAATATACCCCCTTGTACTCACCTGTCCCTGTGACTCGGTTTTTCTTACAGAACTGAATAAATAAGGAAACACGTTCTTTATAATCACCTTAACAGCCACTAAAGTCTTCTCATCCTCAGCGGTCAGGTTAGAGCACTCAGCCAGAAACACCTTCCCAAAGGCCCCCTCTCCGAGCTCCCACTTCGGGACGATGTCCCTGCGCTTGATGTGTTGGACGCCTGCAAAATGAGACACACATTTGGGTATTAGGTTAACCCTCGAAAGTTTCAGTCCCATGTTGCAGGTCAAAAATCGCACTACTTTTGCCTTAATACATAAGCCCTGGAGAACCAAATCCATATCATTTTAGTGCGCAGACTATCACAGCAGGGAGGACTTTAGTACAGGTCATCAGATACGTAGATTGTCTGAAGTTACCTTTTGGCTGTTATAGAAAATAGCCCCCTATAGCAGGGTGACCAACTACAGTCATCAATGTCCATCAACAGGTCAGGCTTTTAGGATATCCCTGCTTCAGCACAGGTGGCTCAGTCAAAGACTGACCCACCTGTGATGAAGCAGGGACTGATTGAGCTACCTGAGCTGAAGCAGGGATCTGCCAATCTGACTGAGCCACTGATTGAGTCACCTGTGCTAAAGCAGGGATATCCTCAAAACCTGGACAATTGGTGGCCCTAGAAGACTGGAGTTGTCCCACCCCTGCTCCATAGAGTAGGACGTGGAATGACTTACAGGCATCACAGAAGTACTGTGGGTTTTCAATGAAGTTGGGCTTCATCCCGTCCAGTTTACCATCGGCAGAGGCGAGAGGGCTGGCCCCAAAGTTCATGAAGTGAAGTGACATTGCCAGGTCATCCTCCTGAGCCAGCACAGCCGCTCCTACAAGACAGAGGCGAAGAAATGCATCAGAGCAGTACAGGTCTGCGTCCGACGCTTGTATAATACATGGAACTAGAAAGCCATCAGTACATCTACTTTCATTGTTTTGGGGTTGAGTGGTTGGGGGGAGGGGCAGGTTCCAATTGTAGAAGAATAGTGTTTTCACATTATTTCTATGCATAGTATAACCAGGCTTTTGTTCTCCATAACTATATGAAGAGTCATGCTTTGTGTGTGTGTGTGTGTGCGTGCGTGTGTGTAAAACAATTTCTTTCCTTAATGCTGAAACTGTAAGTTATTTGTTTAGCTGGGCCCCCCGTCTTATCTACTAACTCCCCCTTGTAGAGTCAGAGATGTACCAGCTGTCGGCCTTGAACAAGATGAGGTGGCTTAGCACCTGCGTTTTCTTTTTGCTTAATCTGCTCAAATATATTGCAAAATATATAACCAAGTAACTGCAAGAAAAACAGATAAAGAAAAGTAAGATGTCCAATGAAGTCTTAAGTGCTGACATTGTGATATTAAATATGCCCGCCCCTGTTTCTGGTGTAAGATGTTTACTTAGAGCCTATAGTTCAGTTCATTTATGTTAGATCAGACGCGTCTTGATTTTTTGTATGTGAATGTACTCTTGCAAGCAGCTGCTGCAATAAAGTTTTTCAACAGATTGTTTTGCCTATAAGTGCAGGACTGATTTTTCAACGACACTGTATGTTTTTCCACTGCAGAAAATATGTAGATGCAGGGACTGGGCAACAGTGATGTGAGTGATATGAGTGCCATAAAAATGAGTGGTACTGCGGTTCACTGCTTGAGGGCGTAATCATCCGCAATCCTGGTGATTCTTTTCAAGCCCTTTCAAATAGATTTAAAAAAGTGGAAGTGTTTATTTGGGAGAAGGAGCGGCTCAGTTACTAAAGACATTGACTGGAACTGAGTGTGGAGCAGGGGAACCTGGTTCAATTCCTGGTGTTGGCTCCTTGTGACCTTGGGCAAGTCACTTTATCTCCCTGTGCCACAGGCACCAAAAACATAGATTGTAAGCTCTACGGGGCAGGGATTGTGTCTGCAAAATGTCTCTGTAAAGCGCTATGTAAAACTAGCAGCACTATACAAGAACATGCTATTATTATTTCATTATAAACAAGTAGTGATACTCCCTATCACTCTACACCATCACACATCAGTGGCCGCTGGGGAGATAGGAGACATAATCAGCCAACTTTATTGGTGATGACACAAAAGTAGTAGGCATTGGGGAAACAGTCCAATAATCTAATTGGGAATATTTGTGTCGACAACAGTTACAGCCAAGTACAGAATCCAGGCGCCAATGGTTATTGGCGTGTTTATCGATGAGCAATATTTCATCCCAAAGGGTCTTCTTCAGGTCTAATATGCGGTCACGTTGATGTAAAGATAATACTGTATGGCAGCTGTACGGTTCTCATTAGATATTATTTGGGGTGTTATTTTACTGTCCGCACATCTATTTCTGCCGCTGTAATAGTCCACAAATAATGAAGCCTCCAGGAATCATGGATCTCCTGCCAATCTCTGGCTGGGATTCGCAAAGCCGTGATACAGGGTATCACCCCCCCACTCCGGTGCCAACTACAGTTACCTTAAACGGCAGGTAACGCCAGGTCGTGGCGCAACTCTTCCGTGTCGCGGGTGAATAAATCCCAACCTCTGAGTGTGTTTCTGTGCAACACAGCAGGGACAGGCTCTGCGCGCAATCGTTCTCATTCCGTTCATTGGTTCTCTTCTCAATTAAAGACCTGTCCACTAAATGTGAGCATTGCTTTTAGATATTCATGTGACTGGTCAGAAGTGACGCGAGCAGGGTTTTTTCCCCCATTGAATCTCGGCAAACCGAGCTTGGATTTCTTTTTCCAGTAGGATAAGAAATCAAAACATCTCATCCAAGGGATACAGGGAAAAACAAAGTAAAAAATACACAGGAGACAGAATCTATATCATTTTCCGCATCAAGGTCCAGCTCTACTAGATGGTCATGTTGAAGCAAAATTGGCATTTTGAGGTGTTTGTGTCAATGTACTGTAGCAAGTGTCTTTGCTCCAATATTTGCTTGTTGAGCACCAGCTTGTTATTTGGAGAGTTACCCAACATACATGTTACAATGCCATGTATCAGGTTCTGCATCTCTTTGTGCAATTGTACAGTGCACCAGATGCAGGAAACGTGATGACCAACTTTCTTACGTTTGGTGCAATCAGGACTAATTAACGGTGCAACGCGTCAAAGCCAACTTGTCTGTGCATTGATGCATTCTCTAGATCAGGGCTTCCCAACTCCAGGCCTCAAGGGCCACTAACAGTGCAGGTTGTAAGGACACCCCTGCTTGAGCACAGGGGTTCGGTAAAAATGATTGGGCCACCTGTGCCAATGAGAGAATAAACTTAAAAGGACTGGAGTTGGGAACCACTGCTCTAGACTGCAAGCTCTTAGGATCAGGGGGGCTCATTACCTGCTGTATGTTTGAGCTTGTTTGTCCTTATTTGGTCTGTAACTCTGTTTATGTCATTTATATCCCTCGGTTCCCCCATTGTACCGCGCGGCGGAATATGTTGCCGCTTTCCAAATAAACGCTAATAATAATAATCTCTCTAATCGACCTGAGTCTGCGCTAAAATGGAGCAGAATTTCTAAACAGAAATAATCTAATAGATGGATGTATGTCTTTATTTATATAGCACCATCCAGATACGCAGCGCGTCACATAATAATGTAACACATAATGGGAATAAGCGTTTCAGCCATGCAAGTACCAATAGAAGGGAGTCCCTGGCCCGAAGAGCTTACACTCGAAGGCAAGGTTTCAGTGCGGAGGCAGAAGCTGCTTTTAACCGGACCGTCTCTCCTACGCTCTCTCCAGCAGCTCAGCCTCCAGGCCCTTGGGAATCAGACAGATCAAACCCATTTAGAGCTTGAATCAATTTCAAAAGTGAATTAGCAGTTTCTTACTGCCTGGCGCGGGGGAAACAAACACTAATGAAGTTAACCTCTTGGAACTCTCATCTCTCGCCTTAGTTAAAGTCTAGAAAATGCAGTTACTGCGTATTAAAGATACATCAACATCTTCTAAAACGGGTTTTAAATCACTTGTACAGCGTCCTGGTGTTGGAGGTTATTTATCAAAGTCTGCCGGCGGCAGCATTTATTATTTATTTATTTCTAACAACATTTTTACAGCGCCCTTATCCAGGGCGATGTACATTAGTTAGTAAAACTTGCTTGGTTGGTGGGCAGGGGTGGGGACATTATGGTCGGGCTATGGGTTAGGTGCATTGAGAGCTTGGTTGGTTGGTGGGTAGGGGTGGGGACATTATGGTCGGGCTATGGGTTAGGTGCATTGAGAGCTTGGTTGGTTGGTGGGCAGGGGTGGGAACATTATGGTCGGGCTATGGGTTAGGTGCATTGAGAGCTTGGTTGGTTGGTGGGCAGGGGTGGGAACATTATGGGCGGGCTATGGGTTAGGTGCATTGAGAGCTTGGTTGGTTGGTGGGCAGGGGTGGGAACATTATGGTCGGGCTATGGGTTAGGTGCATTGAGAGCTTGGTTGGTTGGTGGGCAGGGGTGGGAACATTATGGGCGGGCTATGGGTTAGGTGCATTGAGAGCTTGGTTGGTTGGTGGGCAGGGGTGGGGACATTATGGTCGGGCTATGGGTTAGGTGCATTGAGAGCTTGCTTGGTTGTTGGATGGGTTGGGGTCAGGTCTCTGGATGTATTCTTTTCGGTGGCATGGTGATGGGTCTGACAGTGGGGACAGTGGAGGCAATTGGATCGGTGAGGTGGATATAATATTCTTATTCTATAAAAAGTAACAGCAAATAGGACAAGTTCATACGTGCACAGGAATTGATTGCTGCCAATTCCAGTATCTTTATGTCTAGGATAAACTTATTCTCCGTTCTATTTTGTAGCAGAGAGCTGATGAGAGCGGCTAGTGACCTGTGTTCTGCACACATCCTCAAAGTGAGGTTCCTGCTTCATCAAGTAACCCCTTCTCTGCCAGAGCGGCTGACAATGCTTTGCTGTAGAGGTACAAGAAATCTCAATTCCCATATAAGTCCACTCAAATATATAAATACCACATGTTCTATTTATCAGTCTTTCTGGTGCAAAAAAAAAAAGCAGTTCCAGATTTATCAAGTGTAACAATCCTATTGAAATCTATGGGATCTACTGTATGTATCAACATCTTCCAGCCGCAATGCTACCCCTGATTTACCAAAGAGAAAGAATTCCATTTCCGCCTTGTGCTCTTTCCCCTTGATACATCTGATGCTGTTTTTGTTTAATTCTGTCTTTTAAGTGTGTAACTTTGATAAATAGCTTCCCATATATCAACAGCTCCACATTTCATTGTGTCAGAGATTTCTCCCCGGCAATGGGATCCTACATCCTTAAAATGTATTACTGCTTCTTTTTCCCCCAGTCCTCTCCATTAAAAGCTATTGATCCCAAGGTCACTGGCACAGAGTTCATCACAGGTCAAGGTCAAAACAGCCGTGGAAGCTTTTACAACATGACCCCACAAGACTTTCCGTCTGTTTATTCTGGGAGGTAGCGTGGCCTGAGGCATCATAGCATAGGGGAGAGCCCACATGTGAGAGAGACGGACAGCTCAATATCTAGGAGAAATGGGAGTTAATAGGGGTTAAGAGTTTGGTTTTTATGGTTCCTGCAACTCTTTGAATCTCACATTATTTATCATGGTTACTGTATAACGTACAGCCTATTGATTCACTTAGATGTTTTTACTTCTAAGGAAGCAATTCCACTGAGGGGCAACTGATTTATGGAAGAGGTTGATACTGATGTTGAAGAGGGTGAAATTGTTGAGGCTCATAAGGGGACTCTGCAGTATGTAATAGGTTAATACTGACTTGTTTTTCTCAAGACGCAGTCACTTTGGGTAACACATTTATTGGAACGCCAATAAACGTAGCGAATGGGAAATTGCTGAACTCTCCACAACAACAGACATCAATGATCCTGGAACCTGATGAAGGACCTTCTGGGATCCAAAGCTATGATTTTCGTGATGGTGTAACCTCTTTATTGCCTTTTTACCATGTATTTCATATATTAACACAGTGGTGCTCAACTCCAGCCCTCAAGACCCACAACAGGTTAGGTATTCAGGATATCCCAGCTGCAGCACAGGTGGCGCAATCTTCGACTGAGCCACTGATTGAGCCACCTGTGCTGAAGCTGGGATATCCTGAAAACCTAACCTGTCGGGGGGCCTTCAGGACTGGAGTTGAGCCCCCTTGTAGCAACATATTTGGTGAGAGCTACATAAACGTAGGACTGTAATCTTCAATGCGAGGAACACAACAGTGACTATCACTTAATATACCTGTGCGATTACTTATGTATTAAAACCGAGCGCGAGCCGGAGAGGAGACGGGGGGGGGGGGGGCATGAAGGAGACTTTGTGGCACCCCTGCAGTACAGGCCGATCAGGTTATACTGGTAAAGGAAAGGCAGTCTCTACAAACGTATTATAAAAAGGGAGTAAGACGGTGCTGACATGGCAGGGTATAGGGGGAAAGGACTCATCCTAGCATGAGGAGATCATGTGTAAGCGGCAGGGTGCAGTTTCTGGGCCAACAACTGGACAGCCACTGTTGGTGGGTTAGTCAGTAGCAGATGTAATTTGTGTAGGAGAGTGGGGGGAGGGCGCCTCTAATAATGTATGGGGTGATATAATCTCTAATAGTTTGTGTTTAACCTTGCAGTTGTGTAGTGTATTGCAACATAGCTCAATGCGCTTTGTGTTTTTTTTTATATGTTGCATCACAGTGCTCACAATTAAATTATGCTTCAAAGTGGATCCGTGTGCTGTCCAAAGGAAGTGGGTTTGTAAATGACATACAGTAGTTGTGTTACTTAAATAACCACCAATAAAGGCAGCGTAGCTGTACTGTATGTGTGCAGGGGGGTGGAGAAAAGCCGGCAGGACTTACTGTTGTTTCCAAACTTGGAATGTCTTCCACACTTATTAAGCACAATCAGCATTACCAGGAGGAAGATGCAAGCAAAGACAGCCAGTCCCACAGCGACGGAGACCTGGTGGAAAACGCACAGGCAGAGTGAACCTGCTCTACTTAAGGGAAACGCATTCCCATAAACAGCTGTAAGGAGAGAGACCTCAGCAGTGCATTACAAAGGATAAGACGATCGCTTTCCAAGAGCATGCAGTAAATTATTCAGACCAATATACTTTGAGCCAGCTCAGAGAGGTATGCAGACAATGTATAAATTAATATCTTTAATATATAAATGAATTATATAAATATATATACATACACACACACACGAGCTGCAGGAGAAGGAGCCACTACAAAGTCAGTCAGTCCTACAGTATGCCTTTTCAGAATCTTCATTGAATCAGAGAGAGAAAACTGGGACTTACTCCATCACTTAGGACAGGGGGTGGCAAACTCCAGTGCTCAAGGGCCACCAACAGGTCAGATTTTAAGGATATCCCTGCCTCGAAGACTGAGTCACTGATTGAGACACCTATGCTGAAGCAGGGACCGATTGAGCTACCTGTGCTGAAGCAGGGACTGATTGAACCACTTGTGCTGAAGCAGGGACTGATTGAGCCACCTGTGCTGACGCAGGGATATCCATAAAACCTGGCCTGTTTGTGGCCCTTGAGGACTAGAGTTGGCCATCCCTAATTTAGGGGCTTATTCTATACCTGCCAGTCTGACCGTTTTTAGGATGATATTCACCAATGACATCAATGGGAATGTCGGCCAAAAGCTGCCCGATTGGCCGCCTCGGCAGATATACCGTACAGGTAGAATAAAAGCCAGTTAGTAGTTTGCAGCCCGTGGGGAATCTTAACCACACATACACACAGACAATTATCGGGTTATCCCCCAAACACAGACTGGCGTTGCTTACGGAGGGGCTGGCAAGCACTGACCAAATTACGACCTTGAGGTTTGCCCTACAAAGTTCACGACTGTCTGGCACCTTTTAACTGTGTTCCAAGGATGTATGGACTTACTGTAAACTCACCCCAAAAGTGTGCTCCTCCACTGATTCCACCGCGTTCCCATACGTACTGTTGTCTCCTCCTAGACCAGAATTAGACTTAATATATATATATTTTTTTCATCTTAAAAAAAATCAACAATTTTCTAAAGTAAGCCTCGATAAAAAAATTAAATTATAAAAAGGAGAAAGCCCTGAATGTCAAAGTGGTCTCCTTTCTCAAATCTTTAAAAATAATGAAAAAAAATGGGTACTTTTAAAGAACGGGGTCCCTGGTGAGAGCTGCAGTCACGTAAGACTAACTTTACTTAGCAGTCGGGCACAGGGTTGCCACCACTCCAGGTTTGACCCGGAGACTCCGGGTTTCGGCTGGGTATCTCTGGGCTACGGGTTAAGATTTTAAATCTCCGGGTTACCGTAGGGCCGGCTGGGATGTTTGGGGCAGGGGCATGTGCGGGGACCATCGGATCTTACAGATGCAGCGGCTGTTATTCGAACACTTCACGCGTTGTACACCTCGGTATACCCACGTCATGGGGCGTGATTTCTTCCAACCTTCCCGCCTTAGGACGCGAGTGCAGAAAATGGCATTTTAGTGTTAAACACTGAAATTGACACAGTAGCACAGTGCTGTACACATTACAATTCATTCACTTCTTTGCACACAAAGAAACAGAATCCA
The DNA here is from genome assembly GCF_040206685.1 of Ascaphus truei. Taxonomy (NCBI): domain Eukaryota; kingdom Metazoa; phylum Chordata; class Amphibia; order Anura; family Ascaphidae; genus Ascaphus; species Ascaphus truei. The sequence goes on from NC_134489.1 coordinate 35,740,724, forward strand.
TGAAATTCAAACAAAGCAACCGCGATAAACACGGGTGCTTGGGGTGATTGGCGGCGTTAATGCAGCGTGGAGTACAGCAGCGCACAGGAAAATGGCGCCGTGATTTGTTCGAATAACGGCCGCTGAATCTGTACCTTTTCCGGCGGTGGCATCACCCCCTGCATGGTCCCGTCAAGATGGCTCCGTGCTGTGTTGCCATGACAATGGGAAGTTACATAATGCCGCAGCGCCATGAGGCGTCCCGTTGTCAGGGCAACATGATGGCGCCATGACATCACGGCGCCATCACGCCCCGTTGTCGTGGCAATACCACGCCATTTGTCGGCGCGGAGCCATCTTGAGGGGACCACGCAGCGGGAGATGCCGCCGTATGATGATGCCGCAGCCGCCGAAGAAGGTAAGATAGTTAAATATATAAATAAAAACCTATTAAAGAAAAGAAAAAAAGTCCCTGGGTTATCATTTAACAGAAGGTGACAACCCTGGTTGGGTAATCAGGCCACTGGGATGTGAAGCTTCTGCAGTAGGCCTTCAGTTCCAGGGACTCGTGCAATCCCAAGCAAAAGACTGGCTCCATTTCGGCATGATGCAGATAACCCAAGGTACTGCTAATTGCTCAGAGTTGCAGAGTAAGTGGCCCGGCTGCATTCAGTCTATTCTTTTACATTCAAAGGCAAGACCTGAAACTAATTCACTTTATAAAGAATAATAGGGTTTCCTTATTGTAGTAACCACTGTAATACACCATAAGTCCAATGCACAGAGCTGCCATAATATACAGTATGATAGACAGTCTGCCTTTTTTTAACCCAGTAACGAGCTTTCTGTTTAAAGGGGGGCACCCGGTAAACTCACAAAAAAATATGTTGTAAACAACAGAACGATATAAGTTGATTCCTTAAACAAATCAGGTTTAGTGCAAATCCTTAATCTTTCGGAAATTCAGAAATAGGACACTTTATAGGGATACACGTAAATCAAGTCTTGCCTTCCATGTTTGCCCACACAGGGAGAAGAGAGGGGGTTAAGGGTCAACCACTTTGCTTCTTTAAAGTCCCGCTCAACACAGTGACATCACACAAAAGGGAGGAGCTAGGCCAGCCGCCCCATGCAATGTTTTATATTGCCATGCTTACAAAATAAATACGGATTCCACGTTTGACAGACGCAAAGCAACTTACGAAGGGTTAATGGAAGTGGTGGCAAAATATGAAATGGAAACACTTACCCTCTGGAGGTATAGAAACTGCAAAGTAAAAATAAAAAATATGTCTTATTTTCAGGTTATTTTTTTGCTCACTGCAGTGGTGTGCAAGCTTATTCCCCTGCGCCCCCCTGCCTGCACCCCCCCCTGCTCACGACCCCCTCCCCCTATCCTGTTCTCCGGCGTGTTCTGACGTCACGACGTCATGTGACCCCGTTGCCTCATTTGACTCCGCGTTGCTATAAGCGCTGGAGACAAGAGATGCCTCACGCGCACTCCCCGGCATTTCATTTAAATGTTTTGGAGAAGAGCGCAGGGCCTTTGTAAGTGCCGAGCCCCCACCCAATAAAATCTCGTGCCCCCCCCCCAGTTTGCGCACCCCTGCTTTAGAAGAACAGTTCAATACAGCCCACAGACTATTTTGCTGTCAGACATACATAAGAAGCACAGGCAAATCCATGGCACTGCCGGCCACTCTGGCAGCAAAAGGGTTAAGTGACCGGCATTACATCCTTACCAGGGATGGGCTCCTCCGGGTTAAAGCTGAATGGGTTATCCATGAATTTGCTGTAGACGGTGTGAGAGGCGGAGCCGAACATGTTCCTCACCAGGATGGTGTAGTTGCCATTGTTGACATGGGTTGGCTGGTTGAGGTACAGGCAGCCGTGGATGGCCGTGGAGTTCTCACTCTCTTCCACAATGCGCGTGAAGATGTACCCGCTCTCCTTCAGGTCGCGTCCGTTGACCTGCCAGCGGATTTCTGGACGGGGGTTCCCGTCCACGGAGTACGGGAAGCAGTAGTGGTGGTGAGGAATGGCCTCTTGCAATGAGATGATCATTGCAGGGACTGAGAAGAAATCCAGAGAGAGGTTATGTGTCAAAGTCTCCCAAGCAGTAGAGCAAGTTGTGGCCAACTACAGTCCTCCAGAGCCACCAACAGGTCAGATTTTCAGGATATCCTTGCTTCAGCGCAGGTGGCTCAAGTCAGTGGCTCAGTCAAAGACTGATCGAGCCACCTGTGCTGAAGCAGGGATCGATTGAGCCACCTGTGATGAAGCAGGGACTGATTGAGCCACCTGTGCTGAAGGAGGGATATCCTGAAAACCTGACCAGTTGGTGGCCCTTGAGGACTGGAGTTGTCCACCCCTGCAGTAGAGCAAAACAGCACAATTTTCCCAGCTGCAAAACTAGGTCAAAAGCGGTGCTATATTTAGTAAAGAAATCCCATGAAAAAACAACGGGGTTCTATGTACAGTATTAGCGGGTTTTTTTAAACTTTTTTGAGCGTCAAAATTGTAGTGCTAAAGGGTAGTGGCTTCCCGGAGGACTGCCATAGATCTCCGGACCTAGTACTCCGCCTTTCCCTGCTAACCAAATGCCTTCACACCTCTGGGCATCCTCTGGCTGGTTTGAACTACGATGTCCAGCAGACATACCAATGCCTATGGTTTGAACGGGCTGCCTGTTTGGACATGGGGAATGTTTAAACATATTAAAAATACATTTCAATAAACTCTGAGTCTCGGGGAACCCCTTCAGCTATGTGGGACTTTAGGTGAGGATCATGGGGTTTGAAAACTAGGAGTCTGGGAGACCCTGTATGGCCGCAGTGCAACTCACCCCGGGTACCCAAAAATAGTGCAAGTAAGCTGGCGAGAAATATAGGGCCATCTGTAACTTTGTCCCCAGACCTCTTGCAATCAAAAGGACTTGCTTTTCACCCCACCTAAGACTTAGACTCCTAAAGTTTGGGGTCCCTAGGGTACAGAAAGGGAAAATATGTTGTCTCTTTATTTCTGTCTGCCGTATTTCCCCACACACTTTCCCCGTGAAAGAAACAGCCAGTTTGGACTCTCAGAGTCCCCCCAACCGTATGTACAGTTGGGCACCCACAAACCATATACTGTTTGTGGGTCACCTTGGCACTAGCTGGGGTACCCCCCTTAACCCAGGGATTCCCTCAGCTCAAGGGATACACATTTATCCCTGTGCCTCATTCTCCTTTCCGAATTTTGCTGAAGCAGGGCGCCCTAGTGGTGAGTCACGCTTACGTTTTCAAGGGGAGCTATTGCGGGACAATGTGCCTACATGTATCCGAGAATCCGGCATGATTCCCGGACGCATTTATTGGGGAACCGGTAACCCTAGACCCCAACCTCCTAGGCACATTCGGACAACGGTTTCTCCGCAAAAAAAAACCTTGGGACTAGCAATCCCTGCTTGATTGCATGCCCAGAATGGGAAAAAACATAAACAATGCTTTTATTACATAAAGTACAATGCAATAATACAATGTTACTGGGCCCAAGAGCTAACTCTCTTGGACCCTTATACACGGAGCAGGGGTAACCAAAACAGGCTTGACCTTTATTATATAGCCTGGTTACCCCCTCCCATCACAGCAATCAATGAACAGATAGGTAAAGAACAGGAGGAACGAAAGTCAGAGGATTGAACAGACAAGAGTATACTCACACAGCACGTCTAGCTGCACAGAAAATATAGTGGGTCCAACCATGTTCTCAGCTCTACAAGAGATATTACGCTTGTTGAATCCAGGTGAGATGTTGAAAAGGTGCAGTGTGATCTCGGCCTCAGGAGCTTCAGACTGCTACAGAGCCAAGGCAGGAAAGGAAAGCAGCATTGTGTATCATAGTCCTATCAATAGTAATCCTATCATTCAACAAGGCTGTCCCCCATACACCGTGTATCATCTTGAATTATAGGACTACTAAGAATGAAACCCCTTCAACCCATGCCAGCGACCTTAGGAATGAGTTTCAGAAATCACTGTCACTTTATGGGGTCTCATAGGGGTGTAACAGACTTATTGAACAGTTCTAGGTTAAACCTATACACATAACATTAGGTGCGTACATTAATAAGTGCTTATCAATACTTACTTTACATAGTCCCCGCTCTTAGCACTAATATGGTATCAGCTCACAGAAAATGTAACATATAGGGGATTAAGCATCCACAATTAAGCTAAACATGTCTTTATTTTAGCGATATTGTAATAAACATATTATTGCATTGCCAGTATGTTGCTAATAGGAACGATATGGTGCTCCCTGGCATATAATCCTCATGTTTTGGACAAGCACGATTCTTTCTGATGATCTGATATTTTGATCTACTATTATTTGGACCTGGTGACGATATGCAGATTTGTGCTAAGCGGACTGCATCATTCAGAAAGTTTAGATCATAGACATATTAAGCTCTAACTGTAAGCAAGGAGGGCGGGTCTCCGTGTCGGCTCTTTCTTCCAAGTAGTAACAAAGGAGGGAGAGGGAGTAGGGGGTATGATACAGTTTATTGGACCAACAAGGAGTATGTTAGATATGTTACAAGCTTTCCAACCTCTCAGGGTTAGGGTTACCCAATGAAGGACATGAGAGGTCGGAAAGCTTGTAACGTATCAACCACTTGTTGGTCCAATAAAAGGTATCGGACCCCCTACTCCCTCTCCCTCTTTAAGCTCTGCAAATAATATTGTGGGATCTGGGTATGGAGCTCGGGGATTTGCACCTTGCAGCGCATCATAGAATTCCCTATTTTCTTATTTTCGGTGTTAATTGAATGAAGCGTGTATGCACAACTCAGGCATGTTTTGGCCTCATCATCACCGACTTCCAGTAGTCACTGCGGTTTGCATCTCTGAGGTTCAGATCCGTGGATGGATGAACCCTTACCTCTATTTCAGAGAAGGCATCCACGTCTGGCACAATCCACGTGGCGGTGGGGGCGGGCTGACCTGCCACGTTACATAGTAGTGTCAGATTCTCCCCTTCCAGCACTGTCAGGTTCTGTTCACTGATGTGGACCTGAGGTGGATCTGATGAAAAGGACAATATACCTTAGGGGTTTATGTATCCACCGTTGCTTGGTGCAAACCTGATACGACCGTGGAGCACAAAACTGCATCTGATATATAAAAGTAATCATATCCATTTAAAAACAATAGCATTTGTTTCTTGGATACATTAGTGCTTTTATTGCCAGAAGATTACACCAGTTTTGCCTTGATACCTTAGCACTATATATCATGGCGAATAGGTCATTTCAATTGGTTTATCCTTGATTGAGAGCCAATTACGTGTAAAGAAGGAATTTCTTTGAGTTATGTATTAATTTGACATTTGGACAAACAACTGGAGGACAAACATGTGTTGACTAATAAGGCTCTTTGAAAATCTCTCCACAATGCTAAGCAGTAATGGGCAACGGATAAATATAATCTGGCAACGGATAAATATGATGATGTGAACTGATTTATATGGAATTGACAGCAGAACAGTTCTACTCTGCCCATATACAATACACATGCTTTGGCCATTGTCCTTACTTAATGTAATACCATAGGCTGACCATATCCCATGCACGTTACTACTCCCATATTTTTGTTTCTCTTATGTACTTGAGGTGCCTATGCTGCTCTTCCCCAGTGCTACGCTGTGCAAAGGCAGGTGAGAGATGTACCGCATTGGGAGATGTTCATTTCATTCAGCGGAATATCGTTCTTCATGCTGTCCAACACGCAGGTGAGGGACTGGTTCCCAAGGTCAGCCCACTCGCTCTCCCTCATGATCTGTATCCAGCGGACCTCACAGGAACATCGGAAAGGATTGCCAGTGAGGATCCTAAGAGAAGGAAAAGTCACACAGAGGGGTGATGTAATACAGAAGTCATATCAAATGTAAACATTTAAAACTGCAGGCGAAGCAATATCCTACATGTGTGGGTTATTTTAATAAATAAGTGCTGTACTATGAGAAAATACTTGGAGCATTTTTTTTAAACAGCTATGAATTACATTTTTAATGTATTATAATGTAACAAGCATTTTTTGTTTCTATAGCATCATTTACAAAGTCACATCCCCTCCCTCTTCTGAAACAGGCTCTGGTAAACACCTTTTTGATGCCTGCCCTCTCTCTAGCAGTGCACGAATTGTATCTAGTGACTGCCTGGTCACATGATCTTCCCCACAATAGGGAAGGTGGCTTGGGCTAGCAAGAGATTACCCACAATAGGGAAGGTGGCTGAGGTAGCAAGAGATTACCCTCCATAGGGAAGGTGGCTGAGGTAGCAAGAGATTACCCACAATAGGGAAGGTGGCTGAGGTAGCAAGAGATTACCCACAATAGGGAAGGTGGCTGGGGTAGCAAGAGATTACCCACAATAGGGAAGGTGGCTGAGGTCTGTGATCTTCCCCACAGAACTTTGCATCTTTGGTCCTCTTCTGCTGCACTGACCGACATTTAGTGAACCCCCGAGCTGAATCTTTGCCGATCGATCACAGGAGAACGGATCGATCAGCAATTTAGCTAAAACCTTATCATTGTGTGGATTGTATTGATGCACAGATTAAGGGGGAAATGTCAGTCCTAAAATATCACAGACCAGGTTTTTAAGGCAATACATACGCTAGGAAATTGCCCAAGATTTTTCCTGCACGCTGATTAGTACAATCCTGGCCTGTTTCATTCAAGGAGTGAGTTACTACAGCCTTGTATTAAACTTGTTCCGTTGACTTAGTAGATATGGTCTTAAGTCTGTGAAATGATTTTAACAAGCAGTTACTCAGTCTGGAAACTTGTAGTTAGCCTACCGCATGTCTAAGAGGAATATGTCCTTTAAAGAGCCATTCCTCTGTGCCCTTTAACAAAAAAAAATGTGTTTTTTTATATGCAGCATTTGATTACCTTTAGTGAAAACTAATTACCTAAGCTGCCGATCGATCCGTTCTCCTGTGATCGATCTGTGAATATCCTGCTCTTAGGGCTAACCAAATGGCTGCCGCTGAATCAATGCTTGTCAGTGAAATGCAACAGCTACAATATAACCTTATTGCCAAAGGGCAACACTGTCTATTATTTTAGCTTTCCCCTCAGATACAGTCTCTTGCTGCAAACACTGCAACACTTTCCTGTTTGTGATAATTTGTTGCTGATCTACTGCTGGGGAGAGGGCGGGTCTCAAAAAGAGGTGTACCAGAGCCTGCTATAGCAACCACAGGAAACGAGGCCCAATACATTAAAACTCATTCAAAATGTCATTAAGAGTTGGAAAACAAAAATACTACAGAACTAGGGTTGCCAGGTGGATTGTCCCAAAATACTGGACACAATGGTGAAAGGTGCAACGTATCTGCAACTCCATGCTGTTTCCTCCTTTCCTTGGCCCCACCCCCAGGTTCCTGACACCTCCTCCTGATTGACTGCTGCTGTGTAATACAGCCAGTCAGGATGGAGGAAGCTCCCCAGCCCCTTAGCAGCCCTGCTCTCTCCCTACTCGGGGAAATCCCGCGGCCCCCCAAGCCGGTCAGTTCTCTATGTCCAGAGAGGTGATACCGGACACATGCATGTCCAATATTACCTCATATTTTTTACTGGACAGAGTGTCAGATACGGGAGAGTCCGGTTCTATACTAGACACATGGCAACTCTATACAGAATGTATTTATTACAAAATACACATTTAGGGTTTTGAATGTTTTTTTTCTCCTGCGGAGTACAAATAAGTTTCTTTCTTACACTCTTAAGAGCTGATACCCTTATTACTGCAAGTAGAAAACATACTTTTCCTGATACACTATACTAACACGCTGATACACACACACACAGGCACTAACTAATCCAGCCAAAGATACACACAGACCCACTGATGCTTATACATTGTTATGAGCTGCTGACTGACGTAAGCCTGTGCTTGTTTTCTTAAATAGATGCTGCATGCCTGGCACTCATTGGAAAATATGATTACATAGGGAGAAAGGTTAACATACAACTCCTGAAGAGGCAGGCTGAAGAATGTCCTCCAGGACAGGGAGCCCAGAGAATTGGAAGAGAGGTTTCTGTTGAAAGAAGAAGATAAATCAAAAATATTATCAAACGAGACACCAGACAGATGTTTTCATACATTACAGGGACCTCCTAGAAATGAGACTGCAGAAGGAATGAGAAAGATAAAGAAAAAAGATAGATAAATGGTTGTTAGTCTTGAAGGCAAACACAGAAGATCACCCAAAGCTAGGTACTGCCTGCTTCTCAACTCTACAGGAGGAGCATCCAATATATTCAGGGGTTGGAGTGAGTCTTCGAAGCTAGACTCGGAATGCGGGGATACATTATAGCCACAAACAATCTCCCTTTCTTCGTGTTTGTGTTCCGTCCTGTATGTTCTTATATTCTTCCCTGGATGTGTGGAAAGTACAGCTTAGCCTTTACCCCACTTTTTTTTAACCCTTTCATGGCGAAAAACCTTTAGCCCCCTATTCAATATGCTCTAGGGATGCTTCCCAAGTGCTGGGGAATATATAAGCTCCATTCGAATGAGTAGGACTCATTTCTTCTCCAGCACATTGAAGAAGGGCCTCTGGTGGGTGAGCCACCTCTTTCATTGTCACAAAAGAGATCGTTGTCCACTGTGCCAATGCAATGAACATTGATGGAGCCCCATAAGGATCCGCTTCAATAGGTGAGGGGGAGGGGGTGCTCTCCTTATCTGTGAAGCCAGACCGTGCTCTCTGCCTGGAAGCCAGACCTGAGGCACCTGTTGTGATGAAAGACCATGCTGTTTTTGGCAAATGTAGAAAGGAGCCTTCTGAATGGTTAATGTTGGTGTATAATTGCTTATGCCCCATTGCTGTGCCCCCCTCATAGAAAATCACAACAGCTGTAAACAACGGAGCACGTGCCTGCAGTCAGAGGATCGCTTGCACACAGCTCACCGTGCGCTGGGCAGTGGGGACGGATGCATTTCAGCTCTTGTTCAGGTCAATGGTTTGCCACCAGGGAGTGGGACTAAGAACTGGCTGCGAGTCTCACACAGTGAATCCTGTTGTACCCAGCTGCTGAGGGATAGAATTCTGCTAGAAGCATTGATTTCAACATGACAGACATCTGCGTGGAATCCATTTTCGGTGTCTGTCCAATGCAGCGGTAGCAGTCGGCATGTTGTGTACTGTTGTGTACTGTTAACACCTTCAGTGTGTCGCGGGCCGCTTATATGTATGGGGCATGTGTATCAATGGAAAAGTGGGGGAAGGCTAAGGCAAAATGATTGCACCAGATGTATCAAAGAAAGAATCCTAATCAATGGGATTTCTGTTATTTGATACATATGGTGCAGTCTTGCACCACAATTGCACCACACATGCTGTATGTCCCCATGTGTTACCATTTGTCTTGTTAACCTATGTATAAGAGTCCTGATTTTCAAGTGTGTAATCCCATTAAACTCTACGAAAGAGGTTCTCAACTCCAGTCCACAAGTCTTCAACAGCCACTGATTGAGCCACCTGTGCTGAAGCAGGGATATCCTGAAAATCTGACCTGTTGAGGGGGTCTTGAGGACTTGAGTTGAGGACTCCTGTTCTGAGGACTCAGCTGCATAGGAGGAATTGGTCCTGACTTATGAAGGAGGTGTCGGTGGAAACATCTGATGTGTATAAGAGGGGGAGTGTGATGCAGTCTCACTGGGGTGGTATCGAAACTTGAGGGTTGCACAAAATGCACCCAGATCCATACATTCTGTAAGAGGAAAGTGACCAGCAAGACAAACGTGCCATTAGAATTAAAATACAACGTAGCCAGAATTCATATGCCAACAAGATGTGCTTTTCAGTTTAACTTTTATAGTAAAATACTTCACATGCAGAGTTAGGAGGAACTTGATGCACATGTTTTATTTGGATATGTCAATATCTGTGTCCTTTGTCATCATGTTTCTCCGTGCTTTCTGTTTCAAAGTTTATTTGACTTGATACATAAATACCATAAGCGTCAAGTATTGCAAGGAGATAATTCATATGAATGTGTTTGATTGGAACCCTAATCAAAAAGGTGATTTAATGACTAAATGCAACTACAACACATCACTGCAAAATGCTCAAAGAACTAAATTGGTCATCACTTGAGTCTAGGCGCAAAGTTCATCTCTCCTGTCTTGCCTTCACATACTTCCTGGGCAAGCTACCCGTCTATCTGAACAAGCTCCTCACCCCTACCACACACAGCACTTATCACCTCAGATCTGACTCCAAAAGACTGTCCATGGTCCCAAAGTTCAGCGAATTATCCGGCCGCTCCTCCTTCTCTTACCGTGCACCCCAAAACTGGAACAATCTACTGGGGACTCTCACAGCCGCCACCAGTCTAAGTTCTTTCAAAACTAAAGCTGTCTCACGTTTTAATCTGGTCTGTAACGGTTACATACGCCTATAATATATATTATCTCTAACTGTGCTTGCAATATCTTGTATATAATGTATACTCTGTTCACTTATGTAACTGAATTTGTAACCATGTATTATTTGTCATCATAACTCTGTGCCCAGGACATACTTGAAAACAAGAGGTAACTCTCACTGTATTACTTCCTGGTAACACATTTTATAAATAAATAAAATAAATAAACAGTCACACCAGCATCCTGTTAGGCTCTTTTTAGTCATTAAATCACCCTTTTGATTGAGTTTACATTTTGGTGTGCTTGACTACCATGTTCATTATATGCCATACTCTTGACCTGAGTTTTTGTGTTCTAGCACCCTCTTGTTGTTTTCAATGTATGCATTTAGACCGCTTTGGGGCACCCCAAGTTGCTATACCTGGTTTTGCTGGTAATGTGATTGGAACCCTGGCCAGGTTTTATTAGGGAGAAGGAGAGACGTTCGGTAGCATAGTATCAAGGGAGAAAATAAAGTCTACCTAGGAGAAATGTATTCCCATTAAAAACCAACAAAAAAAACTTTTTTCTTTTTTTTAATTACTCATTCAAATCACCTCATCGGTGAGATTTCCATTAGTGCCGTGCACCCCTGCCAGAAGCACTCTGCCGCAATTAAAAACGCTCCGGGAGAACACTTAATAACTGGAGAAACAACAAAACAAAAGCTCGGTAAGCCTTTTATTAATGACAAGACATTCACGACTGGTCTAACTAAGCAAACAGACTCTAAGGACTATGCACTTATGAGAGATCATCATTTCTTCAGTGAGCCGGCATGAATTCTGCGTTGGCTGGGGACGGGGGGACGGGGGGACGGGGGGACGGGGGACGGGGAGGGGGGAGAGGAGGGGAGGCGGTTCGGTACCTCAGACCCTTAACCCTTTCTCAGCCAGAGGGGCCTGCAAGGCATCGTGACTTTGGTCTAGGTCTAGGACATGTATGTCGTTATTTATATAGCGCCATTAATGTACATAGCGTACATGATACACGGGACAATCATATAAATAACAGATAATATAAATAACAGATTATGGGAATAAGTGCTTCAGACATAAAAGTAACATTAAGGAAGAGGAGTCCCTGCTCCGAAGAGCTTACAATCTAATTGCTAGGTAGGAAGAACGTACAGAGACAGTAGGAGGGAGTTCTCGTAAGTGCATCTGGGGGGGGGGGGGGGGCAAGCTTTATGTATGAGGTGTATAGTATTAGCCACGGAGCTACTCATATGCTTCCTTAAGCAGGTGGGTCTTAAAGGTGGATAGAGAGGGTGCCAGTCGGGTACTGAGGGGAAGGGCATTCTAGAGGTGCGGGTCAGTCAGTGAGAGAGGTTTAAGGCGGGAGAGGGCTTTAAATACAAAGGGGGTAGAGAGAAGACATCCTTGAGTGGAACGTTAGAGTCTGGATGGTGCATACAGTAGCAAGAAATTAGGGCTGAGATGTAAGGAGGGGCAGAAGAGTGTAAAGCCTTAAAAGTTTCACTGTGGCCAAATGACCGCCGGCATTTAGCCTCTGCTCAGGTCACAACCGGGACATTCTGCCACTAAGGTAAGTGGCTAACCTTACCCGAAAACCCCCTAATGTTAATTCTAATGCTACCCTATAACCTAAAAACCTTAACCCCTTACCATAAAACCCTTTACCCTAAGCCCTTACCCACTAAACCCCCTAAAGTTAACCCCCTACCCTAACCGATAAAACCCCTAAAGTTAACCCCCTTCCCTAACCGATAAAACCCATAAAGTTAACCCCTACCCTAACCGATAAAACCCCTAAAGTTAACCCCCTACCCCAACCCCTGAAACCCCTAAAGTTAACCCCCTACCCTAACCGATAAAACCCCTAAAGTTAACCCCTACCCTAACCGATAAAACTCCTAAAGTTAACCCCCTACCCTAACCGATAAAACCCCTAAAGTTAACCCCTACCCTAACCGATAAAACCCCTAAAGTTAACCCCCTACCCTAAAACTTACCTTCTTGTTGAAGCGATTGGCGGCGGAGGGTCCCCCTGCGGTTAAACGCCGGCGGGGAGGTGGTTGCGATGTGCCAGCCGCGAACAAATGTCCCGTCCCTAAGTGACTTTAAATCACTATTATACCTTCTTAATTGTTACACGTGCAAAGTGTGCAGCAAAGTGTGCAGTGCTACCTCTATCCGCTTCAACATCTTATTCGTTTATTACACTATGATTTGCAGTAACTTTCCCTTTCTCACCCTGATCACGCACATCATGGGGCGTTTACAGAGCCTGTATGGGTGTATCTGTACTAATATACACACACAATAGAAGTGATATTAAATCCCCCTTAACGATCATTAGAGAAGGGTGGGCAACTCCAGTCCTCAAGGGCCCCCAACAGGTTTTCAGGATACCCTGCTTCAGCACAGGTGGCTCGCCTTTGCTGAAGCAGGGACTAGTTGAGCCACCTCAATCATCCAGGTGTCTCAATCAGTCCCTGCTTCGGCACAGGTGACTCAATCAGAGGCTCAGTCTTTGACTGAGCCTCTGATTGAGCCACCTGTGCTGAAGCAGGGATATCCTGAAAACCTGGCCTGTTGGTGGCCCTTGAGGACTGGAGTTGCCCACCCCCAAGATAAGTCATCAAGCTCCCAGCTGCTTTATTCAGCTGAAGCTTCAGCCACTGGCAGATATAGGTACAACGCAGCTGAATGTAACAGATGGATAGGTATAGCCGGAGGGTGTGAGTTTCGCAGTAGTTTTCTGGTTGAGCAGACTGGAGCAGTGAAAAGGAAATGATGCAGGCACTGAGGATTTTCTGAAACAACTGTATGATCTCCAGTTTCCAATCTGTTAGTTACTAGCAAAATGTATATGTAGTTTGTATACAGGAATGCAGGAAGAGGGGGTGCTTCAGCCCCCCTGGCTTTTCCCCTGAGGGTGCAACCCCCTGCATGGGTATAGTCTATGTTCCCTCTCTCTCTCCTCTGTGCATCTTAGCTGATATCAGAGCAGAGGATAGGTGACTGGCAAAGAGGCACATCAGGTTTTGGGTGAGTTTGCCACTTGCTGCTACACCCCTGACCCTCCATGTTTACCTCAGCCCCTGTCTGCACCCTCACCCTGCAGCTCTACCCCAGCATCTGCCTGCACCCTTGACCCTCTAGCTCTATTCATGCCCCTGCCTGCACCCCATGAGATCCTCCTGTCCTACTCCACATACCACTTCTGCCCATCCTGCCCTACCCCTCAGACCATTTCTATCTCTCCTGCCCTACCCCTCAGACAACTTCTGCCCCTCCTACCCCACCCCTCAGACCACTTCTATCTCTCCTGCTCTACCCCTCAGACAACTTCTCTCTCCTGCCCTACCCCTCAGACAACTTCTGCCCCTCCTACCCTACCCCTCAGACCACTTCTATCTTTCCTGCCCTACCCCTCAGACAACTTCTATCTCTCCTGCCCTACCCCTCAGACAACTTCTGCCCCTCCTACCCTACCCCTCAGACCACTTCTATCTTTCCTGCCCTACCCCTCAGACAACTTCTATCTCTCCTGCCCTACCCCTCAGACAACTTCTGCCCCTCCTACCCTACCCCTCAGACCACTTCTATCTTTCCTGCCCTACCCCTCAGACAACTTCTATCTCTCCTGCCCTACCCCCCAGACCACTTCTGCCCATCCTACCCTACTCCTCAGAAAACTTCTATCTCTCCTGCCCTACCCCTCAGACCACTTCTGCCCCTCCTACCCCACCCCTCAGACCAATTCTGACCCTCCTGCCCTAAACCTTAGACCACTTCTATCTCTCCTGCCCTACCCCTCAGACCACTTTTGCCCCATCCTATATGACTCCTCAGACCACTTCAATTGGGTTAGTAACCAACCATCATGTTGGGTAAGGCGCAGACTGAATGGACCACAGGTAATTTCTTCTGCTGAGCTACAATGTTACTTTTGTACTGTTCTTCCGTGTTGACTTGAGAGGTAGGATTGTTTTGTAGAGCATAGAAGATACTCAGCACTGTGTAGAATTACTTACATGTGAGTCATCCGAGCGTTCATTAGGAAGGCGTCTTCTGAGATGTATTGCAGCCCAGTGTTTGAAATAGTCCTGTGATCAGACAAAGATCACAGTTATACTTTTAAGGGACAAAAAGAATATACATATTATTTTTGCACAACGATGTATTCCTTCCTTTTTTAAACCAGGATTATGCTTTTGCCCAATCTCACCCAGTACCGCTACTTTATTGTAATTAACCTCAAGCACGACGTATTGCTGAAATTCTCTCTTAGCAGAGAGCTGGCTGTCATTGAAACTGGACATTTGGAATTGCATCAAAAATGTATCGGGACTGGCCCTCTGGTGACATCACAAAAGAAAGATTACTTTAAAGTAGGGGTGGGCACAAGTCAAAGACTGAGCCACTGATTGACTCACCTGTGCTGAAGCAGGGATATCCTGAAAACCTGACCTGTTGGTGGCCCTTGAGGATTGGCGTTGCCCACCCCTCTTCTAAAGGGTGACTAGGAGATTGTGCTACTTTTGCGAAACATCACAAAGTGTGTGATTGCCTATGAGCCAAAAGGGTCTATTAACTAATTCTTCTGGATTCAAAACGAGTGCAAAACAAACACCAAATTTATCAAAGAAAGGAACCCTACTGGCAGCAAATGGGTTTTTTTGTTTGAATAAATCTGGTGGGATTCTTTAGCATTGGTTTCATCCTACTTTTGCCACCTGAAGACTTAAGTACTAATTAACACCTTTAACTGCAGTCATGTTTAACCTGTTAAGTGCATTCCACCCCTGATGGGGTTAACAGTGGCTTAAAAAAGTGGAACAGGAAAAAAACACATCTTGACCGTGTCAACCTAAAAAAGTGAAAAGGGGGTAAATTGGTGTATTACTTCCCAACTTTATTGCCCTATTAGGAATGCTACACTGAACTTGGTCCATATTCCACCGCCTACAACATTTTGTTCTGTTTCACCCCCGGCTTTCTCTTGTTCAAGGTCATGTTGCTTCTCCTTGTACTTCCTGCATCATCTGTCTTTACTATACCCCCTTGTGGTACATGGAGACGTGATGACAAGAAATATTAATGTCTCCCCAGCCAAAGAGAATGGAGGCACAGAGCAGAGCCAAGTACTCACAGATTTTTCAGCTCCCTGAAGTTCTTCATGTCCGTCCGACTTAGACTCAACAAGTCCTTCTGGTTTTCGATGACTCTGTTGAAGGAGACACATGCATCAATCAAAGTGTAAGGTTCCCTGGGGAGAAACACTTGGGAACCTCAAGGCCAAAATTAAAGGGTGGAAATGTCACTGTGAATACAGAGCTTTAATAATCATATTGAAATCCACCACCATTCAGGCACATTTTCCCCTTTTCGACATGCAGAGAAGCTCTGTGATGGAGAACATCTTGGGGGAACATTTATTAAGTGCTGGTACAATTTATCGCACCCCTTCTCGCGTTACCTCCCACAGACTTCAATAGGAGTTACCGCCGGAATGGGTAAGATAACCCGTACCGGCACTTGGTAAATGGGCCACCAAGATTTTCTCCGTCACAGATCTTCTCTAAATGTCGAAAAGGGGCTAATGAGTTTGAATAATTTCAATATGCTTATTAAATCTCTGTGTTCACATCGGCATTTCCGCTCTTTTAGTCTGATTCATATACATATAGCACCATCCAGGCATAATACACATGACATAATAGTATAACACATGGGAATAAGCGCTTCAGACATAAAACAAAAGGAGTCCCTGCCCAAAGAGCTTACAATCTAAATGGTAAGTGTGGGGGGGGGGGGCGGAAGGGGAAGAACTTACAGAGACCGGAGGAGGGTGTTCTGTTAAGTGAGTCTGTAACGGGCCGGTGCATCCGGGAGGTATAGTGTCAGCCAGCGGAGTGGAATGTTATGGGCTCTTCTCCGTTATATGGAAGGCAGGTTCACAACATGTGAAATAATAGGGGCCTGTGGTTTTCATAGTATGCACCGTTGTACACATATCATTTACCTTCGGCTTAAATGGGATCACCTTCTTAAAAGACCCATCATAGTCTTCACTAATGCTGAGCTCCAGTAAGGATCACCCTTCACATCAGTTGTACCGTTAGGGGGGGTTCGGTATGAAAGTCTCCCAACCCGCAAAATCCAATTTGGCTTTTCCTTTGATAAATCTGATGCTATTATTTGCCCCAGTTTTGCAGCCAGGAGACTTTGATACTTAGCCCCCCCCCCCCCCCACCTCCTATGACTCAGTAGCATCAACTTTGGTATCCGCCCGGGTCCACCTGTTCCGCACATCACTTGCTTCCATAGGCAGTGGGATCGTCCTCGGGGGATGAAATCGAATCCACCAGTGAATCACAAGGTTGAAATCATTTAGAGAAATGTTGCAGGTTCTTCATAGATGGTGTTGAGCCTGAGTTATTGAGACCTGAGACTCCTCTGAGACATTTTGAGGTTGTGACAGCTGATGTGAGAACAACATTACAGAAAACCGCTCATTGGATCATTTTTGGAAATAGATAAATGAAGACACTGTTCTCAGTACAATTTATTTCGTGCACGTTTCCTACCCCCTACTACAGCTGAAGAGAGCTTTCTGTTTGGGGGGGGTCAGGCCATTTTTAGGATTATTAAATCCTGCCACGGAGGGGTAACAACCCTTTGCTCGCATAATTCCATATTATCTGTAAGACGCCGGCATAACTCATAGTGCACTAGAGGAGGGGGCTCAACTCCAGTCCTCAAGACACCCCCAACAGGTCACGTTTTAAGGATATTCCAGCTTCAGCACAGATTGTTCAATCAATGGCTCAGTCTTTGACTGAGCCACTTATTGAGCCACCTGTGCTGAAGCTGGGATATCCTGAAAATCTGACTGGTTTGGGGGGTCTTGAGGACTGGAGTTGAGCCCCTCTGCATTAGAGGTAGGGTTTGAAAGCGAATACCAATAAACATACAGGAAATAACATAACATTACTATAAACTGGTATCAGGGGTAAGGAAGGCAGCCCTTGCCAGGAGTTTTTGGGCTGGCTGAGATGTTGCACGATTAACCCTTGCACCAGGTGGAAATAGTTTTTTTGGGTGTACCTGGTGCAGTGATTTTACCTGGCAACCGCACCATCTTGCCGATCCACAGATGGACAACTAAATCCAGGGTTCACTAAACTGGGATATGGATCCGGCATTGACTTGGTGCTATACCACACATGGCGGCTTAGAGTAGACCGGCCTAAGAGTAATTATGCCCCCTCCTGTGACGATACACACTTAGAACCACAGGTCCCATTGTGCAGGTCCCCGCAATCACCACATGTCACTCACTGCTTGTGTTCCTGTGGTAGGATGGATGAGCAGACGGATGACAGCTCTCTCAGACGGCTATTAAATTTCTCGCCCCCCCCTGCTGCCTCTCCCCAGACCCTCACCCACTCCACTCCTAAAGTGCGTGCTTGTAATGAAGTGGGTGTCAGCTTACACCATGAGGTCATCGCTCTTCATCAAAAAGAGGGGTTGCCCTTTGTCACCTTCCTAGGATTGCAGCTTTTATTTACCATGAATCCGATCAGCTAAAATGAAAACATTGTATCAGATAAATGGATACACTCTTTCAGATATATTCCATTTGGGATCAGAGAACAATTGAACCAGTAATCCACAAGGGGATAGGAGCTGCCAAAGAGGCAGGTCTGTGTGAAGTTATAGTACAGAGGACAGTATATGGGGTGTCATCTTAATTGCTAACTTCATGTGAGTTTAAGACTAAGGTACCAACAGTTATAAATGTGAAGATGTCTGTGGCAGATTGAGTGTGCCAGTTTTATATATATATATATATATATATATATATTAATAATAATTAATTATATATATAATATTCATGTATCTATCTATATATACAGGCATCACACTGATGAGACCCATTAAGGTTGAAACATGTCTGTGAGTGGTTTGACTGGCTTTGCATCTAATCCCATGCTGTGCGCTTAAAAGCTGTGTGAACAGCAGAGCATTTACTTATATGGGTTACATGTATATGGATTTCAGGCAAAAGGTGACACGTGTGCTCATTTGCATGTCATTTACCAGAATCCCTTGCTGCAGTGGAAGCACTGTATGCTAGGTGATAATGGTGAAAGGCAGGGTTGCAGACCTGCCTAGGACATGTGAATGTGCTCACAAGTGATATTCTTTATTGGCTATATGCTAACGGTGGAGGTTTTTTGTTGCCTTTTTAACCCACCATAACTTAATATATATATATTATCTCCTGTATCTGTTTGCACTCATCTGTCCTTATTTGTGTGTCATTCTGTTTGTCCTTGATATCACTCTGTACCCGCATTGTACCGCGCTGTGGAATATGTTGGCACTTTGCAAAGAAACGATCATAATAGGTGAGCATGGAGCAGGCACTCCAGGTGTTTTCATTCTTGGTTCATCCGTTTAATTTCTACAGGTCGACGTTTGGTTCCTTATGGAACCTTTTTTATAGAAAACCAAATGGCCGACCTGTATAAATAAAATGTATGAACTTTGAATGACGGGACTTGGAGTGCATGCTCTCTCTTCAACTTTATTCTTGAGTGGAGTTTTGCTTCAACTGTTAACACACACACACACACACACACACACATATATATTAACACACACATTCCCAGCTAGCTCAAACTCCAACACCCACCACATCATATATATATATATATATATATATATATATATATATATATATATATATATATATATATATATATATATATATATATATATATATATATATATATATACAGTGGTTGACAAATCACCAAAAAATCTACTCGCCACACAAAAAAATCTACTCGCCACCTAGTACCGAACGTGTGCTGCTTGGGCCAATATTTACTCGCCCGGGGGTTAAATCCACTCGCCCGGGGCGAGCAAATGTATAGGTTTGTCGAACACTGTATATATATATATATATATATATATATATATATATATATATATATATTTATGTCAAAAAGAGTGCTGCTGAGTGTGGCCAATGTATACAACAAAAGACAGGGGTGCCCAATGCTACATCCAATTGACAAAACATATAAAGTAATAAGTATAACATTTAAATACTTCAATTTTAATAATATTTTCTTGGTTATTTAGTAAAACCCATTGGCCAAAGCGTCATAAGCCTGCATACCAAACGTCAAGGTATAACCACAAATGTAGGTCCTAACACTAAAACTGTGAACTGTTACCTCTGTATGAGGGGAAACAACTACAGTGAGTCTTGTCCATTCAGCAAAATGCCAGAACCTCCCAAGTTAAAAAGGTGGGGAGGGGTGAGCTCTGGGGGGAGGGGCTGTGGTTGTTTCCCCTCATTGTAGTTGCCCTGGGTGACCGGTCGGCCGCATTTGTCGAGCCCTGTATGTGCATATATATATATATGCTCTCCATATGGCTCCTTGGAGAGGGGTGCGTGAGTGTGTCTTTTATTTAAAATAAATACAAATGGAAGTGTCATTATGAATTTGTGTACCATTCCAATTCAATCATTGTATGTAATTGTATTATTGTAAATGCAAGACTATAAAATATGAATACATTACAAACTCTTATTAATTATTTACAATGTTCTTGGCATTGCCGACTATTTATTGTTCAAATGCTTCCAGTTATCCTAAGGACTTCGTGAGCACAGGGAGGTGCGGGGGGTGGGGGGGGGGATATGTTCCCTTCCCCCGGGGGAGGTCCGGATCCCCTGGAGGTTTCATTCATTCTGTTAACTCTTTGGCAAACCATAAGCTGGTGTCTGTCCAACTATTACATGGATTCGTCACTGACCCTGATCCAGAAATGTTCTATGTACAGTGGCGTGAAAAAGAAAGTACACCCTCTTTGAGTTTGATGGTTTTATATAGCAGGACATAATAACAATCATCTGTTCCTTAGCAGGTCTTAAAATGTGGTAAATTCAACCTCAGATGAACAACAACAATGACATATTACACAGTGTCAGGATTTATTTAACAAAAATAAAGCCAAAATGGAGAAGCCATGTGTGAAAAACTAAGTACACCTTATGATTCAATAGCTTGTAGAACCACCTTTAGCAGCAATAACTTGAAGTAATCGTTTTCTGAATTACTTTACCAGTCTCTCACATCGTTGTGGAGGAATTTTGGCCCACTCTTCTTTACAACGTTGCTTCAGTTCATTGAGGTTTGTGGGCATTTGTTTATGCACAGTTCTCTTAAGGTCCAGCCACAGCATTTCAATCGGGTTGAGGTCTGGACTTTGACTGGGCCATTGCAATACCTTGATTCTTTTCTTTTTCAGCCATTCTGTTGTAGATTTGCTGGTGTGCTTGGGATCATTGTCCTGTTGCATGACCCAATTTCGGCCAAGCTTTAGCTATTGGACAGATGGCCTCACATTTGACTCTAGAATACTTTGGTATACAGAGGAGTTCATGGTCCACTCAATGACTGCAAGGTTCCCAGGTCCTGTGGCTGCAAAACAAGCCCAAATCATCACCCCTCCACCACCGTGCTTGACAGTTGGTATGAGGTGTTTGTGCTGATATGCTGTATTTGGTTTTCGCCAAACGTGGCATTGTGCATTATGGCCAAACATCTCCACTTTGGTCTCATCTGTCCAAAGGACATTGTTCCAGAAGTCTTGTGGTTTGTTCAGATGCAACTTTGCAAACCTAAGCTGTGCTTCCATGTTCTTTTTAGAGAGAAGAGGCTTTCTCCTGGCAACCCTTCTAAACAAACCATACTTGTTCCGTCTTTATCTAATTGAACTGTCATGAACTTTAACATTTAACATACTAACTGAGGCCTGTAGAGTCTGAGATGTAACTCTTGTTTTTTTTGCAATTTCTCTGAGCATTGCATGGTCTGACCCTGGGGTGAATTTGCTGGGACGTCCACTCCTGGGAAGATTTGCAACTGTCTTGAATGTTTTCCACTTTTGAATAATCTTTCTCACTGTAGAATGATGGACTTTAAATTGTTTGGAAATGGCCTTATAACCCTTCCCAGATTGATGGGCAGTAACAATTGCTTCTCTAAGATCATTGCTGATGTCTTTCCTCCTTGGCATTGTGTTAACACACACCTGAATGCTCCAGTCCAGCAAACTGCTAAAACTTCGGCTTTTATAGAGGTGGTCACACTTGCTGATGATCAATTAATCAAGGGCATTTGATGAGCAGCACCTGTCTGCCACTTAGCATCTTAATTCCTATGGAAGCAGTAAGGGTGTACTTAGTTTTTCACACACAGCTTCTCCATTTTGGCTTTATTTTTGTTAAATAAATCATGACACGGTGTAATATGTCATGTGTTGTTGTTCATCTGAGGTTGTATTTACCTCATTTTAAGACCTGCTAAGGAACAGATGATTGTTATTATGTCCCGATATGTAAAACCATAGAATTCAAAGAGGGTGTACTTTCTTTTTCACACGACTGCATGTATATCCTTATTTATATAGCACCATCCATGGACTCAGCGCGTCACCGCAGTAATACACGTGACATAATGTAACGCATAGTGGGAATAAGCGCTTCAGACATAAAAGTAACATTAGGAAAATTCCCTGCCCCGAAGAGCTTACAATCTAAGTGGTAAATAGGGAGAGCTTGCAGGGACTGCAGGAGGGTGTTCTGGTAAGTGCGTCTGCAAGGGGTTAAGGCAGGGGTTCTCAACTCCAGTCCTCAAGACCCCCCCCAAAGGTCAGGTTTTAAGGATATCCCAGCTTCAGCACAGGTGGCTCAATCAGTGGCTCAGTTGACTGAGCCACTGATTGAGCCACCGGTGCTGAAGCAGGGATATCCTGAAAACTTGACCTTGAGGACTGGAGTTGAGAACCCCCAGGCCTAGGTCAGTGCATCCGAAATGTATAGTAACAACCAAAGGGAGCAACCCATATGCTTCATTAAAGAGGTGTGGTTTAAGATGGGTCTTAAAAGCGGAGTGAGAGGGGGAGAAACATACACCCGCAAATTAAAGATGCAATCTCCCACCAAAACCTTCATGAGTCAAACTCATATAACATCAGTATCTTCCCCCTAAGCACGTCTCGCTCCTTAGAAAAACGCACCCTGTTAAATATCATGATTTTTCTTCTGCCGGCGGCTTCACTGGGCTCTAGGCAGAGCTCCATTTTAATCTCCGGTACACTTAATATTTAAAACGCTTATATCTCACAAATGAACCTTCAGATTTAAAAAAATAAAAACAGCATGGGAGAAGACCAAAAAAGCTCTTAAACGTAAAAAAAAATAAAAAAAGTAAGTCAACGCAGACTGCTACTTTAAAGTCCCAGGCTCATCCGACCACTTAACTTTCTTTTGACTCATTCTAATTACTGTTGGTTAACTCTGTCACCTTGTACTAACGCTTACAATTGAGCAGATTATGTTATATGTATTGTGTATTTACGGGAATATTCTCCCGAGCTGGTGCTAAGCCTGCGAAGACATATAGATATACTATGTGCATAGATAATCGTCTTCAATCAATATCATTACAAATCACTCGGGTCATGCTTTATGATCTCATTACAAGATGAACCGGAGTCCAGTTGATGTACAACTTTCCTGGCCACCCATTAGACCAGATGTGTTTCAGCAGAAGCCGAGTTCCATGGAAAATAGTGAACTACAAAATCATGATGAGGATGTTAACTTTTAATTCTGCAATCACCCTCCCTCCCCTCCAATAATTACATTGCCTTTAAAGCATCAAGAGACTACAGTATATCACCATCAGCAGTGCTGTAGCATTAACTTATGTTCAGGGAGACCCCATGGTAAGGTTGCCAGGCGGCTTCTCCAAATATACTGGGCACAATGATGAAAGGTGCGACACGCTCGACCCACACACACCTCTCACCGTTCCATGCTGTTTCCTCCTTCCTTGGCCCCACCCCCAGGCTCCTGACACCCCCTCCTGATTGGCTGCACTACCCAGCAGCAGCCAATCAGGATGGAGGAAGCTGCCCAGCCCCATAGCAACAGCCCTGCTCGAAGGAATCCTCGGCCCCAAGCCAGAGAGGTAATACCAGACACATACATGTCTAACTATTTACTGTCCAAATGCAGGACAGTCCGGTTCAATACTGGACACCTGGCAGCCCTAGGAAAGTACATTACATTGCTGCAGTATAGAGTTGCCCGGGTATACCTGCCACACTTGGTATCCTATTACTTGAATTAATATTGTTTCTGGAAATTAGGAGTATTGGTAGGACTGGAATTAAGAAATGTGTAGGACTGTGATTAAACTGATCGTCCTGTTCACTTGCAGAGGCTGAGGGGGGAAAAACCTTCCTCTGAACAGGAACCACCATAACTTACATAATGTGTGGCTGAAACCCATGCCAACTTCCCATTGCAAAGCCAGTATAACCAGCCTCACACTGAAGAGACCATAAATGTAAAAACAGCTGTCTGTAAGGAGGGTTACTGACTATACTGAAAACCTGTGTAATACGGCGGCATAACCTTATAGGGATCCATGTTAAAATGGATTAGAAGCAAAAGGTGACACTGTGTGCTCATTTGCATGTCATTACCCAGAATCCCTTGCTGCAGTGGAAGCACTGAATGCTAAGAGATAATGTGGGGAAGGCAGCGTTTCAGACCTGTGTGAGACATGTGAATCTGCTTACAAGTGAAAATGTTAATTTGCTGTACTTTGAACATGAAATAATGCCTCGTTGGGTGTATAGTACTTTCCTTTAAATGGGCGCGTGACTGTTTCTTTTGGATAATATAGTCCCGGGCCTCTGCCCTCACACCGGTTGGGCTCAGGCATTGTATTCAAAATACACTTCAAAACCCCCTTCCGACAGCAGCAGAGTCAGGGTTGAGAACGAGGTGCAGAGTTACAGAGATTTCCTGCAGAGGAATAACACAACTAGAAGAAAAGCCTTTTAGTGGAGTGCAAATTAACTTTAATAGCTCTGATGCTAACCAGATTCGATTAGAAGCAGTGATTAAACTTGGCTGTTCTGCGAGGGCAAAGCTGGTCGATCTCAGTTGGAACTCCCTGAGCTTCCTAATGTAAATATAATATACTATTGTAGGCAGTGTACAACGCATGTTTATTATGTAAGATCACATCTCTTGACCCTGCTGCACTGGGTGCATATCATCTGAGGGGGTTTGTATTATTATATCCCTCTATTAATTACAATCCTTACGTAATGCTGACCATGCAACCCTTTTTTTTATTACTTCCCATCACTATACTAATCATATTTCAAAGAGTGTTACAGTTGTAAAATGTTATTACGGTAATAATATGTTATAACTAGTAACCCGCCCTGTATATAGGGTTGCCGGGCGGCTTCTCCAAAACTACTGTACACAATGGTGAAAAGTGTGACGCGCTCGAGACACACACACCTCTCTACACTCCATGTTGTTTCCTCCTCTCATTGGCCCCACCCCCAGGTTCCTGACACCTCCTCCTGATTGGCTGCGGCTAGGTAGTGCAGCCAATCAGTATGGAGGAAGCTGCCCAGCCCCCTAGCAACAGCCCTGCTCTCTCCCTGCTCGGGGAAATCCCACGGCCCCCCCAAGCCGGTCAGGTGAGTATGTCGAGAGAGATAACACGTATACACATACACACGGTATGCACATACATGTCCAGCATCACCTCTCATTTTTTTACTGTACACAGTGTCCAAATACAGGACAGTCCGGTTCAATACTGGACATCTGGCCACCCTACCTGTACAGCATTAAAACAAAAGACTGAAATGAGCGGACATGCTGTACTGTACTTTACAGTATGCCCTCTGCTACGTTGTTACATTATTAGATATAGATAACACACCATGCATAGAGATCAGCGATATAACCATGTGATATAATCCAGCTTACACGAATAGACTCCAAGCACATATACTGAACAATGTCCAACTTATATACCGTAAACACTGTACCTACATTGCAGGTCACTCAATAAATATGAATTGCCCAATGGATTTTATGTTTATCTAGTACCGCAGCGATGGCATGACATATAGTGAGTTACTCATAGAGGCTGATGCTATTTATGTATAGGTTAAAACAGCAGGGGGTCAACGCCAGTCCTCAAGCCCCCGCCTCAACAGGTCAGGTTTTCAGGATATCCCAGTTTCAGAACAATAGGCTCAGTCGAAGTTTGAGCCTCTGATTGAGCCACCTGTGCTGAAGCAGGGATATCCTGAAAACCTGTCCTGTTGGAAGTGTGGGGGGGGGAGGGGGGCTGAGGACTGGAATTCTGGTTATGCATGATAACCATAGGGAGCCTATTCAGATTGCTTATGTTATATGGGAATGCATTAACTGTGATGCTTTCCTTGCACAATTTGTCCTTTACACACGTGGTCTATAACAAAATAACGTGGATTAGTGATCGTAACCCCCACCACCCCTCCAAAAATAATATATATATCGTCATCTTAAGCCCCTGCCTATCCACTGTTAGATAAAGGTTTCCCCATTGATCTCCCAGGTTCTGCATTTGCAAGCCTTTCTTCTCCACGTCGCTCCAACGCATTTCATGACTTCAGCCTCCCTTCTTACTTTTGGTGTATATATACTTATAGGTACATTGGCTTTTCCATCAATTCAAAGCACCGTTGGGTGGTACTGTATCACTTTTGTTCTCTGTCCTCCTCTTTAATCAATGTCTTGTTTTAGATTGTGTGTTTTTGGCACCATGACAGCCCCAGTGCTACAGGATTATAGCTGCGTGGGGGGTCCAATCCATAAGCATGGACCTCCTGCAGTGCAACCGCGTCAACGCTATTTTCAGAGCTGCGGGTTTAAGCGTTTTAAGCCCTGGAGACAGTAAGTCTTGCTACATCTGTATATATAGTAGTATTATATATAGTGTATATATAGTGTGTGTGTGTGTGTGTGTGTATATGTGTATATATATATAATGTGTGTGTGTATGTGTATTTCTCTCCATCCCATTATCGTAACTTTGTACTATATACTGGATCACACTATTTGGTTGTTTTGGTTTCTTTGGAAATTAACAATGTTTTCCTTGTATATGGGGTGTTTGGCACTTGTGTTTCCCCTACACGGGGCCATCCCATGGCGAGAACGGGGGCAGAGAAGGGTATGTTGCCACATACAGTGGCAGAGGCTTGGGCATTGCTGAAATGTATTTCAGACCCATTTGGCCATCAAGGTTTGAGAGATTAAGGAGATTTGGAACTGCACTACTCCCAGTCTATAAATTAGCAGAGATTAGGATCTGTGTCTGTCCATCTTCTTTAAAGATGCGTTATCTGTCTCTACTGTAACCGAGATCTAATGGAAGCCATGCTGCTCTCTGCCTCGCCGATGTAATTGCTTAAAGACGCTTCTGTAGCTTTCTATCCTCAGAGCCATGAAAGATCAAACAGGCCGAGCTCTTTATGTCCGCGCATCTGTAATTAATACAGCGGCGTGGAACCCAAGCTGTTAACTCGGATTAACAGGGAGCGCTTTTCATTTATGGCTCGTAGGAAGGACAGGCGACGGGATAATATCAGGGCGTGAGGAGTGATGTGCTGCAGGGCGTGAATAGCTCCAGACCAGAGCATGCCCTATGGGGCGTTTGGAATAGGCAGCTGGGTCAGGAGAAGAGGCGCTATTTCACAATTCATGGGAGATGAGGGGGACTTAGCCCCCCTACTCTGTCCATTTTCGAAAGCTGCAGTAATCCTCCAGACCCTACTAATATATATTATATTTTTTTTTTCCTTCAGTTTTAAGATCAGTCTGTCTCAAGCATTTTTCTACTGTAGTCTCCTCTACTATGAAACGGGTTGAAGGATTCACTGTCCTTTTAGTGGAGAAGGACTTCCTCACAAATCTCTTGAGTGTCCCCCAAGCTTCAGGGTTTGACCTCTTGTTCTAGCACACCTCTTTCTATTGGAAGTGTTTCCAAGTCGCACCTTACGGATACCCTTGATGCTGATGATATATGCATATACATATGTCCACTCCCCTCTCTTCCAGAGCATACAGGTTGATTCATGAGTAGACACATTCAGTGAAGCGTCCAGTAACAGCGAGGTTTTGTGTCCTGCGCTCTACCCTTGTCTTAACCTATTTCCCCTCACACTCCGTATATATGGCAATCACCTTCTCTCCCCACCTTTAAGCCAACCTTTAAACTCACCCCTTAAAGCAGCAGTCCCAGCTGCCGGTTTATTTATTTATTTATTTTCCCTTTAATATGTGCATCAATACAATCCACATATTGATAAGTAATTAGCTAAGTTGTCAATCAATCCATTCCCCTGTGATTGATCAGCAAAAATTCGGCTCGGGGGTTCACTAAATGTTCGCCAGTGCAGCAGAAGAGGACCAAAGATGCAAAGTTCTGTGGGGAAGATCGTGTGACCAGGCAGTCACTATATACAATTGGTGCACTGCTAGAGAGAGGGCAGGGCTCAAAAAGGGGTGTGCCAGAGCCTGTTTCAGAAGAGGAAGGTGATGTGACTTTGTAAATGATTGCTATAGAAACAAAAATGGCTTGTTACATTATAATATATTAAAAATGTCATTCAGAGTTGTTGTAGTACAGAACTGAATTATTAAACAAAACACACGTAGGATATTGCTTGGTCTGAATCTTTAAATGAAGCATTTCAATAGCCTGTACTTATGGCTAAAGTCCCACACCCACAGTCACTCCAACCAATGACTGCCACCTACTGCACGTATTCCCTCACCTGCTGTCTCTGTAAGTCTCCCAACATACCATTTAGCTTCGACTGAGCCACCTGTGCTGAAGCAGGGATATCCTGAAAACCTGACCTGTTAGGGGGTGTCTTGAGGACTGGAGATTCCCACGCCTGTTTTGGATGTTACCGCCATGTACAGCTGCAAAAAGGATAACCCCTTCAGTGCTGGTAGGGATATGAAAGCATCGCTGTGCTGAAGTGGTTAATGATAAGTCTGCCTGTGAATCCCCCTCTTAGCTCTTGTCTCACCTCGTGCTGCTGTCCTTCCGCATCACTCAACTGCAGGGGCACTTATGATTTAATGGCTGGGCTGAGCGATCTATATACTTATATATTTATTGAAATGAATAGAATCAGAAGGGCAGCAGTCATATCGTATGTGACAGCTGGACGTTAGCAGCCCTGCCTGGAGGGGGGGTCATGCCAAACCCCCCCCCCCCCCCCCCCCCACACACACACACACACACACACACACACACACACCCCTCCGCCGCAGGGTTAATGTGAGCGGGGTGATGATGTGCAGAGCGCACACACACAAGGACATGAATTATAAACAGATCATTAGAAACTTTTATTCCCAGGGGGATCCATTAAATATGAAGCCAAGTGCCCCCATAATCAATAAGGGGGCAGTGATGATGTGTAAGAAGTCATTCGCCTGTCTATGGGGTGGCATCTTTTTCCTCCATGATTGCATTATTATCGAACCCCCCCCCCCCTCCCCCTACCACTGGGAGGTCTTCGCTCTGGCCAAGTTACAGCATCCCTGCTGAATTTTGGGACTTACAGGTTATATATGTCCTGTGCCCAGGACATACGTGAAAACGAGAGGTAACTCTCAATGTAATACTTCCTGGTAACACATGTTATAAATAAATAAATATGGAGCTGAGGTGAGAGGCACAGGACACTGACATTTCCAAAGTAACTTTGCGTGACTTTATCCCCCAAAATGAGCCACTGATTGAGCCACCTGTGCTGAAGCTGGGAGTGATTGAGCCACCTGTGCTGAAGCTGGGAGTGATTGAGCCACCTGTGCTGAAGCTAGGACTGATCAAGCCAACTGTGCTGAAGCAGGGATATCTTTAAACCTGACCTGTTGGTGGCCCTTGAGGACTGGAGTTTCCCACCCCTGCATTAGACAGAAGGTCACAACAAATACCAAATTGCTCCAATTGCCTTTCTATTATCATTCCTTTCCTATGTCATTGTCTCTGCACACTTCGGCCCTTTTTTGCTAAGCAGTGCTATTCCATAATACAGCTGCTGATGCTGGAAGGCACCTTACATATTTACTATTACTGTATCCGGCGGCGCTTTATTCTGAGAACTGAGAAGATCTGTTAGCACAATGAGGGGGAGAGAGATGGAGAAAGAGGGGGAGAGGGAGAAAGAGGAGGGGGAGAGGGAGAAAGAGGAGGAGGAGAGGGAAAGAGGGGGAGAGAGAGGGAGGGGGAGAGGGAGAGAGAGGGGGTGGAGAGGGAGAGAGAGGGAGGGGGAGAGAAGAAGGGGAAGAGGGAGAGAGAGGAAGAGGGAGAGGGAAGGAGCAGTGGGGGGAGGGAGGAGAGACTCTAATTGCACATTTGAAGCAATGGGTATAAATCTTTCCACACATGGACATATAAATGTACAAACAATACAAAGCACTTAAAAGGTCTGTAAGGTGACACGTCCCATAGGTAAAGCTAAACATGCATATGTTTAACATGAAGCAGCAACCTCTACTCATAAAGTACATGGTTATGAGGCTATAAATTATGCGATATAATTAGGAGGTTAACCCCTTCACCGCCAGGGTTGCCGTCAAGGGAGGGTTAGCCAATTACAAGCGACAACCTCGTAACTGTCCCTGTGTTCTGGTGTCGCCGAACTGTGGCTTCCTGTTCTCATTCTAAAAGGGTTAGTTTGTGCCAATCACAGAGCCCCTGAGGGGTGTACTGGTAACCAAACTCCTCTGGTGTGCTGTGGTCGCCCGCATGTGACATGTTAAAAGCCTTCAGTCACTGTCACATCTTAATCCTGCCACAAAAGGGGCACTCAGGTGAAGGAGCTAATCCTATACGGTTCCCTATGGGTATCAGGGCACAAAAGTGGGGCAATCAGGGGGCAAAAAAGGTCCCCATGTGGATTAGAGGCAAAACTCCTATTGAAATCAATAGGATTTTGTTCTTTTGGTACGCGGGGTGCATTCTCTTGCCCCAGAAACGCTCTGTGCTTGCCTGATTTATATGCAGTGTACATATAGTAAAATAAACATGTGCTTAACATTTTTAGTATCATTGATTATTCTGTAATAGTTTGTTAGTGTGTTTTACAGTTTCATAATGATTGCAATTTAAGGCAATACGGCACATTGCCAGGGTAGGACCTCAGCAGTCAAAGCTGCTGCAAAATGTAACATGCCCAAGATTACTGGAGGCAAAGAGTCCCGACGTGGTCTGTGCACCGGTGGAAAGATAGGTACATTCCCCCCCCCCCCCCCCCCAATACAATGCAGTTAGGTTATACTGTGCATCAGTCTATAGCACAGTCAGGTTATACTCAGTGTCACTGTATGGTGCAGTCAGATTATACTCTGAGACTACTCTATACAATGACACAGAGTATAACCGGACTGCACTATTCACAGACACTGAGTATAACCGGACTGCACTATTCACAGACACTGAGTATAACCTGACTGCACTGTACACAGACACTGAGTATAACCTGACTGCACTGTACACAGACACTGAGTATAACCTGACTGCACTGTACACAGACACTGAGTATAACCTGACTGCACTGTACACAGACACTGAGTATAACCTGACTGCACTGTACACAGACACTGAGTATAACCTGACTGCACTGTACACAGACACTGAGTATAACCTGACTGCACTGTACACAGACACTGAGTATAACCTGACTGCACTGTACACAGACACTGAGTATAACCTGACTGCACTGTACACAGGCCCTGAGTATAACCTGACTGCACTATACACTGACACAGAGTATAGCCGGGCTGCACTATACACTGACACAGAGTATAACCTGACTGCACTGTACACAGGCCCTGAGTATAACCTGACTGCACTGTACACAGGCCCTGAGTATAACCTTACTGCACTGTACACAGGCCCTGAGTATAACCTGACTGCACTGTACACAGGCCCTGAGTATAACCTGACTGCCCTGTACACAGACACTGAGTATAACCTTACTGCACTGTACACAGACCCTGAGTATAACCTGACTGCACTACACACTGACACAGAGTATAGCCGGGCTGCACTATACACAGACACTGAGTATAACCTGACTGCACTATACACAGACACTGAGTATAACCTGACTGCACTGTACACAGACACTGAGTATAACCTAGGTACACACAAGAAAACAACGAGCGCACATGTGGAGAAAATAATAAAAATCATGAAACACTGTGTTAAATGTCTCTTATTGATCTATCATAGAATTAATAAGGGTGATGGGGTTGAATAATGCTAATGCTAATATATAAACACACTCACTCGGCCAAATGTGAGTGGCAGCCACATCTGTTGCAGAGTGATGCTGACTCTGATCTGGTCTCTCTTATATTCACAGCCAAGGTCGTCAAATCTTTCCTCCAGGTTATATGGATAAATGTGGGTGTCTCGGGCGTCTGCACGTGCCCTTGAGGATAAAGTATGGCAATACTTTCTGGTACTCCTATTACCAGTTTTGGCCAATAATACTTCAGGAAATAGGAAATGGAAATAGTGGGAACAAATCCCAATGGGGGATAATGGGGGTAGTTGATTGATAAAAAATAGTAACTAAATCACTCACATCAAAACACTGGATGTTCCTGAGGTTCCATTTCCACTGATCCATTCTGAGGATCCAGGGAAGGTCGTCTTCCAGCTGAGCAGCAGCGACAGTCTGGGCCAGTATATCTTCTCAAATACTTTCCACCTCTCACTATCGTTCACTTTAGTCCTGCATGATTGTGAATTTCACTTCATCACATCATTCACCATCCGACAGAGGCAGCGCCCCAGTATTTCCACTTTACTGAGTATAACCTGACTGCACTATACACTGACACAGAGTATAACCTGACTGCACTATACACTGACACAGAGTATAACCTGACTGCACTGTACACAGGCCCTGAGAAAGTATATCCTAACTGCACTGTACACAGGCCCTGAGTATAACCTGACTGCACTATACACTGACACAGAGTATAACCTGACTGCACTGTACACAGCCCCTGAGTAAGTATATCCTAACTGCACTGTACACAGGCCCTGAGTGTAACCTGACTGCACTATACACTGTCACTGAGTATAACCAGACTGTATTGGTGCACTGCCATGTCACCTCTGCGGCATGTCACGCTTTGCGCTGAGCGAATTCTTCCAACTGCGTGCGTCGTTTCATTATTGCCACGCCACTAAGAATGCTTCAGAATGCTTCAGGCAACATCCCGGCTACTCCCCTGATCAGGCATTCAGGGATCTGGGACAGGCAGAAGTTCCCCAGGAAATGACTGCATGGTTCTCTACCTGATGAGTGTCTTGTTAACCTTATTCAGGTATCAGACCAGTTCTATACATACATATGCATTAAATCCAGCATGAAAAGGGAAATCTCCCTGGTGCATGAATTAGGATCGGATATATGTGTTTTTGAAGCAATACTGGTATAACCGAGGTTGCTGAAGAAATTTATATGTAGTTTGAATCATAAAAATGTAATAAAAAAACAACAATACAAATAAATGATTACTAACATTGCTATTTCACAAAACAAAATATTTGTAAACCTATACATTGATTAAGCTTAATCAGTTACCTGCCATCTGCAATACACAGTTACTAATAGCAAAATGTACACCATATAACAGAAAATCCATAATTGGACAGGGCTATTGGAAAAAATACAATGTTTATGCATGAACAGATTGGTTACTAAATGTCGTGATCCTCAGCGAATTGCCTATTTGGTGGATATTGGGCACTCTGGCCCAGAGGAGCTATTTTACTCAGATATCAACACCTTTAAGAAGATAAATAACTACAAATCTTCAGGTCTAACACAAGGCACAATATGGTAACATCAGCTATGCGACCTTGCCAAATACACCTTCAAAGTGTTTTTCTAAAACAAAGGCATTCCGGTATTTTGTGGTTTTTATAGTTGGGCCAGAATGCCTAAAATCCATCAAATAGGCAATTCGCTGAGGATCAGGACATTTAGTAACCAATCTGTTCATGCATAAACATTGCATTTTTTTCCAATAGCCCTGTCCAATTCTGCATGTTCTGTTATATGGTGTACATTTTTATATTAGTAGCTGTGTATTGCAGATGGCAGGTAACTGCTTAAGCTTAATCAATGTATAGGTTTACAAATCTTTTTGTTTTGTGAAATAGCAATGTTAGTAATCATTTATTTGTATTGTTGTTTTTATTACATTTTTATGATTCAAACTGCATATAAATTTCTTCAGCAACCTCGGTTATACCAGTATTGCTTCAAAAACACATATATCCGATCCTAATTCATGCACCAGGGAGTTTTCCCTTTTCTTGCACAATTATAGGGGGGGGGGGGGTGTAGAGATTCCCCTTTTCACCTAGTCTGCAGTAGAATTTAAATGTACTATAAATATAGTTCACGAGGTAAACTCACTAAAACACTGTAGTTAATATATTAGCGCCTTCATCTTTTCTTCGTTCACATTTAATCCAGCATACATACAGATTTGGACCAACAGACACCCGTGTCCTGTCTATTTCCACATTTAAAGGCCAGTTTCCTAATACATCCCGGCTCTGCACTAATATGTTTTACACCTCTGCTGCCAGCCTGCCACAAATGGTCCAAATATGTCTCCTCTGAGTGAAAGGGGTAATAGCATTATTATTTCTTCATTTTTCGTTTGATTATATCTTTCCTATCAGCTGCAGTTTTTCTGTGCCCACTCTACACCCTTTTCTCCCTTAGTTCCCATACACGATATGACTCGTCCTTCTCCCCTGAAAAACTGTTCCCTGCACTCACTACAGTACTTTGTTCAGAGATACTCTCCCCCAGACTCAGTGTGGGATCCCTGGCTGTAGAACCTTTTTCTCCCCCCTGGAAGACACAGCCATTCTTTCCAGTATGTCTCCTGCTAGGGTCATAGCAAGCTGTGTTACATACACCCTTTGTGCCTGTCCCTGCTCCTTATTGAGCAAAGAAAGATCCTGCCTGTTTCTTTACCCAGCTGAACTCATCTGCAGTAAAGTTTAATTTCTCTGTTAGCTGTCATTGTATTTGTTATCATAACTTTTTGCATGTTTCCTTTTCATCCCTTGAGTTTTGCTGGGTTTTTGCTGATCTGTCATGCATCTGAGTGTCTTTTAAGTACATTTACTATTTGGGAACACAGGCCAGACATACACCATTTCACTGCTGGGAGGAATCTTCGTTCCATGATACTTGGACAGATTGAGCAGGAAAAGGTGGGTTAGGGCGCTAGTCCCTAGAATAAAAACGTTTCTCATAACAAATAAAAAAAAGTGGTAAGATAAAGCTGAAATCATTGAATGGCAACAAGAGTGAGTGTTTCCCTGCACTCACTACTTTTTCAGAGATACAGGCAGTCCTCGGTTATCCGACACAATGCGTTACTCAAAATGGCGTTGTAAAGCGAAACACGTTTTCCCATAGGAACACTGTTTAAATGAAAGGTTCCGTTCCTGAAGGCATTTTTAACACTAAAATACACCAAATATTTTACGCAGGCAATAAGATATGCAGCACACACATACATTATATAGTGAATATACTGTATTATATATATATATATATAATATAACATAATAAATAATATATTATATAGTATAATCTAATATTATATAGTATAATATAATATTATATATATATATGCTCTTACAACGCTTTGCAACGTTGTGTATGTGTGTATATATATACACACACACACACACACACACACACACACACACACACACACACACACACACACACACACACACACACACACACACAAACATAAACAATGTTGCAAAAGCGTTGTAAGAGCGTTGGATAAGCCGTTTTGGCATTGTAAAAATGAACATAGGTATGCATGGCATAGCGTTGGATAAGCCATTCGTTGTAAAACGAAGCGTTGTAAAACGAGGACTGCCTGTACTCTCCTCCAGACTCAGTGTGGGATCCCTGGCTGTAGAACCTTTTTCTCCCCCCTGGAAAACACA
This sequence comes from Ascaphus truei, assembly GCF_040206685.1. Taxonomy (NCBI): domain Eukaryota; kingdom Metazoa; phylum Chordata; class Amphibia; order Anura; family Ascaphidae; genus Ascaphus; species Ascaphus truei. Next base: position 35,776,132 of record NC_134489.1, read on the forward strand.
GCCATTCTTTCCAGTATGTCTCCTGCTCTAGGGTCATAGCAAGCTGTGTTACATACACCCTTTGTGCCTGTCCCTGCTCCTTATTGACACACAGACACACAGACAATCTGTGTTTCAATGCAAATCTGGTGCAAAACGATTTTCTTTGATGCATCTATAGCAGGGGTAGCCAACTCCAGTCCTCAGAGCTACCAACAGGTCAGATTGTCATGATATCCCAGCTACAGCACAGGTGGTGCAGTCATCGACTGAGCCACCTGTGCTGAAGCTGGGATATCATGAAAACCTGACCTGTTGGTGGCTCTTGAAGATGGAAGTTGGCTCAGTTGAAGACTGAGCCACTGATTGCGCTACCCCTTCTGAAGCAGGGATATCTTGAAAACCTGACCTGTTGGTGTCCCTCAAAGAATGGTGTTAGCCACCCCTGATGTTGCTGTTCTATGAAAGGTGAATTCAATTGCCCTATAACATTACATATATACAGTATGTGTATATGCACCATACATAAATAATTGGTGTATCTGTTGCATTGTTGAGAACATTGTTGGAATCATGAACAGCAGAGAAATGAATGGTCCATATGTAGTTAACCTATGTGGAGATGTCCTTGTTTTAAGCAATAGTTTGCTATCATATAATGAAGGATTGAGCAGGGTCACGGGAATTTACGAATCTAAGCAAATTCTGAGATAAAACCTTGGGAAAGGCTCAGTCTGGGATTTTGGGAAAGGGATGGGGGGTAGCTTCTTTTGTTTCGACCTTACAAACTGGGCGAACTTTCGAGTTCGCAAAAGAAAAAATCTGCAAACGTTTTAAAAAAAAGTGAAAAATTCTACAATTCTGCTAATTTAATGCGTGTTTTTCCCCCATCAATTTTTGCACAAACCAATCGAGTTCCAGCACAAACAAAACAAAAAAAAACTTTCAGAACCAAAACACCAGTAAAAATGTTCCCCCTTTCATACAACTATTATCATTTATAATATACGGTACAATAGGACTTTTCTTCCGTTTTTGAGCATCTTCAGTTGTCTGTTTTGAAATCTTGATTCTGGGAGTGTCTTTTTCTACTGATTAAAGCTGTTTTGTTTTGTTTGAATAACAATAATCCAGAATAAAGCATTTCTGTAGCCTGTATGTCATTGCTTCTAACCTTACAGTAAACCCAAGTGCAGTGCACCTGATTCTGCTGTCTCTCTGTCCATCACTCAACTTTACTGGGGTTTGTTTCACACTGGAAGTTGCCTGCCCTATGTGAAAATGATCTATTAATCAGAATATGCAAAGAATGGGTGTAAATTCTGAAGACATGTATCAAATGGAGAGAGGACTACAAATAGAAGCAACAACACAAGTGTATAAAAAGAGTTTACAGACACAAAGGTTTCTCCCTCTGCTCTCCAAGTCAGTGGCTCCATGGAAAACTCCATGCTGTGCCCTTGAACCATTACACCGGGCTCCATTCCCTTTTCAGTAACCAGTGACAAATTATATCATACATAAAGGTGTATATATATATAGATAATGAAAAATAGACAAATGTGTGTGTGTAACACACACACACACACACACACACACACACACACACACACACACACACACACACACACACACACACACACACACACACACACACACACACACACACACACACACACACACACACACACCAGCTAGCTATATAAAACAATATACATATGGCATTACCGCCAACACAACAATGCACAACCGGTGGTCGTTGCCTCTGATGTTATTAGACGGTGCTGTGTACTTTGGGGTCTATTTGCTTAAGTCTCCCAGTTGCAAAACTGGTGCAAACAAAGTGCAACAAACTGCAGCGTTTCTATCACAGCAAAGAGAATTGAACGGAATTCACATTTACTTAGATAAATCTGGTGGGTTTTTTCTTTTCTTGCACTGGTTTGTGTGACCCAGTTTAGCGACCGGCAGACAGTGGGAAATAAGTTCCTTAGTGCTTAATATCTCGCATACACACAGCGCTAAATCTGGCATCACTTATTGGAGGGCGCACTTGTCATTATAGCGCTGTATAAATAAGGATGTCCCACAGACCAGGCGTCCCGCAGAGTGGGAAGAGTGGGCACAGGGGGAAGAGTGGGCACAGAGGGCACGGATGGAAGAGTGGACACAGAAGGAAGAGTAGGCACAGGGCACAGATGGAAGAGTGGACACAAAGGGTACAGAGTGGGCACAGAGGGCAAAGATGGCAGAGTGGCACTTACAATTCGGTGAGGTTGTCCATCTCCCCAAACAGGGAGAAGCTGCTGATGGTGTCCGGCTCCACACACTGCACCAAGGTCCCGTAACACCTGCAAGTCTCAGGGCAAGCGGTCACCATGCAAGGCATGAGGGTGAGGCACGCCAGCAGCATCCAGCAGGTGGGACGCATCTCAGCAGCACCCAGGCAGGACCGAACCCTAAAGCGCCTCATATCTCAGGGGTTCACGCCTGCTTTATAGCCTGTGCCTGCTCATTGCGCTGTGTCTGCGCTGACTGCAACTATCTGTGCGCACAGGGCGAAATGCTGCTGCTCTCTCCTTCACCTTCCCTCACTACTTCCACCCCTCAGGCTGCACACATGGGAGCTATCCAGCCTGCTACCCCCAGCGTAAAGGCGCATCCAGGCTGAGATGGGGAGGGGCTGTGGATTAGGAATACTGCTCCCTCACTGGACTGAGCAAAGTGATGGCCACGTTAATGATGAATACTTAATGTGGGGGATAAAGCTGTCCAGATACAACACTTATCCCAAGCTGACTCTGGGCTTTCACTGGCCCCTATTTCTTTTGTTTCGCCCAGACACAGGAGCAGAGGAAGGGCTGAGATTATTTGGGACTGTCCCAGTTCTGAGTACCAAGGAAGGTAGGATGAGAAGCAGAGGCAGGGAGGTGTGTATGTAAAGAGAGGCTGGGGGGTAAGGAAGAAAGGGTAGAGGGAGAGAAAGAAGGGGGGGGGGTATAAAGGCAGAGATACAGGGATTCGTGTAAGAGAGATTTACAAAGAGAGAGAGGGAGAAAAGCGATGGAGAAAGAAAGCTATAGAGAGAGAATGAGTATTGATGGAAATAAAGTACTGTATATCGGAGACAGGAAAATATGCACTATATGTTATGCAGAGGCATAAAGAGGTGAAATAAAGTATGTTGGGGACTGGGGGGGAAATATATCGATTTAGTGAGAGGGAAAAGATGCAAACTATTGTTAATGATACTGTATGTGCAGTTTGTTTATATAGCAAGGGACACAGAAGGGATGGAAATTCAAGTGGATGAGGCAAAGAATATAAAATTATATGTAGAGAGAGAAAGGATCTTGTGCTGTTGGTTGGGAGAAAGAGATGGGTATTTATGTTGGAAATGAAAGACAGTGTGTGCAGAGGAGCTAAAAAATCAAATTATACTAACAAGGATGTCACACTGCTCATTATATGCTGGTTTCTTGAGGAACCTTCTTAACCTCTGTTTAAACTGCAGAGCATTACACACCAAAGTGATATATGAGAGAGAGAGAGAGAGAGAGAGAGAGAGAGAGAGAGAGAGAGAGAGAGAGAGAGAGAGAGAGAGAGAGAGAGAGAGAGAGAGAGAGAGAGAGAGAGAGAGAGAGAGAGACCCGAACAGTGGATACAATTCACTGTGACACATTGTACCAAGCAGCACTTTAAGTTAAATAAGGAGCCAGAGGTTTAACTGCCCCCTATGCTATTAACACTTTCTTTGATCCTAAAGGAGCGGTTCTCCTCTGCCCCCCCCCCCCCCGCCCTTCTCCCTTTACATGGATGGGAAGCAGGTTTTATATATAAGGGCCATTCACTTCCGCTCCAGGGACCCCTGAATCCTGAGTTACTTACTGGGAAAAGTGCCGTGGGTACTTCCTCCTATTTCAATCTCCCATGGCACGCGGGCGAATAGGAAACCTCCATGGATGACATGCCTCCTTCCTATTGGCCCGCGAGGCATGAAAGATCTCAACCTCCATTTTGTTTCCCCTTGAAGGCACGGTAACAGCCCTACCTTCAGCTATAAGTGTCTTGGGAAACCAGGAGGTTCCCGCCCTGGAGCTGAATATACTGCGTCTCAGCTCAGAGGGCCCTCTGTTACCATCCATGCAAGAGAAAGGGGTAATGGGAAGCTGCGCCTTTAATTCCATGGAGCGCTTATATGGTGCTATAGGAGTAGTTAGGCAGGGGTTCTTTGGAGCAGACATATAAGGCAATAAGTGGAGTTAGCATGGAGTCATGGGGAGTAGTTATGTAGAACAAGGATAGCAAACTTCAGTCCTCAAGGGCCACCAACAAGTCAGATTTTAAGGATATCACTGCATCCGCACAGGTTGACTGAGCAAATGATTGAGCCACCTGTGCTGAAGCAGGGATATCCTTAAAACCTGACCTGTTTGTGGCCGTTGAGGACTGGAGTTGGCCATCCCTTGTTATAGACTATAAACCTCAGAAGCTAAACACATTGGTGGCCCCAAACATTAGGTAGAGTGAGCGCAGAGGTATAGAGAACGGATATATGGAGCAATAGAAGACATGAGGGGAGTTAAAATTGGAGGTTTTTGGAGCAACAAGGGGGTTAAGGAGGTGTTATAGGCAGCAATGGGAGTGAGCAAGGAGTTATAAGGATCAGTTATATGGAGCAATAGTAGGTGTCACGGGAGACCAGATCTTTTAACAAATGTATACCTGGATCATTCAATAGAAAAAACACAGAAGTGAAATAAAATGGGGTTTATTTGGATAAAAACCTCAGAAACACAACAGAAATACAAAAGACAGACATATACACACTTGCTGGGGTCTGGGAGTTGAAATCTAGCCTTTCCTAGGTGCAGGGCGCCTGCTTGCAAGAAGCTTACCAAGACCAGGAGCTCGTCCCGGACGTCCTGGAACGGAATTCGGCAGAAAACCCTGACCGCGACTGCTACGTTGGATTTGTAGAACTTGGCCGCAAAAGACGGGGCTTAGTCTCTGCGGGGCAGACTTTCCCAGCTTCAAAACAGAGCAACTTTGAAAAGGCCGCCCTAGCTTCATCGACATAAGTCACTGGATGGCCTCAGGGCCGCCAACAGAAATCATGGGACCCAGGACAAATGTAGCAGCACACGCCGCCCCCCGAACCCATAGCGCACCTACCACGAAAAAATGTTTTTTAGCGCTCAACTTTTACTTAACTATTTTCTTCTTATTGTAATACGGAAAAAAACATTACATTGCAACCTGTATATTTTTATATTTTCAAAAAAAGACAGGTGACTGCCTGTCGGGGTGAGTGAGTGACTGGGTGGGTGGGTGACTGACTGGGTGGGTGACTGACTGACTGATTGGGTGGGTGACTGACTGGGTGAGTGGGTGACTGACTGGGTGGGTGACTTGGTGGGTGACTGACTGCCTGGGTGGGTGACTGACTGCCTGGGTGGGTGACTGACTGCCTGAGTGGGTGACTGACTGCCTGGGTGGGTGACTGACTGCCTGAGTGGGTGACTGACTGCCTGGGTAGGTGGGTGACTGACTGCCTGGGTGGGTGGGTGACTGAGTGACTTGACTGGGTGGGTGACTGACTGGGTGGGTGGGTGACTGAATGCCTAGCGGGATGGGTGACTGACTGCCTGGGTGGGTGACTGACTGCCTGAGTGGGTGACTGACTGCCTGGGTAGGTGGGTGACTGACTGCCTGGGTGGGTGGGTGACTGAGTGACTTGACTGGGTGGGTGACTGACTGGGTGGGTGGGTGACTGAATGCCTGGCGGGATGGGTGACTGACTGCCTGGGTGGGTGACTGTCTGGGTGGGTGGGTGACTGACTGTCTGGATAGGTGGGTGGGTGACTGACTACCTGGGGGGGTGACTGAGTGACTGGGTGGGTGAGTTGGTCGATGAGTGAGTGACTGGGTGGATGAGTGAGTGAGTGACTGGGTGGGTGAGTGACTGGGTGAGAGGGTGACTGACCTTAACCAGGTGGGTGCTGCTTACTGCTTCCTTGCCCGCCAGACGTGAGGTAGGCTCGGGGTGCGTGGGGGGGGGGGGGGGGGGGGGGCGAGACTGGCGGGCTAATTCCACGACTGCTGTCCGGGGCAGGAGGCGGACGCGGGGTAAGCTGGTTGGCGCGCGCGGAGGAAGCTGGGTTGCCGCGCGCGGAGGATGCTGAATTGGCGCGCGCGGGGGAAGCTGATAGTAATGGTTATACAGTGTAATAAGAGGAGTGAGGGAGGAGTTACAGGTAATGGTTATACAGTGCAATTAGAGGAGTGAATGAGGAGTTAAAGGTAATGGTTATACAGTGCAATAAGAGGAGTGAGGGAGGAGTTACAGGTAATGGTTATACAGTGCAATAAGAGGAGTGAGGGAGGAGTTACAGGTAATGGTTATACAGTGCAATAAGAGGAGTGGGGGAGGAGTTACAGGTAATGATTATACAGTGCAATAAGAGGAGTGAGGGAGGAGTTATAGGAAACCGTTATATGGAGCAATAAGGGGTTGTGAGAGGAAATATAGTGAGCAATAGGGGAGTTAGGAAAGTGTTATAGGGTGCTATTATTTTGACTTAGATAAAAGGGTTGGAAGGAGTTACAGGGAACAAATATATGGGGAAATTGCAGGAATGAGTAAGGAGTTACAGAGAGAGGTTATATGGAGCAATAGGAGGAGTTAGGGAGGAGTTACAGAGCGGTTATATGGAGCAATAGGAGGAGTTAGGGAGGAGTTACAGAGAGCGGTTATATGGAGCAATAGGAGGAGTTAGGGAGGAGTTACAGAGCGGTTATATGGAGCAATAGGAGGAGTTAGGGAGGAGTTACAGAGAGCGGTTATATGGAGCAATAGGAGGAGTTAGGGAGGAGTTACAGAGAGAGGTTATATGGAGCAATAGGAGGAGTTAGGGAGGAGTTACAGAGAGCGGTTATATGGAGCAAGAGGAGGAGTTAGGGAGGAGTTACAGAGAGCGGTTATATGGAGCAATAGGAGGAGTTACAGAGAGCGGTTATATGGAGCAAGAGGAGGAGTTAGGGAGGAGTTACAGAGCGGTTATATGGAGCAATAGGAGGAGTTACAGAGAGCGGTTATATGAGCAAGAGGAGGAGTTAGGGAGGAGTTACAGAGCGGTTATATGGAGCAAGAGGAGGAGTTAGGGAGGAGTTACAGAGCGGTTATATGGAGCAATAGGAGGAGTTAGGGAGGAGTTACAGAGCGGTTATATGGAGCAATAGGAGGAGTTAGGGAGGAGTTACAAAGAGCCGTTATTAGGACCTGGAATTTTTTTAGATGACACTATTCTTCTGAGATGATATATGATATTATATGGAGCAATAGGAGGAGTTACAGAGAGCGGTTATATGAGCAAGAGGAGGAGTTAGGGAGGAGTTACAGAGAGAGGTTATATGGAGCAAGAGGAGGAGTTAGGGAGGAGTTACAGAGCGGTTATATGAGCAAGAGGAGGAGTTAGGGAGGAGTTACAGAGCGGTTATATGGAGCAAGAGGAGGAGTTAGGGAGGAGTTACAGAGCGGTTATATGGAGCAATAGGAGGAGTTAGGGAGGAGTTACAGAGAGCGGTTATATGGAGCAATAGGAGGAGTTAGGGAGGAGTTACAAAGAGCCGTTATTAGGACCTGGAATTTTTTTAGATGACACTATTCTTCTGAGATGAATGGAACACTTTTTAATGTGCTAGAGCAGACAGAATAACTACCCGCCGCCCCCAGGCCATTACTTCACCTCGCAAATAATATATTTGATAAATAACCCCCTCCATATTTAGTGTTGCCAAAGTTTTACAGTGATAGCTGCTGCTGTGTGGGGCATAATCCTCTCCCCACTGTGTGTGGCTGTGCCCGGCCAGCGCTGTGTTATCTGCTCATCTTCAGCATGCGGGGATGCCTTGCACAGTACAAGTCTAATAACCGTATGCTTGGCATGCGAAGGACGTCCTGGGGAAAACCCCATTAAACCATTAGGGGTCACTCAACATATTTCTGGAATGGTTTCCCTAGGAACAATGCCCATTAACCCCTTGTGTGCTGCGTGTGCCAGCAATAGATTGCTCTGCCAGTCAACTGTAGTGATATATTTATATGTGCAAGTTACTTTATCCCCGTGTTTCATGCAATGAACATTAGATTGTTAGCTCTTCAGACATGCAGTGTTGCGGTGTTTGAAGTCTGTTTCTTAGTGTCAGCTGTATGCGTGTGTTGGGCGCCTTACAATTGTTCTCCAGACACCAGAATAATAGATTGTCGGCTCTATGGGCCAGTAACGTGTGTTTGCTGAATTCTATGTACAGCGCTGCGTTCACTGTCCTTGCTTTACAAGGAACATATTACATTGTGATAAAGGAGAATAATTTGAAATCCACAGAATAAATGGTAAAATTGTGTGAGTAAAAATGTTTGTTGAGGAGGGTTTTTTTGTGGCTGATTTTCCCAATTCAAACCGTTAAAGCGACTTGAACCTTCAAACCACACTCAAGTTGGTTATAAAACTGGGTCTAAAAATGCAGTCCCATTTATTCCTGGCTATTTTTTCTCAAATCAGTCAAATCAGGTGAAACTAACTGGGATCAGTAAAAATCATTTAAGATCAGTGGAAATAATTTTAGACCCGTAGAAAATCATTTAAGATCCTTTTGACATGAGGGTGAAACATTTTGTTGTCAGGTTGAGATGATAAAAATGTCTAGTATGTTTTCCACCATTATAATTGATAGAAAAATGCATTAAAAAAAACACAGTCCATTTGCTCACTCACTCAAGAAAAGGTTCCACCTCTGCAGCTCCCCCGAGTTTCTCCCGGGCCTGAAGACTCTAGCCTTTAAAGACTGGCTGCTATCCAATGACCTGGTCAGGCTGGGGGTTCTGGTCTCAGGTTCCAGCCCTGAGTTGTTTGAATCCCTGTCCGCAGACCACGACTTAGGCCTCGGGCATGGTGCCTCGGGCCGCGCTGATCAGCGCTCCTGCTCTGCTTCGCCTGCTCAAACTGGAGCTTTTTTGTGTCCTGGCAGGTGAGGCAGTGAGCGCGCTTTGGGGGCGGTGCATAGGTGGGGCGGAGGCGTGTCGGGAGGCGGATCGGAAGCGGGGCTAGTCCCTCACTCCCATTGGATGTGAGCGGTCACGTGACCGCTCCTCCGCTTCCCTGAGCGGCAAATTTTAAATTTGCCTGTCTCTCCAAAATACCTGAGCTTCCGCACGCATCAGCACGCATGCGGAAGCGGCTGCTAAAGCCGCGCTGATGACAGATGCAGGGGGTAAGTGCATCTGCTCAGCACGGCTCAGCAAGGCTCACCCTACTATGTCCCAGGCCTTAGGTAGTGGAGAAATCTTCCATTATGTACAGCTCGGGTGCTTTGTACAAAGGGCCAGCCTTAATCCCCAGCCTCACAGTGTTTGAGGAGATCGGCCTTCACTCCCCCAACCAGTCTCGCTGCGATAAAGTGCCTGCCAGCGTATGGCCGCAGGGGGTCCCTCCGCCGCAGCCGGCCGCTTCTATGGTAAGTTTTCGGGTAGGCCGTTCACTTTAGGAGTTTTATTGTGGTTAGAGTAAGGGGTTAAGGTGTTCAGGGTAGCGGGTAGCGTTGGTATTAGGGTAAGGGCTAAGGTTAGGGACTTATCTTTGGGGTGCAGCTGCTGGCGGGTAAGGGTCTGCAGCGAGGTCACTTGTGGCTAAATGCCGGCGGTCACCTGGCTGCGGCAAAACGGCCACGGACAAATGTCCTAGACCGCACACGCAGCCCCTCTGGCTCTTTCTTTGGGGCTGACAACTTCGGAATCTGTATTTACCTAATTTGTAACTTTGTAACTCTGCACCAAAATGTCATTGTATCACTAATTTGGTCTCAGAACCCTTAGTCCCTCCTCCCTTCTTTCTCCCCCCCCCTCCTTTCTTTCTCCCCCCCCCCTCCTTTCTTTCTCCCCCCCCCTCCTTTCTTTCTCCCCCCTTCCCCCTTTCTTTCTCCCCCCCTTTCCCTCACCCGTCCCCCCTTTCTTTCTCCCCCTCCCCCTTCTTTCACTCCTCCCCCTTCTTTCTTCCCCCCTTCTTTCTCCCCATCCCCCTTTTTTCTCTCCTCCCCCTTCTTTTTCTCCTCCCCCTTCTTTCTCCTTTCTGTACCCTCCTCTCCCATGTTCCCCCGTAATATCATTGTTGAATGATTATTGAATTATGGAAAAGTCAATAAAATATGGAAGAAAGAAAACAGCCCCTTTTGCCTGGCTTTTTTTGGTCAATGTATCGAAATCAGGTGGAATACTTTTTAATCAACCAAAATAATTTGGGATCAAGGTAATTATTTTCTTCAGGTGATAAAAGTTATAGATAGTATGGTATCCATCCCCATAAATTATATTAAAATGTATTCAAAAGTGAGTTCTTTTTTTTAGATTTGCTGTTCAATTTACTGAAATCAGGTGAAACAGCCAAGATCAGTAGAAATCATTTGTAAAAAACAGAAATTATGTTGCATAAACTGAAATTACTTGCACTCAGGGTTAATATTTTTGGGTGTAATAATAATGTTAGATATGGCATGCCATCTCATAAATGATATAAAAGTGAATTAAAAATCTAGTACTGTTTTTATGTTCAATTTACTGAAATCTGGTGAAATCAACTGAGATCAGTAGAAATTATTTGCAATCAGCCAGAATAATTTGTAATCAACTGAAATCAGGGTGATTAAAAAAACAGCAGAAAAAAAATAGGGCTGGCTTTTTAATGCATGTTATATTATTTATGAGGTTGGCTACCATACCTTATATTTTTATCACCCAAAATAAATAATTACCGATTGCAAAACATTTTTTATTGATTTCAAATAATTTTGGTTGATAACATAACATTTCTGCAGTCTTACTTGATTTCAGAGTTTACCACTAAAAAAAAAAGCTAAAAAACAGAGGACTGAATTTGTAATACATTTTACCTTATTTAGGAGCAAGAACTACACACACACACACAAATTCGCAGGGTAAGGGCACTAAGCCCTTTACTGAAAGTGTAGTGTATTCAGGGACCAGCTTTCCTGCAGAGATGAGGGAGGATAATACCGTAATTGTATTGAATTTTATTTTTCACTGATGGAAGCAGGTAATTTCTCTTGCTATATTTAATTTTGTAGTGCAGTGTCATTGCTAAATATAATAATAACTATCTCACACAGTTATGGTACATTCCGTCTGAATAACTGAGAGGAACGCTGTCACAAAGAATTGGACCATTCCTGGTGGCCAGAGAGACTTAAGTGTCCCTCTTCTGGTCGTCATCTGATCACCATTTTTCTGGTCTTTACCCCCAGAACTCCTCATAATATTCTCCACTCCCACCACAGGAGAAGGGGCTTCTTCACCCCCCATGGACACAACTCTGGGAAAGACACGCGGAAACTAGAAAGTACAGCATAACATCTTGTGATATATACTGTAATATTGATCGCCCATTAAAAACTGGATACTTGGCTCCATGTCTTCTCAAAATATTACTAAAGAGACCCCACAAATCCGTGTGGGCTGAGGGTGGGAGAATTTGGATTTCTGTTACAGATCAGAAAAGATGCTGGAAATGTAATCACAAATTATTAATGTAATACAAAGCCAGATTATTATCTTAAAGCTGCAGACCTAGCAATATCCTACATGTGTGTTTTTCCCAACAAATCAGTTCTGTACTATGAGCAAATACTTGTAGCATTTTTATAAACCACTCTGAATTACATTTTTAATGTATTATAATGTAGCAAGCAGTTTTTGTTTCTATAGCAACCATGTACAAAGTCACACCCCCTTCCTCTTCTGAAACAGGTTCTGACACACCCATTTTGAGCCCTGTCCTCTCTCTAGCAGTGCACCAAATGTATTTAGCGACTGTCTGGTCACATGATCTTCTCCACAGAACTTTGCATCTTTGGGCCTCTTCTGCTGCCCTGACAGCCATTTAGTGAACCCCCGAGCCGAATTTTCGCCGATCGATCACAGGAGAACGGATCGATCAGCAACTTAGCTAATTACTTATAATTGTGTGGATTGTATTGATGCGCATATTAAAGGGGGGAAAAAATAACACGGGAACATGGACTGCTTTAATTCAACATTAAAATATCCAACCGGCGGTATAACACTCTCTGCACACGGCATGTGACAGTGATGCTGAGAATCGGTGGTGACAAGGCCTTCTGTGATGGTTTAAAAGCTTAAAATTCGATTGAAAACTGCACGTGTGATGTTATCGTGTATACTGTCTTTAATGGGGACTGAGGTTTCAACAAAAACAGTTATGTAATTGTGTTACAATTCTCCATCAGATTTATCAAAGAATAATGTAAAAATGTTTTTTTGTTTGTATCTTTGATAAATATTGTTACTCTACTTCTGCACCAGGATACATTGATACATCACTCTCGGCACCTTTATTGCTGGTGAGGAGATAAAGACCTATGTAAAGAGGAAACTCACCTTGATGCATTGCACCGGGCTGGAAGCAATAAGGCACCCACCCTCCATCACCCCATGCAGCACCTGCCAGTGAGGGCTTTGGGGAAGCAGGACGTAGCAAGAGGGATTCCAGGAGGCATTGCTATACACAACACATCAAGACCTCCCACACAACACCGGAGAAGGAGAGGACATACGCTGTACCAGGAGCTGAGTCAGAAGGAGGGAGCTGCCTCTCCAAGTGCTGGCGTGTGAGAAGATAAAGCAGCTGCAGGAACTTGATTGTAAACACATATCAGGAGTGGTCTAGCTTTAATGGCACTTGTCTTTAAAGTGGATATCAGGCTGTTTGTTTAGAGGCTATTGTAGTGGTTGTGCGTTGAGGTGTGGCTGGTGCACTGTGTCCACGTCTAGTCTTACGCAGCCAGTTTTAGATGGTTCAAAGGCATTAACAAAGTAAGCAAAGACTTACCATCCCAACCAATCCAATGGGCACCAAGATGAGATCTGTTTTATCCCATTCTTTGTTATTTTTATTGGCCTACATAATTATATTATCAAAAGTATAAGTATATTCAGTGAGAAGGATTTCAAAGAGTACTTCAGCCCCATCAGAAGTGGAGGTGTGCAGCCTGCTACATAGCATCGCTGATAACGAGAGCCAACAGCTGGGTGAGGGTTGTAGGCACCACAAGTGGTACTGAGACAGATAACCCTTCTTCAGCAGTGCAGTTAGAAGGAAGACCACCTCTCTCACCCTTAAGCAGACTTCCAGGCCTCATACACTCCAGTTGCTGTATTGTCATTAACTCTGTTCTTAATTAATGATGCAGTATGTTGTGCAGGAGACCTGCCAACGAGCTGGACACCGGCTAAAACATCACAATGAGGCCTTTGGCTCTGTTAACCCCTTGAATGCCACAGGGGCCAGGAATGCAGAAGAGGTTATTATCAGCACAAAGAGACTTTTATCCCGTCTCGCTGACTTTCATCTAAATTTCCATCCGCCTCCGATCTTCAAACGGTGGCCTTTTTATGGAGAGGAAACCTCTGGTGAGCCCCAGTACAACCACTGTATGTCTGCCAACACACACACACACACTATCTGATGGGGCGCAGACAGAGAAGAACACAAGCAATTTCCCCCCCTCACCATAAAAAACTGAAACAAGAAAGAAACCCCCAAATCATTTATGCTGCAATAACCTTTTAATAGACAAAATAATTAAGGGTCAAATATTTCTCTTACACGATTAACAAACGTTAAATCTTTAAAATACATCACCGGATCCTCAGGCCGTCGCGAGAGTCACATCAACCTTGAATAATAAAATCCCTCTCCAAACGCTGGACTTGTGTTACCGGACTTACCCTGTCTTACATCATGAGTACTTCTATTCCTCACCACTAAAGACCATGGTCCAATATCTTGAATAGAAACATGTCAGTAGATAAGGATTGCATCACCTACCGAGGTTAACCATTTTCCTACCTGGTGTGAGAACTCCATTCCCATTTGATCCATGGCTATGTGTCCAAGCTCATCTCTCTTGTCACGATACACAACCCGTATTATGTGCCCAGCAAATCATCCTCACCAAATAAGTCAGTGCCCACTCACGGTTTCCATTATTCCCCACCTGAGGGTCTCATGCCAAGGGGTCACCTCTGCAGCTGCAAAGTGAAAGGTTCCACTGTGTCAAATAAAATTCAATATAATTACTGTATTACCCTCTCTTACCTTTGCCGGGAAGCTCGTCCCTGAATCCACTACACTTTCAGTGAAGGACGTAATGCTCTAACGCTCCAGCTTCACAGTATGACCTTTTGATCTAGCATTTCTCCTGTGCCTTGTCCAGTGTTTGAAATCAGAGGTTTGGGATGTTCAAGTTGATCAATGATAATTCAGTACATTACATTTGCTATTAATGAGTGAGGCTCCATTAAAGCTGCTGAGACGTAAAACTGCCTTCCAGTCTGCATGACTTGTTTCATTTTACGTGACACCCAATAAAGCAGAGATATAGTATAACGCACAACTAACTTCTGCCCTGAATAGCTTGCAATCTAGTTTTGATACCTGGGGCACAGGGAGATAGCTAACAAAATATGCTATCACTGCTTCATCCACTTTAAAAACCAGTGCCATTAAAAGCTAGGCCACTCCTTCTGATGACTTTTAAACATGCATTTCTACAAGTTCACAAACAGCAGTGGTAACTCAAGCAATGGCTGATAGCCAAGTCTTACATACTGAAGCAATCCTGAGATCCCCCGAGGTGCTCATCTATCTGAAAACATGTCCAGGTCTTCTCTCTCGTCCTTAAAAGGTTTGTAATAAAGCAGTTCCCTGATAAGCGACGTTATGAGGGACAACTGCACAGGCTCAGTGTAATGGGCTGAGACCGCTAAGCCTTAGCATCCTTTATAAGAACTGTCCTTCAAGATCACAAACAGACATGAAACCTGTGTGGTGAGACAATGCAGCTAGATAGAAGTGGGGTCACTCTGCAGCACTTCATCTGGCTTAATTCAATATGAGAGTCTGGTGTTTGTGTGAGTATCACAGTGAGTTTTGCTTCTCAAGTTCACTGCTGAGGATTCATGGACAGGGGACAACTGGGCTGAGAAGAACCACATGGCCCCTTCTCCTACTGTATAGTCTGCTCTGTGCCTCTGGGGATAGGTTTCCAGGTCTATTAGGTCAGCTGAACCATATGCATTTGAAGTCCTTTACTTGCAGTCCAACCCAGTATGCTAAAGATACCATGCGTGTGAAGTCAGCCTCCTCAGTGAAATACACAATGGGTCTGCATATGACAACACCTTCCTAGTAAAGAGTATTACCAGGCCTACTAAACCCACTATGTAGAAATAAATGATACACCAGAAGCGAGAGATTGAATGTTCAAGGACACGATGAGCTCCAGCTATAAAACGGATTAGTTGCTTTTGAATGACATTTTGTTCCCTTTCCTTCACATCTCTAACCTCTGCCAGGCTTGAGGGCTGTAAACCTGCCCGGCTCATGACTGGCTTATGCAGCTGCACGTAGGATATAGCTGAACTAAAGTGCCATGCGTCCAAAGTCACTTCTCTTGAGCATGATACACAGACCGCAGCCCAGAAAATGACCCTCACCAAATGAATCGGTGCCCACTCACAGTATGTAGCTCTGATTTTTGTTTATCCCAACGGATTCCATTTTCCTCCACGCCAATGGATCACATTTCAGCGTCTGCAAAGAAAAATGTCCCAAAATAAAAAGGCTTAAAAGAACCAAACACTAGTTTTTGCGCTGAGATGAAAGCATCTGCCCTGCGTGAATCCGCTTTCGATTTTGGGAACACCGATAAGAAATCAGGAGTAGGACATGATAATGGTGCCAATACTGCATCAATATCAACAAGAAGCATCTTAAATTTGATGGACATGTTGTTTGCCAAAGCAAACGTACTTGGTACATGCACTGTAAATCCCCTGGGATCCTACACAGGGAGTACATTGTACAGGGTATTCAGTGTAGTAGCTTTGAGAATGTCTCTCACCACCAAAGGAATCCAACATCAATGGGAAACATGATGGTGCTGTGTATGGCAGACATGGGATGCATTGCCTTGAGCACCAAACAGGTTATGGGAACATGAAAAGAACCACTCAGCTCAGTAAATAAGGTCATGCTCACTATTTGCAGATCAGCAACACGCACCCTTTCATGTTCCTTTGTATTCTGTCCTACAGAATTACAGTATCCATCAGTCTATAAAGTCTGCTCCTCCCTTCCAGGCCACCCAGCGATCAAAAGGACGTGGTAGCTGTGTTAGAGCGATGGGAGAAAGAGGAGTGTTAGTGCAGCCTGTGCCTGGAACACAGTGAACATGCTGCATTATAACGCCGTGGTGACTACGACTCCACAATGCCAGCCAACCACATACTGGGCTCAGTCACTAAAAAGCATTGCAAGGTGTGTTTCATTCTATTCGTTTTAATGGCAAAAAAACCTCCGCCAGCAAATGAAATATCACGTGTGAGACATGTCTCAGACAGGGCTGCCACCCTGCCCTTCCCCATCATCTCTTAGCATACAGTGGGGGTTATGCACTAAGCAGTGACAAGTGGGTTTTCTGGGTGCTATGCACAAAGCAGTGATAAGTGCTTTTAAGTGAGATAAATGCCTTTATAGCGCGATACTGCCTGTTGTGAGATTCACAAAGCAGTGATAACAGTGCAGTATCGCGCTATAATGGCTTTTTATCTCACTTAAAAGACTTATCACTGCTTTGTGAATCTCACAGCAGGCAATATCACGATATAATGGCTTTTTATCTCACTTAAAAGCACTTATCACTGCTTAGTGCATAACCCCCAGTGCGAGGTGTTTTCCTGCTGTAACCCAGGCGGCGCTGAAAAAGCGGTCTAATACCGAAAGGCAGAAGCTTATAGGGGTCCCATGTTAAAATGGATACGAAGCAGAAGTTGGCACCGTGTGCTGATTTGCATGTCATTACCCAGAAAATGAAAGAATGCCTGCTACAGACCTAATGAATAAATGGAACCTAAATCAGACCAAAGAAGCCATTGAGTCAAGGGCTTCTGACGGTGCTGGGGATAATATAATAATGTAAACCAGAAGAGAGAAAGTATCCCGCAAAAAGCACTCAGATAAGCAAAAAAGTATATAAATGTATTAATAAACACGTCACATAGAACACAAAATATGTTAAAACAATCTCTAATACCTCCTAAGCTGGCGCAGAGCTTCTTTCTCATACATGGCCTTAGGCCACAGCACCACATCCCCACCCTTATCTGATGGCTTAATCTCTATCCCCGTCATGCTCTTAACATGGTCAATAACTAGACATTCACCTCTCGTTAAGTTGCAAGATCCTCGTGTTCTTGGCAATGCTGAGAACTCCTTAGTCACCATATTGGCAAAAATCTCAATTTGGGAGCACGACAAAACACAGATTTACTTTTGAGTTTAGGAAAAACAGTGGACACGGCAACATGAGCAGACCCACCCACCCGATCAAAGTTTGATCCCATATCACTTATACAGTAATCATAAGTTCTTGTGTATTCCACCCTGGACCAGTATTGTCTTGTCCATTAATCTCCACTTCCGGTGTAGATTTGAAGAAGAATTTATGAAGTAACAATTTGCAACAAAATAAGTTCAGGTCTTCGACCCAATCGAAGGTGTCTGCTGAATATGAGGGTGAGTAAGAAAGACCATACCTTAGAACAGATATCTGGTCCAGAGTTAACTCAATGTCAGATAAATTGATAATATTAAGTTCATCTAATGTTTCTTCTTTGTATTGTTGTTCTTTTTGCTGCCTGTCTCTTAATACTCGCTTTCGCCCCTTCTCGTCCTTGATGTTTTTTGGATTGCCGATGTCCCAGCTCTAAAAAAGAATGATCAGAGTCCCTGTTAATGATGGACCTTAGTTCACCGTCTTACGACTGGGACGTCAGACGTAATGAACCCAGATTCCGGATTAAGTGGCTTCGTCCGCACTCTGGTGAACTTTTTCTTATGATTTGCTGAACGGCTATGACTCCATTTGTAAACTTTCTCACCACGAAAGTCCGCTAGATCCCTTGTGAATTTCTTCTTCTTCAATGAAATCAGATCTGTTTCATAGGCAGAAAGGTCTGTTTCATTCTAGCTGACACAGTTAGAAAAAAGGGGAAGGGTCCTCAGGCGCGTTGCTCCACTTGTGGCTCCACGACGTGTAGAACGTATGAAATTGAAGGGAAGAAAGGGGAACCACAGTGAAAAACAACACAAAGGTTAAACACAATTCACTCCTTCATTTGGGGGGAGTTGGGGGGGGTAGACAATAAAAATTCACTACTAGGAGGAGACACACTCACATCTAGTCTCCAGTAATGATTAGGTGATTTTTCCTCTGTGGGTGATTGGATGGGGTGGGGATGAGGGGATGCCTCCTGGTATTTTCCTCAAGAAAATAAAAAGAAAGGGGAAAAAAAATAGTGCAATACGATTTATTAACAGGTAAGTAAAAAGAGATTTAACACTCACAAGCGGCCAATATTTATTGGCATTAGAAGGAGATGTCGCCAGACTCCACAGTGCGTCCCTTTTCCGGGTTGGGGTGTCTTGTCTTGGCTGGTTCCCTGCTGGCAGGTTCTTTTCGTCTGTGCGTTGAGTTCAGCAGGCTGCAGAAAGGATATCCAAGAGCCCGTGCACAGGCTGGATCCTTCTCCGGCTGTCTTTCCCCTCTGCACACACGATATACAGCTACTTTACTCCGCTGCGCATGCGCATGCGCAAACGGCAATATGCTGGGCCAAATGGCAGGGAAGTCAAACTCCTCACTACGGTGGCTTGCGGTAGCCAAAAAACGTCAGACGCGTTTCGCTATTGCTTCCTCAGTGACGTGGAAGCAATAGCGAAATGCGTCTGACGTTTTTTGGCTACCGCAAGCCACCGTAGTGAGGAGTTTGACTTCCCTGCCATTTGGCCCAGCATCTTGCCGTTTGCGCATGCGCATGCGCAGCGGAGTAAAGTAGCTGTATATCGTGTGTGCAGAGGGGAAAGACAGCCGGAGAGGGATCCAGCCTGTGCACGGGCTCTTGGATATCCTTTCTGCAGCCTGCTGAACTCAACGCACAGACGAAAAGAACCTGCCAGCAGGGAACCAGCCAAGACAAGACACCCCAACCCGGAAAAGGGACGCACTGTGGAGTCTGGCGACATCTCCTTCTAATGCCAATAAATATTGGCCGCTTGTGAGTGTTAAATCTCTTTTTACTTACCTGTTAATAAATCGTATTGCACTATTTTTTTTTCCCTTTCTTTTTATTTTCTTGAGGAAGATACCAGGAGGCATCCCCTCATCCCCACCCCATCCAATCACCCACAGAGGAGAAATCACCTGATCATTACTGGAGACTAGATGTGAGTGTGTCTCCTCCTAGAAGTGAATTTTTATTGTCTACCCCCCCCACCTCCCCCCAAATGAAGGAGTGAATTGTGTTTAACCTTTGTGTTGTTTTTCACTGTGGTTCCCCTTTCTTCCCTTCAATTTCATACGTTCTACACGTCGTGGAGCCACAAGTGGAGCAACGCGCCTGAGGACCCTTCCCCTTTTTTCTATCTACACCTGTACAGAGGTTGGTGAATCACCTCTGAGAGACTCGGGCGGCGAATCTCCTTTTGTGGAAAGAACTGAAGCCACACATTGAACAGTAGGATACTCTTTTTTGGCGCAACTTCCCTTTTCCTGCTATAGCTGACACAGTTAGCATCAGTCAAATCCAAATAGTTTTTTTTACTATATCAATTTGGCTATTTAAATCCTTTAATGTTGTATCATCATTAAGAATAAGAATTAATTACTGCTTGTGCTATTAGAACCAGGTTTCACGGGACCCTTGGTATATTCATATGCTGCTGTAGATTGAGGGTTGTGTTGTTCTATTAGTATTCTCTTTAGACCGGCTTGTCTTACAGGTGGGAGGCTGATTGCATATTACTGATACTCACAACCATTCTTAGGCCGCGCTTATAGTGCTGGCAACGGCGACGCGGCCGATAACGTCACCCGTCGCCACCCGCAAAAGCTATAATTTAACTTTTAGCGACGTCGCTAGCGACGGGGTCATTGATTGGTTCAGAGACTGTCACATGTGGCGGCAGTCTCTGAAAAATCAAATTTAGCCGACTTCCAAATTTTTGGTAGCTCTGTCGCCCGTCGCGCTTACTATAAGCGCTCGCGACAGAGTCAATTGTTTTGTTTTGGAGCGATGTCGCGGTCGCCGTCGTTGGCACTATGAGCGCAGCCTTAGGCTACGCTTATAGTGCCGACGACGGCGACGCGGCGATCAGACGACGGTCGCTGAAAAATCAAATAGAGATGACTTCCAGCGATCGCGACCAATCCGTCGCTCCGTCCACCGCACTTACTATAACCGCACGCAGCGGCGGCAATGCATTTGTTTTGCCGTCGCGTCGCTGTTGCCCACACTATAAGCGCAGCCTTAGGCCTCGGCCATGTTTACTGCTTGCTGGCGGAAGCGTGCTGACGCCCGCTCCCGCTCAGCACTGAGCCCCTACAGCCGCAATTAGAGCGGCTTTACTAGGGGCTCCCCTGCGCTTCCGCGCGCTTGCAGAAGCGCAGGTCTTAGGGGAATTTAAAATTCCCCCACTTGCCGGCGCGACAGGCCGGTCATGTGAGCGGTTCGCCCAATGAGGGCGAACCAGCTCCGTGACGTCACTGGCCCACCCCCGGCCAGTGACGCGCCCGCCCCCTGACGGCCCGCTGACGGCGCGTGCGGTAAGCAACCGCAAGGCCAGGGAAAGCACCCGCTTTACCTGAGCCTCAGCGCGCCTCAGCGAGCAAGCAGGGAGCATGGACTCAGCCTTAGGCTGTTAGTGGTTTGACTCCATATAGGGGGATTAGAGATTGTTTTAACATATTTTGTGTTCTAATAATACGTTTATATACTTTTTTGCTTATCTGAGTGCTTTTTACGGGATAATTTCTCTCTTCTGGTTTACATTATTATATTATCCCCAGCACCGTCAGCAGCCCTTGAATCAATGGCTTATTTGGTCTGATTTAGGTTAAATTTATTCATTAGGTCTGTAGCAGGCATTCTTTAATTTTCTATATATAAATATATATACACACTATTAGTAATGAAGTCCAAGAAGCTTTGTTCAATAAGATTGTCCTCTCTCTTTTACACAACTTTATTTAATCTCTTCGTTGTCAGGTGGGACAGTAACACATTACAAGGCTCCTCTGGCAGTGAAGGGGTTACTTGCATTTCTACCACTGACTAGGTTCTATCCTCCCAGATCCGAGATCCTGTTCTGTAAAAGCACATAGTGTAGTGACAGCGCAGCGTGAATCAGCACGGTGGAAGGGATGAGTCAGTCTGTGCCAGAGAATGCATTGGGAACAAATACTGTGAAGACAGTCGCTTCAGAGAACTTATTTGACTCTTGAGCACTAACATAGGATATTAAATATTTACTGAAACTGTGGGTAGTGTCTCTGCACTTTAACCCTTTTAATATTTAGTGTTTGGCAATAACCCTCTCATGCCCAGTGTGGTTACAAGCTTATATAAGTGTTACCAGTGACCAGCACGGTGAGCGCCTGATCTATGAAGCTTCTAATCTAACAGAACATCTCAGGAGAGCAGGTGTCTTTCCATGGGAGCCGAGGTATAATGGTTAAAGGTTTGGTCTTTGACACGTAAAAACAAAATAGAGGAGCGCAAGGAAACCCAAATTAGTGTAACGATAATAACTTTGTAGATAAATTAGTAGGGAACAACACTTACATCAAAATGCAGTTTTGTTAAAACAGATGGCGCAATCCCCCACGTCCCTCAGGTCCTCTGCTGGTTAAACTGCTTGCTGCAGATGGTAACAACCCCTAACCGGTAAAGAGCCGGTAAGGGACCTGGCAGATCACACTGCTATCTGGGGCTTTACCACGGCTTGCTGCAGAGCTCAAGCAGCGCGCCCGTGGATCCCAGGCGGAGAAACAAGGGGGAGGGGTTTCGGCCGTGTCCTGCGTGTGACATCACACGTCCTACGTAAGGACACTGGATACCTCAACGCGTTTCACGTGTATTACGCTTCGTCAGGGGGCCTTTGGAATGGGACTCGTGCTGAAGATGTTGAAGTAGCAATCACCGCTGCTTCTATTTTTTTACAGGATGGAAACCTGGTGATACCCGGTGCTGAACCACGTTATACTTACCGGTGAAGGTACCGGCGTTTCAGTCCCCTACAGGGGGAAATCAAACGCCGACTTCAAATCGCCCATGTTGTGCTGGCCAATAGGAATCTGCAACGTCAACTGTTGTGACTTCCTCTTGGACAGGCATTTCAAACCCTACTCCAAACCAGGAAGTAACGCCAGCACCTTTGCCGGTAAGAATCTAGGAAATGGGGACATCCACAGGGCGTTGGGACCCCCCCGATTCCAGTTTTGTTAAGAATAAAAGGGGTATTAGGTAGGGAGTACAGCTGCTGTAATCATTAGTGAGAAGCTTTCAGTAGTACTCTCTACCTACTGTCCCATAACTTGCTTTTAGTTAAAGCCCCAGGAGTGGGCACAGACTATGATTAACATGCAGGCCAAAGGATGTCACGCTTCCTTCATGCAAATCTTCTGCAGGTCGTCCAGAAAAAAGAGCCTGGGCTGGTCTGTCAAACCTCACAGCAAGGGGTCCCATCATGATCCAAGAAGTGACAGACCCCTGCGATACTGAAGGGGTTAGGACAAAAGAAGGCTTTAATGAATGAATTGCCTGGCTCTCTTATTCACGGGTTGGTTGAATTATTCTTTATTACTGGTCTTTTCACATTCAATCTAGAAAATAATAACCTTTAGTAGGGTCTCGGTGCTCGACGAGTATAAAATGCTTTCAATTGTTTTGATTTTAGGGGACAAGGATAAGAAAGTAGCACGGTGTCAACTATACCTTCTCAAAATGTCCCCCCAAAAAGGCTGGGAGGGGGGGACACAGCTTCACCCCCATATAAGAACTTAGTAAACAAGCACATCGGGAAACTCTAACCCTGGTCCCAGTACCGATCACAGGTATGTTACTTGGTCCCTTTGGTCAACAAAGTTTAGATTGTAAGCTCCTGGTGGCAGACAACCATTCTGCCTGCAAACTCAACTACGTACAGTGCTGAGCCAACACTGACAGCGCTATATAGGAATAAATGACCCTTCATTATGCTCTCTGGATCCCAAATTAGCGCTGTCTGCAGAAGAAAGCGGAGAGTCACAATAGGAAGTCTGTAACCACAGCCAAAAGTGCAGCTGTGTCCTCCTTTCCAGGTGATAAATCACTGCTCGTCCCCTCTACATCTCTGCATGTGTAAGGCTTTTTCACAGCACCCTGGAGGTCCATTCACATCACTGCTCCAACATTCAGTCCTGTCGCAAATCACCTCCTAATGACTTCTCCGGCAGGAGATAAATTGTGCTCACCTTCGGGTTTTCGCTTCCAATGCTCAGCCTCACTTACTCGGCTGTTATTCCCTGATAAATTAGCCATCGATTTACGCTGATGTGTACCAGGGCTGCTCTCTTTCTGAACCATCCCCATGTGTCACAGGCTGAGGGTGGCAGCTTTATGGACAATGACTTCCTAATACAACATCATATTTCACATGGCGCAGTTGGAAATGGGAATTTGATGTGCTGTTCAGTACACTAATACATGCTGCTTCCTCATCAGAAGGCCATGAAGTTTGATTAAACGGTGCTTGGTCGTCAAGATTGTTATTTATTTCTTTACTGTCTCTTCTCAAAAGTGCTGTAGGGGGGAGAATCCAGATCTCATGAATGGTGGATTTAGAAGCAGCTTATGAATGACTTGTATGGACCGAAGACCTAGAACATCAGTGGCCTGGACACCATTGAGCAAATCTTACTCACACAGACATCATGAATACTTAAAATCTCTGCTTTGTACATATAGTATGGATGGAATATATATAAAGATTCAATGTCAATAACGAAGGAAGTCCTCCAGCCACAAATGCACACACTATGATATGGGAATCCATTAACCAAAAAGTGTGCAATCTATATCAGGAGTGGCCAACCTTTTTTTCATGCGTGTCAATATATGGGCAAAAATATGTTGGTGGGGCCCCTGTCCTACTGCCCCACCTCCTTTCATTCAATTCCCCCTTCCCAGCTCCTCTCTCGCTCAATTGCCCCCCTCCAATGTCCTCTCTTGCTCAATTCACCCTCTCCCATTTCCTCTCTCGCTCAATTCCCCCCTCCCATCTCCTCTCTCGCTCAATTCTCCCCTCCCATCTCCTCTCTCACTCAATTCTCCCCTCCCATCTCCTCTCTCGCTCAATTCCCCCCTCCCATCTCCTCTCTCGCTCAATTCCCCCCTCCCATCTACTCCCTCGCTCAATTCCCACTGTCCCACAGTGGACGGTAGCTGTGTCCCAACGGGCAGATACAGAAGTTGGGGCCAACTTGCCAGTACTGGCTGGCTGCACCGGTGGTTGGGATGGGCTGAGAGGGCCTCGTAACTGAGTTGAGCTAGGGCCCCAAAGCGCACAGAGGCCCTAGCGGAGGAAACCGGTGGAGCTCCTGCCTCACAGAGCGGTTAATTCCTGAGTATCATCAGTATCATCACACGGACCATTCCAAATGCTGTCGTGGCCAGCCGGCTGACCACCCCTGATCTGGACAGTGTAATAGAAGACTGACTGTAGGTTACATTGGAAGAGCATCATTGTGAGAGGCTGCTTAGGGCTAAAGAGGGTGTTAGAAACTATGGTATGTGAACAGGGATCCATGCCAGAGAATGGAGTAAGAAACCTGGAGTGAGTCTCACTCGCCATATGGTAGTCTAAATGATGTGGAGTAAGTCTCACTCTTTGGATAAGAGTCTACCTATCTGGAATGACTCCCTCTTCTGGAGTGTCTCATTCTCTCTGTCCGGGAACCTCTGCATATTTCCCCAGTTCTGAGGCAGCCTTCACTCCTCTGTGTAATGTTGCAACATTGTAACTTCTTTGTTGACTGCTCAGCCTGTTGCCTAACAACCTTTCCACCGGCTGAGTGTTGTGATCCAGGACCCCTGGCTGCTGGTCCCTCCCTGCCCCTTTTCCTGCATGTCAGGTCATTCTCTAGCTCTTTTCAACCAGCAGCCTTCAGGAACTGTCATGTCCCCCATCTCCTGGTAAAGTTTAATATCATTTACCTGTCCCTGAATTGTTGCTACCTATTACAGTCCCCCCCCCCCCTTTTTGTTATGTTGCTGTTGTTCTTCAATGAAGCTTATAGAAGAAAGGAAGGACTTGGTGTGCATAAAAGGGGATTGAGTAAAACTACCCGTCTGTACCACTTGCCACAGTGTGCAGGAGTCAGAATACTCTCTTAGCAAGTTTTAGATACAAAACAGTAAATCTCACTAATTTGGGTTATTAAATCTTGACAAGCGAGGACACTATGTATTGGTCCCGAGAAAATCCCTTTGGCGAGGCCTGTGACACCTTAATTGCAATGTTCTTTGGGAAAATGTTGATCACTGGATTTATCTACAATTTTGTATTATACAACAGGGGGGCTCAACTCAGTCCTCATGTCCCCCTCAACAGGTCAGGTTTTTAGGATATCCCAACTTCAGCACAGGCAGTTCAATCAGTCCCTGCTTCAGCACAGGTGGCTCAATCAGTCTCAGCTTCAGCCAAGGTGGCACAATCATTCCCAGGTCAGGTGGCTCAATCAGTCCCTGCTTCAGCACAGATGGGGGGGGGGGGAGGACTTGAGTGGAGCACCCCTGGTATAGAATATTGTGGTGTATTGATTGTCTGTCATATAATCAGTCCCGCCGACAGGGAGGGAGAGCCGGGACAAGTGCCAGCTGCTGCGAGCCTTCCTCTACCCCGCGCCGGGCCTCTCTCTTCCACCGGAGAGCACTGGAAGCCCAGCTTCCAGCACGCACCGGCAGGAGAGGCTTGACACGGGGGAGAGAGGCAGGCCCGGCATGGGAGAGAGGCCTACAGCAGCTGAGGAGAGCGGGAGCACCCGAGGACTGAGACTATCCCCAAGGTAAGTGGGTGGTCTTTGTATTTAGGGATGGGGGAGAAGGGGGGGGGGATTGTATGTATTTTGTTGGGTAATTATTGTGGGGGGGATTGAGGGAATGGGATTGAGTCACAGCAGAGGGGAGATAGGGGGAGAGTGTGAGGGGAGAAAGGGGGTGTAAGAGAGGGCGTGAGGAAGAGAGAGGGGAACAGTGAGATACAGGTGAGGGAAATACATGGGTGGAGGGGGAGAGTGAGTAGGTGTCAAAGGGCGGGGCTCACAAGGCCGCCGCCATGGGAAGGGGGGGGGGGGGGGCGGTCAAAACTATAGTCCTGGGGCCCGGGAAATCTCTCCGTGGCCCTGCATATAATAATAAGAAAAAGAGAGAGTTAATACAAATGTTCCAGATAAAATATTAGTCACAGAACCTTTAAGTTATATACAGCACTGTCGTTAAATTGTTATACGCACAACTCTGACTGGTCTAAATGGAGATAATTAGCATGTCCCTGTCCTGTTGTCACCACCCATCAAGTCCTATTTGTAGAAGACACAGAGGGATGGAAACAGAGTGTGTTTCTCCTGTTCATCACAGCGCTGTTTGTTGGGTTACACAGGCCAGTCCTGATTATTAAACCTTTTATGACTGTGTTATTATTGATTTGGTCTTTTTCGCAGGGAAGCATGGAGGCTGTAACTGAGACACTGCAGTGTGCCAGGGTATTAGCCCAGGTCCCTGAGAGGCCGTGCCTCCCTCCGGGAATATAAATCACAGCGACACAAACCATGGAAGACAGAACGTAACAGAACTAAATAAGTTTACTCCAAGTTTTATGCTCTAGCAACCTACAAAGCTCATTTATTTGTTAGCAAATAAAAAAATTGCTTCTAGCAGCTGGTTTTGATGCCTAATTATTTATAAGACATTTGATATATATAAACAGGACAGGCACTCCAAGATCCAAAGGTGAAATTTATTGCTCAATGTTTCGGCTCCCAATTTGCGCTTGATAAAGGCTCCGTTGGGAGCCACAACGTTGAGGAATAAATTTCACCTTTGGATCTTGGAGTGCCTGTCCTGTTTATATATATCAAATGTCTTATAAATAATTAGGCATCAAAACCACCTGCTAGAAGCAATTTTTATAAATGAATCAGTTCTGTGCTATGAGAAAATACTTGTAGTATTTAAAAAAAAAAAAAGATACAGCATCACCTTTTTGAGCCCTGCCCTCTCTAGCAGTGAACCAATTGAATCTAGTGCCTGCCTGGTCACATGATCTTCCTCACAGAATTTTGGATTACCCAAGATGCATTTAGTGAACCCCCAGCCGACTTTCAGCAATCAATTACAGGAGAACTGATCGATCAGCAATTTAGCTAATCACTTGTCAGTGTGCAGATTGTATTGATGCACATTGAATGAGGATTTTTTTTTTTTTTAAACAACAGCTTAAACTGCAGCTTTAGGCATAAACATATGCTGTGTATGAATTGAGATTTATAGTGTAAGGTGCTTTACAGAATAAAACCGCTTTTGTTGCAAAGAATCCGTACTGTTCTTATCGGTTTGATATTTTGCTGGCGGGTACCTGTATTAGAATGCGCAGGAGGAATTATAAGAGACAAGTAAACGTTCTGTAGATAGGACATTACTATTTTATTGCCAATATCTTGTGTCACTTTACACAAGTTCTTTAAACGGTTCCTAATAAGTGTAATATGTTGCTGCACACAGCTTTAATCAGTGGTTTTATGCGTACACGTTGAGGCCCAGAATCACTAAACTAAATGGGTGTAATGTCGTGCCATTAACCCCCTGCTAACGAGCGCAAATACAGCGGTTGTTTTTCTATATAATTACCTTAGTGAATAAATTGGGGAAATAACCTCCGTTCCTGTTTGAAATAATGTCACGTTATTTGCCTGGATTGAAAGCAGGTTACTGGACCTATCCCATGTGTCTCAAACTCGGTCCTCAAGGGCCACCAACAGGCCTGGTTTTATGGACATCCCTGCTTCAGCACAGGTGGCTCAATCAGTAACTCGGGATATCCATAAAACCCAGCCTGTTAGTGGCCTTTGAGGACCGAGTTGGAGACCCCTGACCTAAGCCGTAGCCCACCGATTAAACATTGTTGGAAATTTAATTGACTGAACACTTTTATTTCCTTAATTTGCAAGCCGCTGAAATCGAGACCTTGCAAATAAACTTATCTTAAAGCTCTGCAAGAAAAAAAACACGTGTGCACCATTGGGGGAAATAAGATTTGTCCTACAATATTCTAACCCCAGATGCATCATTTGGCATTTACCGTGTCACCTTGGATCCACATCCAGTTGCACACTCATGACATCTTCCCCTTCTCCATATATACCAAAATACTCGCATAATTCTATATGCACCTATGCAAAGAGCATTAGAGGAATGTTCCACCAGCCGTCCAGGAGTTGGATCCTGTGCTCTTGGGATTACACAACAGTTCCATAGTCTTCCCTTCCCTATGACCACCACTTCCCATTTTCCTAAAGAGAAATGGCCCATAGATCATTATTATTGTCTATCTATTATTCACAACCTGCTACCAAAGTGCACCGATCAGCTGAATGCTTCCTAGCTGATGGCTACTCCAGGAACTGCAGGGTTAACAGGCATAGTCCACGCTTAATTATTTGGTAATATCAGTGTGCACACGTCCATTATTTGTTCCAATGTCTTGTGGTGTCGCCGTGAAAGGTATCACATGGGACAGACCCTTGGGTACCACACCTCCTACTGCAGACAGACCAAGGAATATGCTGCAAGTACAAATATAGGATAAAGTATCTGTCATCTAAATGTAGAAAAAGGTTGAACTTGATGGACGTGCGTCTTTTTTCAACCTCATCTACTATATGTAACTATGTAAAAGAGATAAGGGGATGTCTGGGTTGCAGGGCAAGGCACCTCATGCTGTGGGTGCCGGGAAGTGTCTAAATCCACCGTTCATCAATATCGGTGATTGGCCACCACAGGAAAGAGCAGGGTTAGCCGCAGCCAGTGGTCAAAGTGGGGTTGTAATAGGAGGTACGGGTTTAACTGCTTATTATTATTCAAGGACCAAAATCAATGGGATTAGGGTTGCCAGGCGGCTTCTCCAAAAATACTGGAAACAATGGTGAAAGGTGCGACGTGCTCCAAACAAACACACTTCTCTCCGCTCCATGCTGTTTCCTCCACTCCTTGACCCCACCCCCAGGCTCCTAACACTGCCTCCTCATTGGCTGCATTACCCAGCAGTGGCCAATCAGGATGAAGGAAACTGCCCAACCACCTAGCAGCAGTCCTGCTCTCTCACTACTCTGGGAAATCCCGCAGCCCCCCAAGCCGGTCAGGTCACTATGTCCGGAGAGGTAATACATACACATACAAGTCCAGTATTACCATTATTATTTTTACTGGGCAGTGTCCAAATACATGACAGACTGGTTCAATACTGGACACCTGGCAACCCTGCTCATGTGCCCCTACCCTGCTCTCCAATGCCCCTCCTCTTGCCTCTCTGTGTCCCTTGTGTTAGTCCCCTCATTTACTGCCTACCTTTATCTGGAAAGAGAGGTTCACTGCAGAAGCTGAAGTCATACTGTACAGGGCACCCGAGGAACAGGAGCAGAGGAGAGCAATAAGGAGCAGCAGGGAGTAGCGATGAACCGCAGAGAGCAGTGAGAGAGTAGTGAGATCCAGCACCTTCATTCTGTGCTGTGGGTATGTGCTATAAAGTTTTTACTGTGCACTTTCAAAACTTTATTGATGTCCCCTGTGGTTCCCACACAAGGTTCCTCACTCTCCTTCCTGCCAGCTTCAGTTACTGGGTCATGGTTGGCCAAATCCAGTCCTCAAGGGCCACCAACAGGTCAGGGTTTCAGGATATCCCTGCTTCAGCACAGGTGGCTTAATCAGTGGCTTATTTATTGACTGAGCTATCTGTGCTGAACCAGGGATATCTTTAAAACCTGACCTGTTTGTGACCCTTAAGGACTGGAGTTAGCCTCCCCTGTACTAGGTCCTACCACTGTCCTGACGGTCCCAGCTCGCCCTTCCCATTGCACAGGCTCAGCCAGTCCTGTTGCTATTCCACACACCGCTTTGTGCACTAGAGAGATCACATGGGCTGGGAGATATAAAAACAGGACTGGCTACACCTATACAGGATTTCAACTTAGATATGTGTGTGTGTGTGTGTGCGTGCGTGCGCGCGCTCACACACGTTATGGTGGTTAAAAAAGTGACAAAAACCCTCCACAGTAAAGCATATAGCAAATGGAAATATTACTGTATGTTCATTTGCATGTCTTAGACAGGTCTGCAACCCCGCCTTTCCCCATTATCCCCAGCACACAGCGCTTCAACTGCAGCAAGGGATTCTGGGAAATTACATGCAAATGAGCACACAGTGTTTTATAGAAGTGCTGTGTGCTGGGTGATAATGGTGAAAGGTGGGGTTGTTGCAGACCTGTCTAAGACATGCAAATGAGCATACAGTAATATTTCCATTTGATATATATATATATACACTTAGTTAAGTTATGGTGGGTGAAAAAAGTGACAAAAACCCTTCACAGTAAAGCATACTGTATAGCAAATGGATAAATTACTGTATGCTCATTTGCATGTCTTAGACAGGTCTGCAACCCCACCTTTCACCATTATCACCCAGCACACAGCACTTCTATAAAACACTGTGTGCTCATTTGCATGTAATTTCCCAGAATCCCTTGCTGCAGTGGAAGTGCTGTGTGCTGGGTGATAATGGTGAAAGGCGGGGTTGCAAACCTGTCTAAGACATGCAGATGAGCATAACTTTAATAATTGTGGTGTAAATATATATATATATATATATATATATATATATATATATATATATATATATATATATAACACCTCTTCCCCCGGCCCACAGAAGAGGGGCCACACCAAAGTGTCCCAATGTCTGTATGATAGTGCATTAAAGTGCAGATGATGCTCAGCGGCTCTGGTTACCTTATTCTCAGGGTGCTGGCACCCGTGCAGGCTGGTGCGGTCAGCAGCTGAAAGGAGGAGGACTCCAGGAGCTTTTCTTTAATTTTATTATAACAGACCAACAATACAACTTCTTTAGGGGCGCTCACACAACATCCCCAAAGAGGCACAATTCTTTCCCTTGTTGTCACTTCATGGCAATGCATTTTGCTAAATGAATGTGGCCGCTCCCACCTCCATTGGGACCCGATGCCAGGGTGCCCTCATGCTTTAGGTAGCACACCCTATCCCCCTCGCACAGCTTAGTGCTCCCCTATTTTGAGGACAGCTGGGAACCTATCCCTTCTGGCAGCTATGGGGCGATACTCTAAGGGCTTTGACCCGCTGCGCCCACCAGCAGGGGAATCCTGCGGAGCCGGTCCCAGTCCCCCCTGGCTGCACAGCTCACTACGCTCTGTGACGCGTCAGCCGCCAGGGGATTCAAGAGAATTGTAATCCCAAGCGGCGACGCATCACGTGGTGTGGCTGTGAGCCAATGAGGAGGGGAGGCTTCGGGGAGCAGGGAGGAGAGTGTGGGGGGAAAGCAGCAATTTTAAATAAACTCTGCAGCACCAAGGAAGTCCCTCCTGCTCCCTCCCACAGACTCTCTCCTCTTGGACGGGGGGGGTCCCCCTTCCGATTCCCCCCCTGCTCCGATCCCCCGGGCTCCGATTCACCCCCCTCCCCAACCAACCCCCCGTGTGTATTTGTGAGTGCCTGTCTGTGTGTGTGTATGTGTGTGCCTGAGTGCCTGTCTGTGTGTGTGCCTGAGTGCGTGTCTGTGTGTGAGGAGTTGAGGGGCTGAGGATTTGAGGCGCTCAGCGGTTGAGGGGCTGAACGGCTGAGGAGTTGTGGGGCTGAACGGCTGATGGGCGGTCCCGCCCCCCCACGTCATGGCCGCGCCCCCCCACGTCATGGCCGCGCCCCCCCACCCATTTTGGCCACGTCCCCCCTGCTCGCAAAAATGGTCCCTTTGGACCGGAAAAAGCCCCAAGTGCCTCTCCACGCGCCGCCTGTCTGCAGTGCGGGCACGTGGTCTGAGGCAGCGGGGCCTTAGCCTAAGGCCCTATCACTAAGAAACCTATGATGGAGTGCCTTGCCATCCCCTCTTGTGAGTGAGACGTGCCTTAAAGCGATATAGGGGGACCCTAGAATAGATTGTGACATTTCCCTTACTGGAAAATAACAAAGGGGCTTCTACCCTAGTTACTTACTATAAATAGTGCACGTATTTACAGGCGAGGCCAGTAGCGGGTTTAAAAAAATGGCGCCCTTAGGCACTTTCCTGATGCCGCCCTCCTGTTCCCATGACAACGTGACGTCACATGCTTGCAGCGCCACTCGCACATGCGCAGAAGCGGCCAGTGACGCATGCGCGGAGCGGCAAGTTGGCATGCCGCCTCCAAATTCTGCCACCGTAGGCCCGGGCCCAATGAGAAATCTGCCACTGGGTGAGACCCACTCCTCCGGTTCCTCCGGGGATCAGAGTGTGGAGATCCTATCCCTGCCTATTTATAACCTTTCCCCCCACCCTTGTCTTTGGGCAGAAGAAGGGAGTGGCTTAGCCTATGCTGAGTCACCCTAGGTGACCCAGTATATTCTGGAAGCATGGAGGAGCCCAGCGCCTGGCTGATTACTTTGCAACATTTGCATCCTAGCTACTTGCAACATTGTATCTAAGGACCATTATTTTTTTTAATCTAGTAAAATACATTTTAATATAACACTGAAACCTAATTATGCCCAAACTCAGTGAGACAGGTGTCCAATAAACAAGTTTTATTTTTTTTATTTATAAAAATGTTTTACCAGGAAGTAATACATTGAGAGTTGCCTCTCGTTTTCAAGTACGTCCTGGGCACAGAGATATGATGACAATACATGGTTACATTAAATAAACAGGTTATACATAATATTGACAAAAATATCATGGGCAGTTAGAGATAATATATGTTATGGGTGAATGTAACAGATACAGACCAGATTAAAATGTGAGACAGCTTTAGTTTTGAAAGAACTTAGACTGGTGTTGGCTGTGAGAGTCTCCGGTAGACTGTTCCAGTTTTGGGGTGCACGGTAAGAGAAGGAGGAGCGGCCGGATACTTTGCGGAACCTTGGGGCTGTGAACAGTCTTTTGGAGTCAGATCTCAGGGGATAGGTGCTGCATGTGGTAAGGGTGAGGAGCTTGTTCAGATAGATGGGTAGCTTGCCCAGAAAGTATTTGAAGGCAAGACAGTAAAAATCCTAATTTGCGTCTAAATTCAAGTGATGGCCAATCTACTTCTTTGAGCATTTCACAGTGTTGAGAGTTGTAGTTACATCGTGGGACAAAATCGCATAGAGTTGCGCCTAGTTTGCTAAGGTGAGTTTGGGATGCTGTACCATATACTATGTCCCCATAGTCTATAATTGGCGTTGGCATCTGCTGGGCGATGCGCTTTCTGACCAGCGGGCTGAGGAAGTCAGGAAGGAAGCTCAGGTGTCATATCAACAAATATATTTTCACGACTTCCACTGCCAATTCGGTCATTAATAGCAATATCCTGAGTGGCAATTGTTTAGTTTATCTTGGGTTTGCTTAGCATCTAACGTCTTCTAGTGTTTCCTAGGTGCGCTTGTATTTATTCTTTTGCTCGGTGTGTCTGATTACGGAACACACTCCTATTCAATAATGATACGTGGCCTCATTTTGTTTGTCAGACAAGGATTTTAAACCTGTTGCAGCAGGAACTTCTTAACCATTTAATAGAATAAGGGTTCATTATTAAAGAGCCACCTGTAAAAAAAAAAAGAAAGGCCTATGTTTCAAGGCAATTTGTGGGTATGAAGTGATTAGGGATGGGGCTGGAATACATATAGTATTCTAGATCAGGGGTGCGCAAACTGTGGGGCGCAAACTGTGGGGCGCAAGACTTTTTTTGGGGGGGGCGCGGTGGTTACAGAAGCCTCACGCTGAGAGCGCGAGGCCTCTGTAACTCACTTACCCGGCTTCAGTCCACGCACCTCAATGGCCATTATATGCCGCGGGTCATGTAACGTGATGTCACATGACCCTGCGGCATCATTTAACGCCGCATTAGAGTTAAGGTGGGGAGGGTGCAAGACAGGGGGAGAGCAGGCAGGAGGGGGCACATGAAGTTTGCGCACCCATGTAAATTAAGTTTCTTTTGCTTAGTGTTCTGACACTTACCCCCCTACAAAAACACCATTGTGGGTGTAAACATATAAATACATGTTTGTACTTTTAGATGTATACCATGTTTTTTTATATTCCATTACTTTTATTGTATATTTTTATGATTGTTTTAACTAATTGCTTCTTGTCTTACCAATGCAATCGTTATTATTATCAATTAGGGTAAGGTGTGTGTATATATATATATATATATATATATATATATATATATATATATATATAGACTCATTGCAGCCTCATGATGTATGCCCCTGAGGAAGTCACTGTCATTGCGACGAAACGCGGCAGGGTTTTTATTGGACACGCTCCTACAGCTACGGTAGTGCGACGCGCTGTGTTTAGCTCCTCCAATATATATATATATATATATATATTATAGTCAAATAGAACAGTTGTCACTCCATAGGTGCAAATAGGCTGTAGGTGCTTGTCCCGTATGGATAATAAAGACATACGTTACCGTTCTGAGGTCTGGTAAAGCAAGAGACAGCACTCAATTGTAGAAAACTTCACAAAGTGTATTAGTAAAAATAGT
Organism: Ascaphus truei; assembly: GCF_040206685.1. Classification (NCBI taxonomy): domain Eukaryota; kingdom Metazoa; phylum Chordata; class Amphibia; order Anura; family Ascaphidae; genus Ascaphus; species Ascaphus truei. The sequence continues at coordinate 35,810,893 of NC_134489.1, forward strand.
GGTACATCAAGAAACCCACTATTTTCACTAATGCACTTTGTGAAGTTTTCTACAATTGAGTACTGCCTCTTGCTTTACCAGACCTCGGAACGGTAACGTATGTCTATATATATATATATATATATATATATATATATATATATATATATATATTGCAATTTATATTTATGTGTGTATTATTATATATATGTATATGATGAATACATTTCACGAAAAAGGCTATGATAAGGATGTGGTAAACAAGGCATTCCTTGAAGCCAGCAACACTGATAGGGTGTCGTTGTTGGAGAAGTCGAGGGCCAGATCGGAGTCAAACAGAAATACCAAGATTAAACATACTGTCATTCAATCTGTCCCCAAATTCATCACTCAATATAGTCAACTATCACACAAAATCAAGCAAGTGTTTGATAAACATTGGACTATCATCCAGAATGATCCTATTATTGGATCTCTGGTTCCCACACGAGCACCTATAATTTTTAAAAAGGCAAGGAATCTAAAAACTATTGTAGCTCCTAGAAAATTTAAAATGCCACATAATTTACAATCAGATTCATCTATTAATCAATTACCAAAGGGTAACTTCTCGTGTGGAAGAACCCGCTGTATAACGTCTAAACATCTAAATATGAGTCCTAACTTTACATCACATAGTAATGGTACTATACACAATGTAAATAGTTATATCAATTGTTTGAGTGTATATGTGATATACCTGATATCATGTCAATGCGGCCTGCAATACGTGGGCCGCACTTCCAGAGCATTAAGCACTAGGTTTCTTGAACATCGAAGAAATGACTTGCATGGTTATCACCTACATAGCTTATCACGCCATTACAGTACCATACATGCTAGAGACCCTTGCTCTTTATCCATTATGGGTATTGAATACATTTCACCTTCCTATTTAGGAGGTGATAGATTCAAACAACTATGTATTCATGAAACTTATTGGGTTTATGTTTTGGGGACACTTCATCCGAATGGTCTCAATGATACCATTGACATTAGTACAGTGGTATAACTCCTTTCTTTAGTATATATTGACTAGTCCATTTGGAGGTCTGGGTTTGAACGAGTTTTCTTGTTCCCTTCGGATTGACAAAGGTCATTTGGTTAATATTGTAATACAATTAGTTTATTAATGTGGATATCTTTTGGACACTTTGTTTAGTAATTTAGATTCACTATACTATATCAATTAATTATTATTAGAATGTAGATATACACTATTAGATTATGTTCATGGTTATGCCTCTGGCATTATGTCATCATTGATCTCTTCATCTGTGTTCTGTTTTTTTGTGATTCCCTTACTATAATTATTATTTGGATACATTGCTCTATATATCTATATCATGTTTGTTGGATACATTTAGATGCATTATGCATTTGACTGTGTTATATACTTATATATATGATGTGTTGTGACTTCTAGTCATCCCTCTGAATCTCTCTTTCCCTTCACTATACCATAGCTATTTCCCCTATGGTCATCTCCTCTAAAAATTAGAATTTTGTCTATATAGATGTAAGCTTATAATCCATTTGCGCATTTCATTCCCTTATAACTATAGGTATATGTATGTTTAAAATATATGTGTACATGTATATACTAACTATAATCTTTATTCCATTTATTATTGCATTTACATCATCATTGTATGGTATTCTAATGCAGTTGTTCTCTTTCAGCAGTGAAAGGAGTTAATAATGAAACTCACTCCAATGTTATCAATTATCTAATCAACTATGTCTAGTTGTGATTGGCTGATACCCATATAAATTACGATTGCAACCTTTGTATTTTCATACCCCCTGACGAAGTCTTAAGGACGAAACGCGTAGGGTGTTTTCTGAGCCAATACATTTGTATTTTATGTACTTTTGTGCACTCTGACAAATTTGTCAATATCGGCCTACTTTCCGGAGAGATCTGCATGTTATATTGGATTCAGCGGGTGCAGAGTCTCCTAAACAGATAGGAGGCAAGACACTACCCAAGATTCTCTGTTATCCAAGAGCTCCCGCTGACGTCACAACTCTCGCGAGACTGCAACGAGGAAGTACCTGGTACACAGAGGCCACGCAGCTATCGGCATCTGCAGCACACGGTGGAGCCCAAGTTTGTACCCTACCTTCCCGGTCATCGCTGGCGATTGAGTTTTACTCATACATGCTTTTATTCCTGTCACGTTTGTGAGTGCGCAATTTATACCTTTTCAGATCCATATATACATTTTTCATACTTACTACACCATGAGTGCGCCTGTTGTTTTCTTGTTTTTTTCTTTTATATATATATATATATATATATATATATATATATATATATATATATAGTTATATATACACACACACACAAACACACACACATATATATATATATATATATATTCAGTGAATTGTCTGATTTGTTGCTGGAGGTGTTCTGGACTTGTGGCAAAAATAACAAGGTCATTGAATTTGATTCCTTTTTCTTCCCAATTTAATGTCCTGAACAATTCTCCCAGAGTTGCTGTGGTGACCCGGTGTCTCCCTGCCGCACACCTTTGCCGATTCTTATCTTGCTTGTATGTTCATGTTATCTAAAGGCTGATGTATTATTCCCATATATTTTCCATTAAATATCAAGGTACGCCTCTTCGTGTGTGTACGCACGCCCGCCCGCACGCCGCGACGGAATGATTGCACAGTGAAGCATCTGATCATGAAAAAGCAAAGGCTGTGTAGGGCAAAATAATTACACCAATATTTAAAATAAAATAGAGCTTTAACTAAGATTGAGAGACGTCTGTGGTTTTGCTAATTTAATAGCAATTAAAATAGCATTAGCTCTCAGTAATAGTCATAAAAACATTCATTAAACAAGTACATGAAATACCCGTCTCTTACATTTCTGCAGTGTAATGTAACATCTGTACACGCTGCAGTGTAATGTAACATCTGTACATGCTGCAGTGTAATGTAACATCTGTACACGCTGCAGTGTAATGTAACATCTGTACACGCTGCAGTGTAATATAATATCTGTACACGCTGCAGTGTAATGTAACATCTGTACATGCTGCAGTGTAATGTAACATCTGTACACGCTGCAGTGTAATGTAACATCTGTACACGCTGCAGTGTAATGTAACATCTGTACATGCTGCAGTGTAATGTAACATCTGTACACGCTGCAGTGTAATGTAACATCTGTACACGCTGCAGTTCTGTACACGCTGCCGTGTAATATAACATCTGTACACGCTGCAGTGTAATATAACATCTGTACACGCTGCCGTGTAATATAATATCTGTACACGCTGCAGTGTAATATAACATCTGTACACGCTGCCGTGTAATATAATATCTGTACACGCTGCAGTGTAATATAACATCTGTACACGCTGCCGTGTAATATAATATCTGTACACGCTGCAGTGTAATATAACATCTGTACACGCTGCCGTGTAATATAACATCTGTACACGCTGCAGTGTAATATAACATCTGTACACGCTGCAGTGTAATATAATATCTGTACACGCTGCAGTGTAATATAACATCCGTACACGCTGCAGAGTAATATAACATCCGTACACGCTGCAGTGTAATATAACATCCGTACACGCTGCAGTGTAATATAACATCCGTACACGCTGCAGAGTAATATAACATCTGTACACGCTGCAGTGTAATATAACATCTGTACACGCTGCAGTGTAATATAATATCTGTACACGCTGCAGTGTACGGGGAGTGCATACTGCGCTGTAAAGATTCGCTTGTGGGCCCCACAGATCCAACCCATCGGATTGCTTAATTACATAGTAGCTAAGTTTGAAAAAAAGACATATGTCCATCAAGTTCAACCTATGCTAAATTTAGACGACAGATACTTTATCCTATATCCGTACTTACAGTATATTGACCCAGAGGAAGGCAAACAAAAAACTCCAGTGACATTATCCAATGATATCTTATAGGGGACAATTAAATTCCTTCTTGACTCCAAATATTGGCAATCAGATTTCTCCCTGGATCAACATCCTTTCCATGTTTACTTATTTTTTTTTTTTTTTTTTAAAGATATCTATTGTATCTGGCATCAGTCTCTATGGGTAATGAATTCCACATTGTAACTGCCCTTACTGTCAGAATTCTTTCCTGTGTTGCTGGTGAAATCTCCTTTCCTCCAAATTTAAGGGATGACCCTGTGTCATTTGTACTGCCCTTGGGATGAATAGTTATTTTGAGAGCTCCTTGTATTGTCCCTGAATATATTTGTATATAGTTATCATATCCCCTCTTAAATGCCTCTTTTCTAATGTAAACAAATCTAATTTCTCTAACCTCTCCTCATAAATATAATTGTCCATCCCGTTTATTCATTTGGTTGCTCGTCGCTGCACTCTCTCTAGTTCCATAATGTCTTTTTTATTTAGTGGTGCCCAAAATTGTACTCCATATTCAAGGTGTGGCCTTACCAACGCTTTATAAAGGGGCATAATTATGTTTACTTCCCTTCCATCCATACCCTGTTTAATGCAAGACAAGATCTTATTTGCCTTAACAGCTACTGCATAACATTGTACACTATTGCTAAGCCTGCTGTCTACAAGCACCCCTAAATAGTTCTCCATCAAGGATTGATCTACTTTTGCCCCATTTAATTTGTAAGCCGCCTTTTTATTCTTGCTTCCCAAATGCATAACCTTACATTTATCTGTATCAAACCTCATCTGCCATTTACCTGCCCAAGTTTACAATCTATCTAAGGCTACGTCCATAGAGGGGGAAGCCGTGCGGACGCTCCACGATGAGCCACGACATCCTCTATGAGGATGTCTTGAGAGGGGGCTCCCGCTAGCGTCCGCAGGCGTGCTGAGGCGCAGGGATTTTCAGCCGACAGCAGAACCTGTTTCTGAGCGCGCTGTCGGCTGAAAACCTCCAATCAGAGCGAAGCAGCGTCAACATCATGGCGCCGTTCCATTTATGACAATTCTCGGTTGTCTGTACTTCAACCAGTTTTCAATCTACTGTGGGTGCAAATATTTTTAGCAAGCCCAATTTGCTTTATTTTGTACACTAACCTTAAATGGCACCATATCAAAAGCCTTTGAAAAAATCTAAGAAGACCACATCAACTGCATTACCCTTGTCTAAATTCCTACTTACCTCCACAAAGTAACTACTAAGGTTAGTTTGGCATGATCTATCCTTCATAAATCCATGCTGAATTGTATTAATTATTTTGTTATCAATTAGGTATTGCTGAATATTATCCCGTACTAAATCTTCCCTTGATGTCAGACTTACAGGTCTGTAATTCCCCGGTTGTGATCTAGCTCCCTTTTTAAATATAGGCACCACGTCTGCTTTACACCAATCTTGTGGTACTGAGCCTGTGGAAATGGAGTCCTTGAATATTAAATCTAATAGTTTGGCTATTCCTGAACTTAGATCCTAATGTTATCATTTCACCTATGCACTTCTTCCGCAGTTAACAAATTGTTCGGTAATGTAGAGGTTGTGGCTTCGTCGTGTGGCACTATTTTTGCAATGGATTCCTCCCTGGTAAATACAGAAGCAAATCATTTAAGAACTCTGCTTTTTACTTATCTCCAATAATTTGCCTGCCCATCTCACACTGAAAGGGTCCTATATTTTATTTTCTAATCTTTTTGTTATTAAGGTACTTAAATAACTTTTTAGGGCTGATCTTACTTTCTATTGCAATCCTTTGTTCATTATCCATTTTTGCTAATCTGATTGCCCTTTTGCAACTTTTGTTGCATTCCTTATAATTCTGATACGATGCCTCCGTTCCTTCTGAGTAAGAATTCAAACGCACGGCTCTTTTCCATTTCCTCCCTTACCTGTTTATTTAGCCACATTGGTTTATACTTGTTTCTTTTATATTGATTACCCAAGGGTATACACTACGTCTGCTTTTCTAACAATGTTTTAAAGACTCCCCATTTATCTTCCACATTTGTTTCCCTGTAAAAATGTCATCACAATTTATTCCTGGTAGATTAGTCCTCAGTTTATTAAAATCTGCCTTTCTAAAATGTAAAGTTGTTTTGATAATTTATTTCAAATAAGCCCATGTTATAATCGCTGTTTCCCAAATGTTCCTGGACTTAAATATTTTATGTTACTTCTACATTGATTGATATTACCAAAAACAGAAATTCCCCTCTCCTGGTTGGTTCCTCAATCATTTAGACCAGGTAATTGTCATTTAGCACCCCCCAAAAAACGTTTCCTTTAGGTGTAATGCTAATTTCATTGCTACAGTCTATGTCTGGATAATGAAAAATTACCATTATTAGTGCTGGAGGTTTCCCCACTATATAGAATTTTAACCCCTTTATTGCCAGTGCAATATGCTGCCGGCACTCAATGGGTTAAGAGAAAGATGCCGGGAAAATCAAAGTCATAAATCCAGAGTGCGCAAAGTTTTTCCCCCTGCGCCCCCCCCCCCCCCTCTCCCTTCAACCCCCCTGCTCGACTCTGGCGTCAAATGATGCCTCGGGGCCAAGTGACATCACATTGTCATGGCAACACGTCACGTGACCCTGTGGCGTCATTTGCCGCTGGGTTACCATGGCAACATATCACCGAAGAGAATGTAGGAGAAGTTACAGAGGCCTCGCTCGGTCCCCCGGCATTTAATTGAAATGCCTCGGGGGAAAAGCGGGGGCCTCTGCAACCGCCGCGCCCTCCGCCCTTGGAACATCTCACACCCCCCCCAGTTTGCGCACCCCTGATATAAATTACGATCCAAGTTGACCTTTTTATTCTGAGATCCAAATGGGCTCCTAAAAGAAAAAAACTAATCTCCACTTTTATCTCATGGATTTTGTCCTTCAGTGTATTGTTCAATAGTGACATCTAGTGGTCACTCGTCCCTATAGATTTCTCCTGTGTATCATTCTCATTGTGCTTGTTTTTTTGTTTTTTTAACTGTAACTCGAACAGGAGCGGTCAACTCCAGACCTCAAGAGTCACCAGCAGGTCAAATTTTTGGGATACCCCTGCTTCAGCACAGGTGTCTCAATCAGGGACTCAGTGAGCATGACTGAAGCAGGGATATCCCTAATACCCGGCCTTGTTGGTGGCCCTTGAGAACTGGAGTTGGCCACTGCTGTTTGGAGGCTGAAAATGCTGATATTAAAAGGCATTGCTTCGCCCAGGGGGTGTTCAACTCCAGCCCCCCCCCCAACAGGCCAGGTTTTTAGGATATCGCAGCTTCAGCACAGGTGGTTCAATCAGAGGCTCAGTCTTTAATTGAGCCACCTATGCTGAAGCAGGGATATCCTGAAACCCTGGCCTGTTGGTGGCCCTTGAGGACTGGACTAGACCAGCCATGCCCTGGAAACTTATTTACAGGAGATAAAGTACCCCAATAAACAAAATAATTGACCATTTCCAGTTTCTTGATGAAAAGTTTACACAAATGTAATGAAAAAAAAATAAAGAAAACCTCAGTTTCTGCCCAAATCCCCCTGTTAGAAGATGTGTGGGGTAAAGAGCTTGCATAAGGCACATGGATTAACACCCACAAAGATTTGATGACGGTCCAATACAGGTAAATACCCCTCTCTCCTGTATTATTGATGCAAACCCTCCCAACACTTGGCACATAAAAATAGGTGCACTTAATTTGCTACAGTAGGTCGATGTGGGATAGAGGGGTTTCCAGCCACGTGACCCCACTTAAGGAGCCACAGAAACGTACAGAATTAACTTCATGCAAAAATAATGTTAACAACAAAATGTGCATTTACGGATTCATTTGTATATACTAAATCAGCGCCGGCTGGGAATAATGCGCGGCCCGTGCACTGTGCGCGCGCGCATGGTGGTTTTATTACCCTCGGGAGCCGCACCTCCCCTCAAGTGATGTCACGTGAGGCGCCTGGGCCTCTTCCTGCCCTTGCGTCAAGTGATGACATCATGTGACACGTGGTACCTGGAGATGCCGGATCTTAGAGGCCCAGTGCTCTCCCCCGGCCCAACTGTTAATTTAAATGGTGATTACGGACGTTGGGCCTGGGAACAGCACAGGGTCTCCAGCGCCCCCATCAGGCTTGCCCTTAAAGTGGTGTTAAATCGCCCCCATAACTAGCTGATAAGTCATCAAGCTCCCAGCTGCTTTAATTAGCCGACGCTTCAGCCACGGGCAGAAACAGGCCGAATATGTACAACTGAATGTAATAGATACCGGACCAAAAAAACAGGCAAAGTACCTGCTAATTAGGTACATTTGGAGGGTATGTTGACGATGTGCATTGCATGTTAACGCTACATAAAAACAACAAAATAACATAAGAGAACCTAAACGCCACCCGGTCAATATAGGGAGTGACTATCTTACATGACCGTGTTATTCAATAACACCCCCAAAGTTCTTTACCTAATAACTACTAATATTTAATGGAGAACCTCTAGGCAATACCAGACTATTAGGTCTTCTGGGTGTCTTCAATCCTAACCACATGGCTTTCAGTGTAGGGAAGGATTCACACTGCAGCACAACTCAACAACAGGCAGACTAAAGTCAAGTTCAATTCAAAGGCGACTTGTTAAGGAGTTAGTTGAGGCCCCGAGGCATACATTAATAAGCATTTAATTACCTGTATCTCGTTTTTTTGTGTTTGTTTTTTATATATCCCTTATTGGACCAACATGAAAATTAAAAATAGATGATATTGAACAGGTGTATCAGGAAATCTATAATAATACACTGTGTTCTGTGCCCGTGAATCAGGGTTGTTGCTGGGGAAAGCGGAATCAGTATGATTTATTATTGCCTGGGACTAGAACAGTAGCCACAATCCCGGCTAATGACTTCTGAGCAAACATTGTTTTATCTTCGCCAAATCCTTTCTTTTCCTCTTCGGACACGCAAGATAAATGCCTCACACCGGTGTGATTCTAAAGGGTGACTACAGCTACGTCAGCGGAAAGAAAACAGGATCAGACACATTTGTAAAGGGAATATTAGGGCCTCCAGCACTTAAAGTGTAGTTAGGTCACACCAACAATGGGCTTGTCGCCTGCGTCATGTCATCTATTGGCAACTCTAAGGCTGCGGCCCCGCTGGCGCTGACCGCGCTCATGCTTGAGAGCGGTGACGTCACCAACTCTCTAAGCATGAGCGCCGGGGGTCCTGCCTATTTTGCAAGCGCGGATGGGTGGGGGCATTGAGGGCAAGTTGAGCGCGCTTCAAAGTCATATTTTTTTTGTCTGCTCGAATGCCAAGCTTGGGTGAGCATGCATGCGCGAGCGGGGACGTGACAATTTAAATTGCAGGAACTAAACTCGGCAAGCTCAGCACTAGCGTGGACGCAGCATACGAAACATGTAACAGAGATTGGACAACCAAGAATTGAATGGACTGCATCTATTCAGCCTGGAACTTACTGGGAATGAAAATATTACCGTCCCGAATCTCATACCGAGGAGGATCTAAGCACTGCATGGACTACTCCTCTGGCACCTGCTCTTCATACGTACTAGTTTCAGATTCTGCTACTTTCTGGATGTGTCCATGCACTCGTTTAACCCAGGCTGTGCTGAAACATCTGTGTAATACGGCAGACATAAGCTTATAGGATTCCATGTCACACTGGATAGGAAGCAAGAAGGTGACAATGTGAGTGGCCATTTGCATGTCATTACCCAGAATCCCTGGCTGCAGTTGAAGCACTGTATGCCAAGAGATAATGGGGAAAGGCAGGTTTGTGGACTTGTCTGAGACACGTGAATGTGCTCAAGTGGGGTTTTCATTTGCTGTACACTGGAGGATTGTTGTCACTTTTGTAATCACCATAACTTACTGTGTACCCCCCCATCACCCCTCAACCGCACACACATCGTCATTATTTTAAGCAAGTCAGGCTCGCCCGGCTTTCCTTCCCCTCTACCTCTTCTCTCCAGGCTTGCTCGCTCCACTTCACAACCAGGCCCCCAAATAACTGTAGGAAGCACGCGCAGTTAGAGAGGGAAGGGAGTGTTTTTCGTCGTATTTTCCCTGAGTCGGCAGAGGGAACAAGGTTTCATTTTATGCCGTCCACGGAAACAGGACTGAGCTGCAGTCTGGGGTAATCCAAAGTGCGGAATTCGCAGTTTACCCCCTGATCCCCATTTCAAGGCATGCTATGTGAACGCTTCAGTAATGTGGGCTGCAAAGCATCATTTCACATTACTCAAGTCTACATTATTTCTTCTTTTCTTTTTAACAGGAAAAAATTCTGACTAATTAGAGCCCAATAAAGCTGGTTACGAGATATCCAAACTTTTTCTGCAAATGTCACTTTTGACATCAGATTCACTTCATGTGTTAGTTTGATGGAAGAAAGAGCAAGAAAAAAGCAAGACAAAAACACATGCCCATCTAAAATCCAATTTTCTTAATTTTAATAAAACAAACATTTAAAATAAAAACAGCACTGGCTTTTTCAATGTTATCTTGGACGCAACCTTTCATTAGATTGCTATAGTTAAAAATGTGTTGTAAAACGCAGGTTGTTGGGCCATTGCAGGTGGTAAGGTAGAGCCGTCTGCCCCTCTCATATCACCATGCTCCTAAACATGAACGGAGATTCACATGCAAGACAAGGCATTTCTGCAAGACATCAGTCTAGTTCCCAGTGGAACCAAGTCCTACTGTTGATGGGAACAACAGAGTTGACCTGTGCACCAGTAGCATGGAGCACCTTATAACAATGGTCAGATTGAAGTCAGTAATGAGGCTTATGTCCATATGTTCCTTACAGTTGGTTAAACACATATGAAGGTAACAAAGAAGACAATGATTTTTTCTAAAATGAAATTAAAAAAAGGCGATTGATGGTGACCGGTATCCAGAAGTTCTTGCAAATCATCAACAATCCTATTTTCATTTATCTCTCTTGGTCACGGAGTATTTTGGTTGGTTAACTGGCCTATCATCTCATGTAACTTTCTGAAACCTTATTGAGCTAAAAGTGCACTATAAATACCCTGTAGCTTTTCCAGCGGAGGCGTTTTACACATCCTGATCAAGGTAATGGCGTGGCGAAGAAGATTGTTCAAACAATATATACAATAGGATACTGTATGTGATATAGGTTAATAATGCCTGCATGTCCATTAACAAAGCAATTATTCAAATAACGCACATTAAACATTTTTACCGACAGAGTCAATTGCAAAACATTAGCTTACTACTACATTCTCTACCAAGTACTTTGACTTTCTGTTAAAGTGCTAGGATAATGCTGTTAGCATGAACAACTTAAGTATTCTAGCCCATCTTTAAATTGTCGCTCTGCGAGATGACACAGGTACAACTCCGACGACACTGGCTTTCGTCGTCTTGGAAGATCACCAGGAAAGCTGAAGTGCCCTGCAGGTAAGGCAGCCCCATTAACTGAGCGTAGTCCCTTCACTCTTACAGCACATAATTGCTGAACAATATTGAATGTCTGTGCTAATATCCCCCAGTGTGCTTGTATTATTCTCATCAACCATGCTAAGAACACAGATAAAACGGGTACAGGAGCTTGGAATCCAGAGATTGCAGTGGAGCACAGCTGAAGAATGGGGCCAGCACCAGCAGTGAGGGGTTAAAAGCATAGATTTATTCGCCTGAAACGCGTCAGAGTGTGTTCTGTCTCCCCTCCCCCAATACCATGTACGAATAAATCTGCTTTTAACCCCTCACTGCTGGTGCTGGCCCCATTCTTCAGCTGTGCTCCGCTGCAATCTCTGGATTCCATGCTCTTGTTCACTCACTCTGCGTGATGCACGCACATATGGAGAAAAGACTTGGGAAGTGAGTATTGTTTCTCCCCATTATGGATCCAAGGGGAGTTGCTGACCGGTAACAGTGCTGCAGGTAAGAGTTTAAAGTCTTGTGAAGTGCCATCAAGGCTTTGGATATTTCTTCACCCAAGACATCATACCTTATGACATACTCCTGCTTTATAATGCACTGGGTCCAATACTCCACATAGTCGCATCATATTTCTCCGCATCTTGGTTATACACTTATACAATTATCTATGTACCTCACCTGCTGAAGTGCTGCTTCTGGGATTTTCTCCCACTCCTCCATTAAAACGGGTACAGTTCAAACATCTCACCAACTTAGAAATCATTTGAAACTGCTCTGACGTCAAGGGGATAAAAATGTAGGAAGTAAAACAATCTTAGCTAGGCACGAGTTGTTTATATTTGGTGTAGGACAGAGACGCCTTAAACCAGTCCAGTTCTATTTCACTAGCCCATGTCTGGTATGTTGTGAAATGATTTATGGTGCGGAATAAAAAACATAATAAAAGAGATGTTTGTGCTAGCAATCTTTAGATTTCCAGATGTAGTTGAAGTATTGCTCTATGTTGGTGGTGACAAAAATGGTCAACAACATTATTTCACACTTTCAGGGACCACACACATGCACAACACTGTGTCACTATGTAAATCTAGCAACCACAATGGTACATTTGACATTAACAAACCATGTAGAAAATGTGACTAAGCCTGTTATATCCTGGTCAACCAAATGAGTCCACAATCACTTTATCGCTTGATCTGCTGAAGAACATATCCTTGAAACCTCAGAAAATGTCTCCACCAAGCAATGGAAATCAAGAAGACTCCAGGACGATTCTGTGCATTTGACCTGACAATTATACTTCATTTCTAGTGCATGACATCAAAGACGTCTGTGACCATATGCCATTCCATGCTGCATTCTTCAGAGGTATCTTAAGAGTTCCTCATGAAATATGCATACAGGCAATAAAAACCAACAGGTATTCTTAGTGATTTGCCTTCCCATTCATGTGATAGCAGTTCTTGTTTTTACTAGGATCTCTTTGGGAGTTTGTTTCACTCAAGGAGCTGCCATTCTGCACTTTGGATAAGGGAGAAAGGTGGGTGAAAATAGGAGAGGGAGGCTGATCCAAAAGGGTCTTCTGGTGGTGATCTGCTTCTGTGTCAGATGTTTCAGAAGAACCCCTGCTCTTTTGGTCCTTCTTGTAGAAGAAGGACACTTGGTGGAAGCTTGGTTTCATCTCCTCTTTAATGCTCTCCAGGATCTGTATGAAGGTTGGACGCTGCTTGGGGTTCTTCTGCCAGCACCAGCGCATCAACTCGTGACTGGGGAGAAAGAGGCAACAGTGTTTGAGTATAAATGCCCAGTTATACTGAGGCATCATTTCCTCTCTAGAGATGGGCTTCTGCATCATGTAAAAAGACTGGTGCCTTACATATGCATCCCAGATTCCTTTGGGTTGCACAAAGCTATAGAAATTATATGGTATGCAGATGAGAAGATGATTAAGAGCTTTTGCCCATATTGGGCTGCTAGTATTAAGCAGAGGTGCAATTGTGCTCTCAAAAAGGTACAAGCAAATAGAATGCTTCAGTGTACTTCATAATAGTGGTAGTACAAACCCTACAGGGCGCAGACTCACAAACAATGACATGAATACAAGATAGGGGAAACAACTACTGCAGTCAAAACTGACATAAGGCATAAGTTCATCCCTTCGAGGTGAGGAAGGCTCAAGTATAACATGACCCCTTCAGACTTCCTAAGATCTCTACTGTATTAGCAATGGCAGTCCAACAGATACAATGCTACAGAGGAGTGTGTAACTCTGAATATTAAGGAGTATCACAGAGCTACGTAACAACTCTCCCTCTTTGAAACCCCACTGACGAACTCACACCACAGGAATGAAGAGGGTGAGCAAGGCAAGATCAGGAAGAAAGTAATGATGAAGAGGTGTGGGAAATGAGGGATGGGAGGTTGGGTGATTGAGACGAGCAGGCAAACAACATGTAGAAAAGGAAGAAACGAGTGGTAGAGGCAGGTAAGAAGTAAGAGAATAGGGAGAAGATAGGAGGGCGTGTGAGAGTTCAAGGGGAGGAAAAGACGAGAGGAATAGATGAAAATGAGATATATAGAGGGATGGATGGGGTGTTTCCTGGATGCTTGAAATACACCAGTCCCTCCCAGTACACGGAATGTAATCTCAGCCAGTGAGAAAAACCTAGACTCTCCATGCAGTAGTACTTCAGTATTAGGTGATACCTTTTTTTTTATATCTGGACTAACAATTACTATGATAAGACAAGAAAGCTCTCTCTCCCCCTCAGGTCAAGCAATACATGCAAAATAAGAATTCAAACGTAGGAATAATGTTATCTCCTCTATTCCAATCTGTTGCTGGACATTTTCAGAGTTTCAAAGACAAAGTCCTGTAGGCTTCCAGTTGCCAACAAGTCACGGATAAAGCTGCAGACATCATCCAACCTCCATTCCTGCTGTTAGTTTTGTCATTTTATTTGTAAACATAGAACCAGTACCTGCACATACAGTAGCTAATTAGGATGTGTACCCATGTTACTCCCCAAGACAGGGCTTGGTTAGAAGCCTTTATGCCAAGGCCACTCTACAGTGTGAACACAGTGTTCAATATGCTACAAATCGCATTATCCCAGAATATTTTATTTGTTCTCAATTTACACAGAACTCCCCCACTTATTTTGGACCTTTCACGGACGTGTGTAATGTGCATCAAAATGTAATCACGTGGGGAAAAAACAACAACAATTAGTCACATAACATCAGGATTCAAACAGCGGCTTAAAATATTTGATCATTTACTCCTGGGTAAAAAAGTATTTGGCAAAACAGCGGTAGAAACAACTGAGAAAAAAATAGATCAAAGACTTGCATGCGACCTTAGTAGATGATGCTCATGTGATATGAAAGTATCACCCCCCCCCCCCCCCCTTGTTATTTTACGGCACGGAAGAATGGACAAACGCGACGACCCACCCTTCTTTCCCTGTGATAGGGAAGAAATTACTTACAGTCTATCGGGGCAGTTTTCTGGCTTTTCCAAAATCCCATTGTCTATCACAAAGTGAAGGACCTGCTCATTAGCCAAGCCCTGGTACGGCTGCTCCGCCAAAGTAACAATTTCCCACAGCACAACTCCAAATGACCTGCAAAGACAAATGAGTATCGCGGGTTTTGATATCTATGGTGCAACCTATACTAGCTTGTTGGTGCTGGCTTCTTTAGGAACAGTAGATCATGACTGGAACATTAACCAAATGAGACATACTTGAAGCTTCACTCTACATGACGGTCAATGAGATATTTTACTGGAGGCATGTTCAAATAACGAGGTACTGTATCCACGTTCAGATTGGTGATCCATTGGATTTTACTATATTACAAATAATAATAATAAGTTTTGCTGTGTGGTGTGGACAGTGTAATCTGAAGATCACAAGTTGTTGGCATCGGTTCCCCCTCTGCTTATTTCCAAGTTCTGTGCCATTACAACTGGGCCACACAACAACTTCCATGCTGACATGTAACATACAAACATATGAAATAGAGTCTTTTTAAACCACATATACATTGTTGCCAAGATAAAGGCAATCAGAATGGTAAGGTGTGTAAATCATTTCAATATTTAATTTGCATCTCCAGGAGTGACTAATGGTCAGCTCATATAAACTTGTTTACAGTCATACTACTAAAGGCATCTCCCACCAACTCCACTAATTACCCCTAACATTGAAGGTCCATACCAGACATCTGAATGTGGAGTGAAGATTCCATCCTTCAGGGATTCAGGAGACATCCATCGCACTGGAAGCAGTGACTTGCCCCCTTTCCGGTAATAATCAGTTTCATAAATATCTCTGGTCATTCCAAAGTCTGGAGTGGAAATACAGGATCAGTTTGCTTAGCTCTTACAACTCCATTTTACATACACCTTAATGGAATAAAAGCTTAGGTAAAAATTGCACGAAACACAACATTAAAAGAAGGCTGGATTTAAACCTCATGTACCCATTCCCTATTTGTATATAGAGGCACACACCCCTATTCAGAAGGCCACCATTACAAATTGAGCTTTGGGACAATCCCCTTCCCCCAATAACACTGACTCCTGGATGATAAATACAGGCATAGGAAGGTGACTATATACGTATTTGTATGGGGAGAAAATCCACATACTGTACCAACCAAATATAGTCATGGGTAACTTGACTGTGGTTACAGCAGTGTAAATAATTTTAATTGGTAGGGGTCTTCCTTTCACCCAATCTGGAAACACTCATTTACTGGAGAAAAATCCCAAGTGTGAAAAAAATTCTGGAGAAGTCAAGGATTTCTCAAGCAAAGGATGAACCCATGTGGAATTGAAGAGCACATACAGTAGATTGTATTTTTTAGAGGAATTGAGCCAATTCCTGAACCCCAGACAACCCTTAATACTGTAGTACAATGAGAACCATTGTCTACAGACGACAGCCCACCTCCGATCTTCACCGTGAAGTCCTCAGACACCATGCAGTTACGAGCAGCCAAATCCCGATGCACAAATTTCTTCGCATTCAGATACGCCATCCCATCAGCTATCTCTCCAGCCATCTGTATCATATCCTTCAAGGTTGGCTGAGGCAAGTTTGATTTATTCTAGAATGAAGACGACAGAATGGTGCAAGAGACATTTTTGTATAGGCTGGACACATTGACCACTCCCAAAATGTAACAGCAAACCAGGGTGTTCAATAAATTACACATTGGATCTTTTAATTTTACCATGATAGATGCCTCAGAATACTGTATACATTTAATTTTCAAGGCTATCCTGGGATGTGTATGATACCTTTGAATAGGTTCATGCATGAAATGTTCATTCACTAACCTCAGGAATTTAACACACAAAAAACCATTGTCTCAATAATGGAGGTCATTGTATCTTTAAAAACAAAAACAATTTTTTTTTATATATACAAATATCCCCCCTATTTACAACCCATTGGATAGAACGAAAGGGACTATAATAGGCAACAATGTGCAGATAAGGAGTCCCCTCCTGAAGACTGGTGTCAACATCCCCCTAATGTTCTCAGCAGTACCTCTTCCCCTGGTCTTAGCGAACGCAGGTAGCTCTTCAGGTCACCTCTGGTCATCAGCTCCATGATGACTAAAGCCGGCTGTCCTTGTGACACCACTCCCAGCAGACGAACCTGCCAAAGGCCAACATATTGAGACTAGAAAGCTGTACATTTAAGTGGAACATGTGGCGTCAATATTTCCAAGTACAGTATAGCAAAATAATAGCAGAACTAGCAGGTACCGCATGTATGTATGTATGGGTTTTTTTAAGCCTTGGCTTTCCATGCCTGTACATTACCATTGATAGAACTAATGAATCATCCCTGTCTCACAATCTAATTGTATGGCTTAGGGCTGGAATGGAATAATGCATCAATGAGACTTGAAAGATATACAATTTACGGTTTGTATTTATTGGAGAGACATGTTTATTATCACTGATCCATAAAAATGAGGCATAGACAGTTTATGAAACGGATAATGGATTTCTAATCATCAAGATGAATAAAAGGGAAAAAAAGCTCAAATGAAAGAGCAGCATCTTGGGTTTTACATATCGTGGTTATATAAATATCAAAATAGCTCATTACTAGATGCCTCCACTGTATTATTTTACAGGAATTCATATTTTACAAGACCAACATAGTCTATTCGGTCCTGAAGAAGAGACTTGTGAGTTCTTAAAGTCCAATGTATCAAGAACTGTACAGTATACACATCAAGAAGGGTCGTGTTGGTGCATTAAAACCTGCAGTCATTTTCCCAGGGTCAATGTGGTTACTGCAACATTACACTACACAAGTTGGATGGGCAAAATGCCCACAGTACCTACCACATGGTGACACTGAAAAGCTTTCATCACTGATGCTTCGTTCAGGAACTCAATACGTTCTCTCATGCTGGCCAGCTCATTCACAGTCTTCAAAGCCACCTTGGTAACAGGCTCGTCCTTCACAATGTCCATGGCAACACCTTCGTACACCATGCCAAAGGACCCCTGGCCAAGCTCTTTCATGACCGTGATTTTCTCTCTCGGGACCTCCCACTCATCCAGGGTATACACTATTATACACAAAACAACACACAAGTTTTGCCATAACTTCACAACTATGATCCAAAAATAAGTTGATATAAAACTATTAGGTCATTTTCAAAAGAAATTTTGAAGAGTGAAGAAGCTTTCAGATAAAGCTTGCTATTTTTTCAGGGGCTAGTAGAATGTGGTGCCAGCAATGAATGAAAAATAGACCCACCAAGGACGACTAGACCCACCAAGGATGACTAGACCCACCAAGGACGACTAGACCCACCAAGGACGACTAGACCCACCACGGACGACTAGACCCACCAAGGACGACAGGACCCACCGAGGACGACTGGACCCACCAATGAGGACTGGACCCACCAAGGACGACTAGACCCACCAAGGACGACTAGACCCACCAAGGACGACTAGACCCACCAAGGACGACTAGACCCACCGAGGACGACAGGACCCACCGAGGACGACTGGACCCACCAATGAGGACTGGACCCACCAAGGACGACTAGACCCACCAAGGACGACTAGACCCACCAAGGACGACTAGACCCACCAAGGATGACTAGACCCACCAATGAGGACTGGACCCACCATTCCAGTTTCCATTTACTGTGTTGCTAAGCATCAAATTGAATGAATGTAGCATCAGTATAACTTAGTGCCATTTCAGCAATTCTCTTCAATGAAAACTAAAGATAATGTAGTTATTTAATAAGGATAGGCAGATTAAAAATATATAAAGTTTGTTCCGAAATGTTTTGAATCTTAGCAAAATGCTTCTGATTTTGTTTAATGAATTTATTATTTGTCATTTGTATTACATGAGGTAAAGCCAGCAAGGTGGTTTTGGATTAAAAAGTGGAAAACGCTAATGACGAGTACTTGTATAATCTGAAATACAAAATACAGTAGCAAATACTGCAGGATTAAGGTCCAACAAAAAAGTATTGTACAGCAATCCCCAACTGAACTGCATAATGTTTAAGAATAAAACTGTAATGCTAGAATTTACTGATCAAGATGAGCAGTAAAATAGATACATTCTTCAGTGGGAAATCTATGACAAAGAGGCATTATTTTATACTCACTGTCTGAAGCACTGAAGTATTCTGGATTAACAGAGGCATATAAAGTCCCATTGGGGTATCCGTCATTGTTTCTATGGATTAAAATAAAATGCTACATAGTTAAATAGGAATCATAGTTAATTGAACCTTCCCATATTAAACAGTCAACATGCAACAATGTATATCCATCCCATAGAAATATTTCTCGAAGTTTAATTAGATTAGAATATACAGACCCTTTCCTATTAGAATGGGTACAGGGCAATAATACCGTTGACAGGTGTAACACGATGTGTATTTATGTTCTAGTTAGAAGTTTTATGGAAACAGACCAGCTGGCAATTAAACGTGAACCAATAAACACTTTTCCATCCAACTTAAAATGTGTAATTAAAACAAGAAAACTTCTATATAAAACAATATATTTAAGAAAATATTTATTCACCAACTGGTGTTTAAATACGAATGTTGTTAGGACCACACCAATCTCATTTTAGTCACCAATAGAGTTTTGACTTCTACCCAAGCTCATAACACCACACTAGCTCTTGCACAGACATTAAGCTCCTTGAGGTGACCAGGGTTACTGAATGCATGGTTTTCATTGGCTTTCGGACACTGGGCAAAATTTACTAAGCAGTCTTTTGACGTATACCCCAACCGGCGCTGGAAGACAATTGGCTGGAAGGTGCCTTCCAGCTCCGGACAGTGTTTCATGGCAGACGACTGCTTAGTAAATATGGCCCTAAATGTTGATTTGCTGACTAACCTGCCAAGCACCTCTGAGTCTAGAGTACAAAACAAAAAGTTCTACACTTCGCAGGACCAAAACTGAAATATATTTAAAAAATAGGATTCGGGTCTACAGAAAGGCAAAATGCCACATCCGCCCTCATCACCTTAAGCAGACCACATTACGCATTTAATTTTGTGCCGGGTAGTACATTTGCTCTTGCTACTGTGTTTGACTAACCAGTTGGAAGACAATTTCATGCTCAATATTAGCGAAGGCTTTGAACAAACTGAAACACAGTGACCAGCTATGGCAAGGCCGGGCCGGTTTGGTCTAGAGAAATCACATTTCTTGTCCTTTGCTCTCCGTCTGGCAACCTGGTCACTGGTATTTGCAGAAAACTAATGTGATCTAAGAATAAACAGCGCTTGTTTATTTATTAATTTTCTAAATAGGGATAGGAAGTGGGTTAAGGGACACAAAGGCGAATATAGACACACTTTTCACACTGTCACGCACTCGCTTTGCCACATACTTGAAAAGAGGTAAATCACAAAGTCATAGAATGCAAAAATATGTTGGCCCAAATGTGGGTGTCAAACTTCGCTGAAATGCAAAAAGATATAGCAATTTAGAAGGACCAGGAAGCACCACGTTCCTATAGGATAGGGCATTAGTTACCCAAGCCAAAGTTTCCAATCCCACTTGACATGGAAATGTCTTGCATAGGACCATCTTCCTCTCTCCACATCTTTTGGAAGTCGACCCCTTGGAAGAACATGTCCACAGGCCACACAGGCCAATATCTTTCTAAGAATCTGATATTCTGAGTTATATTTCATCTGTCCTCTAGCTTTTGAAGCAGGGTGGCGCAATCTTACCCTTTCCTTTTGTAGAAGAAGACAGACGCAGCCAGGAATGCGATGATCACCAGCAGAATGATTGGCATCACTTTGAGGGGGAGGTACGCATTGTCAGACTGCTCCTCCTCTGTGGAAATCAATCGGCTGGTTATACACAAAGAACATTAAAGCTCATTTACTCCACTAAGTATGAACCAATGGAAAAATATTACTACTGACCAGGGCCATATATGAAAAATACAGTTGGATCCGTCCATGATCCATTACCAGCTAAGGAGGTGGCTCTGATCCGAGCCGAATAATTCCCGGGTTGTAGTAGAGTAAGATGGACCCCTCTGTATTTTTGGAATCGTTGGCGGGAGACGCACACAACTGTTGAAGGTCCCTCCTAGATAAGACAGCTGGTTAGAGATTTTCCCAGACAGGAGAATACAAATTGTCAGGAGTTACAGAGTAGACACCGAGCTGAAGTTCAATACATTTTCCATACCTCGTTCTCGCGCTTGTATTTGATCTCATACTTAAGGATGAGCCCGTTTGGATTCGGAGGTTCTTCCCACACCAAAAGGATGGTGTTTTTCCCCAGGGGAGCCCAGGTGATGTTGCCAGGAATGTTATCTGCATTCGCTATTTAAAATCAGAAAGAGGAGACGCATTGTAAGGATTGGGCACAGTTGTGTCCTGCATGATGTTCAGTCATTAATCACATCTAATACAGTCCAGGAATTCTAAAGTGCTTTACATAAGCATATCCTAAACATACAATATGGAGCAAGGGAGGCAAGGAGGTCAAAGGCTTTAGAGCAGGGGTGGCCAAATCCAGTCCTCAAGGGCCACCAACAAGCCAGGTATTAGGGATTAGGGATTCAGCATAAGTGGCTCAATCAGTGTCAAAGTCATAATAACCAAGCCACCTGTGCTGAAGCAGGGATATCCGTAATATCTGGCCTGCTGGTGGCCTTTGAGGACTGAAGTTTTCCACCCCTGCTTTAGAGCAAGGCAGGTAAATGGATAAACAAGAGAAGTCAAGTGGTCCTCATATGCCTTTAATTTCTATGTATCTCTTCTAACAAGGGCTTCAGTACAGTGTAAAGCAGAGTACATGGGGAAAAAAATGTATGTGGTTTAAAGCCTCATACTTCTTGCTGGTTTGGTCCAGTGGTCTGATTCAGGTGAGCAATTCACCCTTAGATTAAACCCAATTAAAATGGCAGGAGGATTGACGGATAACGATCACAGAACCACAAACTAACAATGTACGTACAAATATCTAAATCTTTATTTCAAGACAAAAAAAAAAAAAAAGATTGTTGTAAAAACAACACATCACCTTTGGAACAAGTGCCTCATTTTAATCTGCATGATGTGACAATTATCTATATGCTCCTGAAAGTGGTGGACATAATTGACATGTGGGTTCCTGTTACAATTGTTGGGAGATAATACATTGCTGTTATTTTCCCCTGATTTTTACATCCTAGTCAACAGAAGAGGTGCAGATTTCAGTCCTTTTTCTACCAAGCTAGAATCTTTCACATCAGCCAATATGTTTTATAGTAGTAAACTGTGTAGTGCTTGGGACTAGAATACGTACGGTTTGGCATCGTCCTGGCAAACACAAAGGTGGCTGCACTGCACCCCACAGTTTCCGCCGCGTGGTTGCAGGCATGGATGTCAATCCGATACTCTGTGAAGTGTCTCAGGTTGGAAATGACCATCCGGTCCCTGAAGATTTTATCCTTGGAGGTGTAAGGCTTAAAGTAGCCACCAGTGTTATTGATGATGTGGCTGACGGTACCCTCTGGCAAAGACATGTTGTTGATAGTGTGGCTGAAAGTACCCTCTGGTAAAGAAGAAGAGTTGGCATGGACCTCGGCATTCGTCCCTGATGCATCTCTCCTCTTCCTTGGAGACCTTAGAAGGTGGGAGAGAGAGCAAGGTTACAGGGTGAGGTTTCACTGTTGGTTAAGATTGTGTCTCAAATTTAGGATTAAATGGAAGGAGGATTACATCAAAGCGAGCCCTTCTGACGTCCTATAATTCCCAGTCGATCTATTATCTCATCAGATGTAGGTTCCAGCATCCCCATAATATAAATATAGGTTACGTAAAAATGGGATGTTTGGCAGTAAAATGTAAGCCTGACTTCCGCCTGAACTGTGGATGAATAGAGTATTTTAACAGCTCTATTGACATAACTGGAGAAAACTGATCTAGGATTCAGAGGACCCGAGTGTTCCTCAAATTCTGTTCATGAACCACCTTCACTGGTAAGACAGCAGGTCTGTGAGCTTCACTCAATTAACCATTCTGACTGGTTCATAATCCGGTGCGGATTTAGAAGGATGCATATAATTTCGGAGTCTGGGAGTTGATGCCCCGCAAGATAAAGCTGGACTGTGTACACTAACTAACCCATGATACAAACCACTCTCATGAAGAGGGAAAGAACAAAGAAATGCAGGAGATGTAGAAGGGAAGCATCTTTACATAGGATGTGCATAGCCAAAATAATAGATTTATGAAATGATACTCAAGTCAATTCTTCTTTTGGATTTAGAAGACCCCCACATAAAACAACTGAACAATCTATTAATCAATGCACCTTACATTGTCACTTTAATAATGGTTTGGCCTCTCAATTAGAAGACTCCTCTAATCTGGGTAGGTAATGTGCTAGGAAGGAACACCCCTTATTGGATTCTAAGAAGTCAGAATAGCTCAGCTTGGATGTGTTTCTAAAATCAACGGTTCACTTATCATAGAAGAAGATTAGCAGATATTCAGCAGAATTCAAATGCGAAGACTGGAACGCAATACAAAGCTGTGCGGAAATGTGGCAGATGAAGATATCAACACTGCTATTAACTTGATCAAAATGAAGCTCTAAGAGATGCGACATGGAAGACTCAGTGCTCTTGGTGGTTTGAAATGGACAGTGTGTAATCTTGTTCCTACAATGACCTTTGTATCCGGAGTAAGATAAGCCGGGTACATTACAGAAAAGAGGACTCTGGTGCTTCAAGTATAACTTTTTATTTTTTTTATTTTGACAAAGGACAAATCCAAGGTGTTAAGAGAATATTTCTGGGTACATTACATGGGATTTCTGAGACTGCTAATAAAGTGACCTTCAAATGATGCAGAAAATTCGTGTCAACCCTCACCAGTTTCAAAAGGGTCATTCATGATACCTATTTATGTCAGTAACTGCCACTGTTGGCCTATTGTATCTTCAGTGAAATTAAAACTAAAATCCCGTTGGAGCGAAGTAGATGGGGGTCTTGTGTTTTTCGTCTTCCGAACACAAAAGGCATCAGACTTAAAAGGTATATAAATAGCTGGGCTGTTACCCTCGTTATAGATCTCTTCCTGATGTTCATTACTGGAGTGTTTAGCTTAACATATTTCACCGGGAAAGTTAGTTACTTGGAGATCTGCATCTGGTCGGCAGGTTCTTCCTGGGAAGCCAAGCGTGATTCTCCCAAGATCACAGGCAGTGTAACTGCTCAAGGCAGGAATCGAACCCCCAACCATAAACTTGAGCTTTAGACACCAACACCGTACCCCGCTATCTTAGTCTACCCCAGTGGGCTTTTATGACATGATCAAATGATTGTGGGCGGACAGAACACGCCCGATTTCTCTTTAGAAGATGTATAGTTTCAGGGTTACAGAGGGAGTCTCACAGGCTTAATTCTATGAAGTGAGGTTCCCTCTTCTCACCTAAATACCACACGCAGAGTCACTGGGGCCAGCAGACTAACAATGCAATGAATAGAAATATACATCCAAGTCAACGGTCAGCGGGTTCAGCCCCATAAGTGGTAGCAGGGGTTGCAGAGCATTGCAGGACCCTTCACAACTGAATGGGTTAACCCTTTCAGTGCCAGAGAGGTCCGACCGTGTGCCCTCTGGCACTAAAGGGGTTACTATTACTTTATCAGCACACTATCTCACCTCTGATAGGTCTTGTTGATTAATGTCACTTTCCAAGGAGGCCTATAAATAAATAAATACACACATTACAAGAAGGTAAATAAGCCATAACAAAATCTCGGAGGGGTCGGGCACCTCCCACAGCCTTCTAGGAGACACCTAAAGCTGCAGTGCCACTAAGTCACCCACATCAGCTCTCCCTTGTTCTTGCAAAGTACACACTTCATGGTGAGATTTTGCAGCAGTTCTCTTTGGAGAGGAATTGATGTAGAAACCACTTCTCTCATTTCTTTTGTTTGCTAGAGCAGAGCGTTTAGAGCTTACAGCACCTCTTCTGTATGCTGGTATTACGATTTCACAAGACCCACTCGTTTTGACATCTTGATGCCTAGAGCTCTGTCTGCCATGATCTCAGTGTTGTCTACTCAGTCTCTGTGCCCAAGCGTTGTCGTCATCCTAATCCAACAGTAACCAGGTTCAGATACATAGACCGAAGAAAAAGAGTGTATGGTGCACAGCCAAAAAGAGTTGGTCCCATTTCACTTTGTCTCTTTGGCTGTGCATCATACCCTCTTGTTCACTTACCTTACCATTTTTGCAGCACGCCTACCAAGGAGACGCAGGATAGAGACATACAAGTGTGAGTATACATGCATGTAGTATGTTCTCTCATTATTATTACTATGTTCCAGGGGCTATCCCAATGAGGTTTGAGGGGTGGGCTTATGCCCACTAGTTCATGCCTTCAGGGTAAATCTGCTCCTTAAGGTCTTTATTCCTGAGACTCTTACTCATTTACTTTAATCACTTGCTGTATTATTATCTCCATTCCTGTGTCTCCATTAATGCGCGATTCAATGATTTAACTGCCTCAGCGCCTATACCATCTCAAATGTTTTTCCGATACATAGAGGATCATTCATTAAACTGCAATAGTGCCAATTGGGGTATGACCATACAGAAACGCGCACTTAAGCCAATAAGAGAGTTTCCATGCAATTGTGCCCTAATTGTCACTATCTCACTTAAATGTATAACCCCCATAGAGACAGGATTCGAAGGGGCATGTTGACTAGGTTTCCCCACTACCGACTGGTCCACATATCCGTAGGGGGTTTATGGAAAGCCTCCTATTAATAGAGGCGGAGCAGGGAAGGGAGCATTGGCAGCCTGAAGTTATTTGCCAAGCACAGCTTAGTAAAAATGGCCCATTCAAATAAACGTGCTGTACGGTATATTGCAATGAACAGTGATATGCTGCACACCATTAATCAATCACTTGAAAAAGACCTACTAAGGTCGAAACGGTCGTTGTGTATCGCGCAATAAATGTGATACTTTTGCAAATCCGTGGAGCGTTGGATCTTTCCTTTTTCACAGTACGGTATATTCCGGCATTGATGTCTTATGGCATAGCACTGCTCAGCAAACATGGCCCTATTCTGGTTCCTTCCTTCTCATGCAATGTAATGTGAACTTGTTCTCACTCGCCCCACTGGATAAAAATCCTTCAAATACATTTCCAAGTAGGTGATACAGGCTAAATTAAACCTATACTGAGGTTGATGTGTATTTCAGGTTACGGTGTCTGGATCCCATGTCCATCACTGGCATCTTACCACTTGGCTCCAGATTAAACGCGTACAACACGTCTGGTTTTAAAATAAGGTTGGCAATCGAGAACCCCCAACCTCGTCCTCTGAAGTTTTTTTTTTACATTTATTTTTATTTCCTGTCTCAATGTGAATGAAACCTGCGTTGGATAAAGCTGTGCTAATCTGGGCGTCAACCTCAACCCTCAACTGTAGCATGTCCACCTGTGGACAACACGGAGCTACACCGACATTTCATTCCAAGCGATGCAACCCGGACAGCGTTAGAAGCAAAATCTCACCCCTCAATCATCACTAGCAAGAACAGCAGCAGAAATCAGCAGCATTCCGTAAAACATGATGCTACAAGGGAGTACAATACTATCATTGTGTAAAAACCTACCCAGCTTTGGAAATGGATTTCCTTTTTATTCTTCGGCTTAAACGTAATGGAAATAATGGGGTGTAGAGAGATGGGCCTCCTCTAAGGAAATTAGGCAGAGTACCATTACTTTTGAACACAGCATTGATACCTATGGATTCTGGCATGCACCAGGGAACAGTCACTCTGTGGATCAGCATCAGTAAGTTTTAAACACTGCCGCCATGCATGAGGGATTAATGAGAATTTGCTTTTCTTGCCATGCTGGTCTCCATTATTCAGACGGAAGCCTTGGAGGTTCTCCGTGTTTTATCACGTCATAGTCTGACCTTGCAATCAGCAACATAATGCAAGAGATCATTTGGATAGAGACGTTCGAAGCAATGGAGGAACCTGGGAGTACTTAAGGTAATGGGTATAGTGAGCAGGTAGGTAGGACAGGATGGAAATCCACTTACTTTGGGATGAAGATCGTATTCCGCAGGAAGTTCTCAAACTTCTTCTGGAACGAGCCCTCGTCCAGCTCCGGGAGCTGCCCTTCGTTCTTCTGACACGGGCAGCACTTGTCCTCGGTTTCGTGGTTGGCATCTTGGCTGCCGCCATCTTCATTATCAAACCTGGTATCGGCACTGCTGGTAGGCAGCTTCAGGCCTGCGGGAAAGTGACGCAAGGCTATGACCCACGATGCATCTTGGAACAACGTCTTGGATTCCAGTAACCCAGGGGTTCTCAACACCAGTCCTCAACATCCCCCAAACAACAGGTTCTTCGACTGAGCCCCCGTGCTGAAACAGGGGTATCCTGAAAACCCGACCTGTTGGGGGGTGGGGGGGGTTTCTTGAGGACTGGAGTTGAGAACCCCTGCAGTAACCTGTAGGCAGGTCAGTCATTGGAAGTTTCATAGAATATTATGCACCGTATAATGACACACAGTCCATAATAGTAGATACTGTATTGTGAAAGCACGTGAGCTTTCAAGACCTTCAGGAAGAGAATTACTAAACAGTGCTAATCAGGAACCGTACGGCCAGTTCAAGCAAACGGGACATCCGGCGCCTCCAGACTTAGTTCATTTATAGAAATATATTTATTCCCCATGTGTCAAATCTGATGCAGACACTTGAAAAAGAGACTTGTGAGCAGGAGTTAAAGTGTGATGATGGTGCTAGCTGGTCCCACGTACCACTACTTATATTTTTTCAATAAGAATTTTTTTATTTTTTTTTCATCGATTTTCTTTACAAGGATTTCTTCCTATTTTTGGTTTTTGAGGAGGATAAATTGTGTGGAAACCGTCAAAACCCAAGTTATTATTTTTTTATACTCCAATTACTACCAGACTGACCTGTTATTGATTAACAACGGGCGAGGGAGGCATGAATGTTGCATTTAGTTATGTATTGCTTTTAGATACCAAAACCTCACATTTCCTTGTTAATCACGTTAGTAAGCAACAAATCATAAATCAAAACCGCTTGCAGAATTTCTTCCCGTGTTTGTTTTCAGTACGGCTGCGACTGCTATTTTGAAAATAAACAGGATTTTCCATCTCAGAAAGGATGTTGAGCTGCTCTTCTAGTTCGCTTGGGGCTGAATTGAAATGCTTTGTACAGAATCTGTACTTCTTGGAAATCCATGAACAAGCTGAAACAGAACACCCTCCCATGCATTAAGTCAGGGGTTCTCGACTCCTCCCAACAGGTCAGGGTTCCAGGATATCCCTGCTTCAGTAGCGGTGGCTCAGTCAAGATTGAGATAGTCAAAGACTGAGCCACCGGTGCTGAAGCAGGGATATCCTGGAAACCTGACCTGTTGAGGGTAGGGTTGCCAGGTGGCTTCTCCAAAATACTAGACACAATCGTGAAAGTTGCGACGTGCTACACACACACACACCTCTCCATGCTGTTTCCTCCCCTCCTTGGCCCAACCCCCCAGCTCCTGACACCACCTCCTGATTGGCTGCTGCTGGGTAATTCAGCCAATCAGGATGGAGGAAGCTGCCCAGCCCCCTAACAGCAGCCCTGCTCTCTCCCTGCTGGAAGAAATTCCGCG
Source organism: Ascaphus truei (assembly GCF_040206685.1). Lineage (NCBI taxonomy): Eukaryota > Metazoa > Chordata > Amphibia > Anura > Ascaphidae > Ascaphus > Ascaphus truei. Next base: position 35,839,490 of record NC_134489.1, read on the forward strand.
GCCCCCCAAGCCGATCAGGTCACTATGTCCAGAGACTAAAACCGGTATACACATACATTCATACATACGTCCATTACCACCTCATTTTTTACTGGACAGTGTCCAAATACAGGACAGTCCGGTTCAATATTGGACACCTGGCAACCCTAGTTGGGAGGGGGGGGGGGTCTTTAGGACTGGAATTCAGATACTCTGTGATAAGTCTTTGGCTGAGCATCGAAAATTATAAAATCAGCACTCTCCAAGAGAAATGTGAGATTGTATTTAACCCTGGTGTTCCCAGATTGATTTGAGCAAAAATCCGACAAATGGCTTATCTTCAGATTTTGTTTTTAATAAAAACTTGGTGAACTTTGCAATTTGCAAAAGGAAACAAAAACCGCTAACTTTTCCGAAAAAGTTTCCACGTTTGAAAATGTTCACAAAGATGTAAAAGATTACGCCGCGTATTTTTTTTACATTTTTGTCATTTAATAAAAATCCCAAACTAAAAATCGCTGTTCAGCAACACCAAAGCAATTAAAAACCAACGCAGCAGTGAATATGTCCAACCTTAATATTATACCCTTTCCAGATATGCCCTAAACCCATTGCATGTATATTCCATATTAATTGTTATTTTCAAAAAACAGTGCCAAATTCAATTAGTACAGCCTTTAACTCTTTCAGCACTAAAGGTGTTAAATGGCTGAGGTCTTTCAGTTTATTGCAACCCCAATTAGGTTGTTTGGTGCTTTGGAAGCAGAACCCCATTATGTCACAATGCATTGCCGGCCCCACAACCCGCCCTGCACTTGGCTGACCTTTGGTACAGTAATCATTGACGTACAGCTCTGAGTCTTCCGCCATCTGTTGCCACAACACCAAGTAATAGGTGATATTCCCGTTCCGTTGGGTTGGCGGTTTCCAGCGCAGAATGAAATGCGAGGAGGAGTTTGACATGATGATGACGTCCTGAGGGACAGTAGGAGCTGTAGCAACGACAGGTGCGAGTGGGAAGGATTTCTTGTCAAAGAACAAAAGTGGTCACCTTAGAAAACTGGAGTCCCCCAATTATCACAGCTGCTGACACTCAATACTGGCCTGCCGCTGTCTTTCCTCATGTATAGGTTACAAAGGTTAGCGATACCTACAGCCAAATGCCCAAACCTACTTTTATACTCCACCAATGGAGGAGTAATCCCATGCAAGTGCACATACAGTACCACCTATATAAATGGGACTTTAATAGTGATATATTTTTCTTGTGTGGAGCCGCTCGTGTACGCAGAGATGTATATAGAAACTTGCAGGCACAATGAGATCCTGCCTAGAGGATCTCACAATCACATTTGGCACCGGCAGCACAGGAAATTAGAGTGACTTGTCCAAGGTGACAAGGAGCGCCAACCATGGGATTCCAACCTGGTTCCTCGGTTCTAAAGCAATGTTCTCACCACAAAACTGCTTCATTCCATGGTTCTAGAGCAAGCATTCATGCATACCAAGGTTTCTATGAAAACAACGTTTCATTCTGGGTGACTTTGCTGTCTGGCATCCGTACTATCTTCTATTGCACTTTGTTTTCATGTAAACTCTGGTGTTGCTGAACCGAACCTAATAATTATATGGCTGTTTTGGCTTCCCTGGTAGACCTTAGATGCCCCTCTAGTGTTATTTTACTTTGTGTGTGTTTTTTTTCTTTTTGGTGTTATGCATCACCTCGCCAGTTCTTCATGTTCTTTATTTATCCCAAAAGCATAGTCTGGTTGAGGAATCTTGAGGGCAGTTTGGGGCAACCTCTCTCCCCCTGCCTTATGTGAGAGCTAAATTAAGGACATCTTGAAATCCTTTCAGGGAATAGTGCCCATCAGACACCCTCCTGCCACATACGAGGCAGGCATCACTATGCCTGTTAACGCCCTTTCCATTGTTGCATTTTAACAGCCTGCCGAACATCATGGCGTAATTACCTTGTCCAAAGTCATATACTGTACTTAGTATCTTTTTGTATATTCATTTAACTTCTACTCCCAATGTATCCAAGTCTTGTGGATTGTTAGATCTGGGGGGACAAGCCCCCCCCCCTACCAATGTTAATGTTTTATGTCTAGGTATATTGTTGTCTATGTCCACATAATAATAGAATTAGAAGTTGGCTTCCCATTTGGCAGATCCCATGATAGGACAGAAGTGAGGAACCTCAAAGTTCTATCAATCCTATTACTGTCCCCAAAAAGTTGCACATTAAAACATTGACTTAGTTTCTTTTTGTTTCTACCTGCTGGCTTCGTCCGGATATAAACCACATCACTTTGGGCGCCAAAGTTCCGACCCTCCTCTGCAGTAGTCAGCGTGATGGCGCGAATGTAAATCGCATACTGAGTCCAGGGTTTGAGGTTCATTAGATTGACGCCTGGTTCTTGTTCATTATTCAGAGGCAACTCCACGTCTACCACATTCCAGCTGTTGGCCCCACAGGCATCTTGCCCCAGGTACTCGGTCACATTCTGGAATGGCCTGCCAGCAAGAAGGGGTTAGATGTACAACAGCAGTGCAGATACAATGCGGTATGCTCAGGCTCATACTGGTCCACTAGAAACCCGGCCGGGGGGAACACCAGCATCAGGTGGGTCATCAAGGTCCAAACTGACCAAGTCTCCCACAGTTACTGGGAGACTCCTGAAATCTTAGGTATATTTGGGAGACCTGCCAGACCCTACCATGGGTGTGAGTGTGGCTACAGGGAGAGTCAGTCTGCTCTGTGTGTACCAGAATACGTGTGTACAGTATCTGAGTCAGTCTGCCCTGTGTCTATCAGTGTATGTATATGCGTGCATGTATGTATGTATGTATGCATGCATGCATGCATTTTCAAGAAGGTGAAGAGTTTAAAGGCCATATTTTATGAGGTGTTAAGTTAAACGCTATTATTTACAAAAACAGAATGGAAAATTCATCGGGATTGATATAATCCCTTTTCCTATGGTCAATAAACAGTGCATACTTCTTATTCGGAGACTAGTGTTAACGGGTTACTTTCTCGCTTCCCATTGGAAGATCGTGTAGCCTTCTTTGGTTACTTTACTCACCTCTTTACACAGTATATATGGGGTTCGTAAAGTTCGTTATTCTGATCATACGTTGAGTAACCTAGAGTGATAGCATCTTACCCAATTCTCATATAGGGCATTCCTAGATTCGATCACTATTTCTAGTTTTGAGCATTAGATTAGTGCCACCTATTTGTTATTCCTACAACGCCATGCCCCCGTACATAGAGATTCTGCCCAGGTACTTTGCTCATGCAACCGAGAGTACGATGGAAAGCAGGTAGAATAATTTAGCACTTTCATCAGGTTTAAAACATTTACGTACTCCTATTATAAGTTTATGATTGATCCAGAACACCTACCATGATGTTCAAACACTAGGGTCACAAGTGCACTTAATTATCGTTTTAACACCCGTTATTTTAAATTGGATATCAAATACATTTATTTTAATTATTTCATCAGCAGGTGGGTGAGGGCCCAACATGGGTTTATTTCTCATTTAAATTTGTATCCACTACCTACCCACGGAGCAGCACCACCACCACACTATTTCATAGCTGATGCGGGGGTAATGTTAACAGTATCCAGAATTATTTAGCATGTACAGTACTTCCGTATTATCCCCCTCCAAACATCTCCAGCACCAGAGCTTACGATTCTTTGTAGTGAACGATGAAGCTCAGCAGGTCCCGGTAATCCGGAGGCTGATATCGCTCCCATTTCAGGATGATCCGGTCGGCTTCCGTCACGTTGCTGGCAAAACGCAGAGTATGGGTCTTACCTACAAAAAGAAATGCTGTATAGTTTGTGTTCTTCCTTCATTCACTCCTGTACATTAAAATGAACAATGTCGAGGATAGAAAGACTACAGCACAGGAAGTCTGCGGAAGGGCGGCTCAGCGAGCAAAGATACTGACTCTGATAGCGTTTGAATCAGGGGAACCTGGATCCAATCCCGGTGTCAGCTCCTTGTGACCTTGGGCAAGTCACTTTATCTCCCTGTGCCTCAGGCACCAAAAACATAGAGTGTAAGCTCATGTGCGCAGGGCCTGTGTCTGCAACATTCCTATGTGCTGCATATCGCGCGCTATAATTGGGAGGCGCTTTGATTCCCATGGGGAGAAAAACGCTATCTGGAATAAAGTTATTATTAAATCTGGGTATGTGACAATGGACATCGGAGAAGAGAGACATTTTCATCTTATGTCCGTGTGAATTCTCAGCTCCTTTCCACTTACGTTCACTTTTGGCCTACCAGGACCGGCCGCTTTCACACTTTGAGGGCTCTCCGTCACGCGCAATCACATGACTCTGCTTCGGCGAATGGCACCCTCACGAATGACGGAACGGAAAGGGAGTCGTCCTGCGCAGGATGCGATCTCCCGTAGAAAACCAAGCGGCCGTTTCATGAAGTAGCTACTAAGCCACAGGGTGGGCCCTGTTGTGCCAGACCCCATGACGTAGCCATGTCCCCGGGCACCCAAAAGGTTAAAGCAGCTACCCCACTACTCTTTTGACATGATGGGAATGGGGGGAGTGCCCTCGAGCTGGAGCTGCTATTTTCAGCTCCGCAGAACGCCCTGGTTCCAGAGACACTTAACGGTGAAGTTACAGGGGTTCAACCTCCCGCCAGGTAAAACAAAATAGTGGCCAAACCTTGGGCCAATAGGAAGCCTCAACATCAACAGTTGCATCTTGCAAGTGGACGGCCATTTAAATCCCTTTTAAGTTCCAGGAAGTAATACCAGTAACTTCAGCGGTAACTATTTCGGGGACTGGGGGATCCCTGGAGCCGAAAATAGTGGGGTTCAACTCTGGAGGTTTCAATCCTAGAACAAAAGGGGGTTTATTTTGTTAGGGGGGGGGGGGTTTGTTTTTAACTTCTTTGCTGCCAGAGAGGCTTTACATACATAGCGGTAATGGGTATAGATATAGATGGAGCATTGGAGTATGTAATTGGAGACTTACAGGAGGCCCGGTCCCCGTTGGTGCGAGGATTGATGTCAGCCTTGTTCTGCCTCCCTTTGGTGCCAGTTATCTCCTCCATATGGTAGATCTCGGACAGGCAGAGCTTGGGGTTGAAGGCGAAGTACAGCTTTCCGACGGGGATAGAGAGACTCTCGTGGCTCGGCTCCCAGAGCTGCTGGATGTTCTGGTTGTCTAGGACGTACAGAGTATAATTCCTGAGAAGGAAAGCAGGGAAGAGGTGTAACGGGCTTCACCACGGGGAGGGTTATCTCCCCTCTCGCCCACTTGAAAAGAATTTGCGTTCTTCCAAGCTCATATCATGACAGGAGGTACACTACATTTATTAGGGTGGCCAGGTGTCCAGTATTGAACCGGACTGTCCTGTATTTGGTCTCACTGTCCAATAAAAAATTAGAAGTAATACTGGGCATGTCTGTGTCCAGTATTACCTCTCTGGACATAGTGACCTGACCGGCTTGGGGGGAGGGGGGCTGCAGGATTTCCCCGAATAGGGAGAGAGCAGGTCTGCTGCTGGGGGTCTAGGCAGCTTCCTCCATCCTGATTTGCTGCATTACCCAGAAGCAGCCAATCAGAAAGATGTCAGGAGCTTGGAGGTGTGGCCAAGGAGAGGATGAAAAAACATGAAGCGGAGGGAGGCGAGGGGTGTGTGTGTCTCAAGCACATCTCACCTGTCACTATTGTGTCCAGTATTTTGGATAAGCCACCTGGCAACAACAATCAGTGTAGGATTTGCCGTGGTGGGGCAGGCAGGCTTATTATCTCTTGTCATTGTCTCACTAAATATTTGTGTCCCTCTGTCGCACTAAGAAACATGAAAGAATGAATACTACTGAATTGCTGGCCTTGGGTAGCACGTTAAATAGAGTAAGGAATGATTTGTAGGGCATTGAATGAAGGATTAGAAGTGCAAAGCTTGTGCAAAAGTTGGGCATGTACCAGGGTTTCCTGTAATACTGAATAAAAAATTGGCAAGTATTAAAAACCAATATGCAGATCATGTGATCCTAAATTCAGTTAATGTGATCCTAAATTCAAGTCATGTGACCCATTTTAGCAAAAGTCTCCTGAAAAATGGTGAAATGCAGGTGAATATTAGCAAAATATTTCACAAAGCTTTGAAAATATTTGCACATCTCTAGAGAGGTCAAGGCATGTTTATTATGATTGAGTTTTTGCTACTGCACTAAAGGGATCCAGGTAATAAATGTAATAAGATAAGCAAGGCTTTTGAACCTTTGAACTCGTCACAAAATGTGCGGCGGCGTGGACGGGCCCCTCTATTAATGCATTGCTAATTTGTTAAACCTTAGTTTATCACTCCGATGTGTGTAACATCAATACTTTCCAAATAAACTGGTAAGTGTTTATTTTATAAATGTTATAATAATACGACAGTGTAATTAATATTCATGACCTTTTTGAATGAGTAAATAAGTTAGCAAAATAAAATATAAAGATCTTAAAGAATAAAATGTTAGCCATTACCAAATTTGGTCTTAAATAAAAGGTTACACCTGCCAACTACAGTAACTCCAGGTTAGCATATAAAAAAATATTCCAGTCCTAGTTTTGCATTCCCAGCGCTGTAACAAGCTTTGGCATCACAGAGCAAAATTTGAAGAAAGACCGGACTGCATTCATAAAAGGTGCAATCCCCACCTAGGAGCAAAGTGAACTAATAGCAATGACATGGTTAATGGGTTATTTGAAAGAGAATGCAGACCAGTGCAATCATACACAGTAAAGCAGGGGTGCTAAAGTCCAGTTCTCAAGCGCCTCCCCCCCCCCCCCCCCCCCCCATAGTTCAGGTTTTCAGGATATCCCTGCTTCAGCATGTGGCTCAATCAGTCCCAGCGTCAGCACATGTGGCTCAATCAGTCCCAGCGTCAGCACATGTGGCTCAATCAGTCCCAGCGTCAGCACAGGTGGCTCAATCAGTCCAAGCGTCAGCACAGGTGGCTCAGAGGCTGTCTTAGACTGTGCTGAAGCTGGGATATCCTGAGAACCTGACCTTTTGAGGGGCTTGAGGGCAGGAGTTGAGCAGCCCTGCAGTAGAGCATTGTTCTACATCCACAGTCTGCACGTTTTCTGCCAAGAGTCTTACCCATCTACCATGGAGTCTCCCCGGATAAGTTTCAGGTTTTTAAAAAAGGACAAGGAGACGAGAGCAAAGGAGTGCTTGATCTTCAGGAAGCCTGTGATGGTCTCTATCAGCCCCAGGCTTCTCTGCAGCTCCGACGCCAGGTTATCTGAAAGCACAGACACGAGATGCTAATGATGCAACACGGACCATGCTCGTGGTGGGCAATACCAGTATGCTTGGGCTGAAAGAAGATGTAATCAGAGAAGTGCCCAATGCTCTTCAATATATTAGAATGAATAATATCCTTAGTCCACATTAACTGTATTTCCTTATACTAACCCTTGTCCTGCCTGAAGGGCTAGCAACATACAGTACATTGGATTGTCCCTGCCCAGATGAGCTTACAATCGATGTTTTGGGTGCCCAAGGTCACACGGAGCTGACACCGGGAATTGACTCTTGGGTAATACTCACAGCCTCTGCGGATGTTGATGATCAGGTTGCCTTCGATGTAAGTGCAGCCGGCCAGCTCCTTGGCTGCCTGGATGGAGTCTATGGCTTTGGTCCCCACCTTGCACTCCTTTGGACACAGCCCTTCACACTTATGACAGAAGATGCTACAGAGGGGGCACAAGGACAGAAGATACGACTCGCTGTCAGTGGTCCCCGACTACGACACATTGCAATGCATCAGCAGCAGTGTGACCATGTTCTACTATAGAACACAAGATTATTCTTTAACATAAGAGAAGATAATCTTTTCACATAAATACACGTTTCCATTAAAGGATGTCCACCAATAAAAAAAAGTAATGGTACTCCTGGTCTATAAATATAAGATAAATGGTACTTCTGATTTGTCACACCATGGCTACTAATAAAAACATACCTATATACAGGTGTGTATGGTGGTGAGGGGGTGTGGTGGTATGTGTGGTGGTGGTGGTATGTGTGGTGGGGGGGGGTGATGGGTGGGTGGTATGTGTGTAGTGGTGAGGTGTGGTGGGTGGTGTGGGGGGATGTGTGGTTGTGTGTGGTATAATGGGGTGGTTGTGTGTGTGTTGGGGGTGTGTGGTGGGGGGTTGGTGTGTGTGTTAAGTACTTTTGAAAAAAAAATTATATATATATATATATATATATATATATATACAGCTAAACCCCGTTATAACGCGCCTCGTTATACCGCGATTCGGTTATAACGCGGTTTTCCCGTGGCTCCCGTTTAAAAAAAAAAAAAAAAAAAAAAATTTTCAATTTTTTTTTTTTACATTTTTTTTTTGCACACTGCACACACTGCACACAGTCACTGCACACACACTGCTCATTGCTCACACTGCCACACTGCACACACACTGCTCATTGCTCACACTGCCACACTGCACACACACTGCTCATTGCTCACACTGACACACTGCACACACACTGCACACTGCACACACACTGCTCATTGCTCACACTGCACACACTGACACACTGCACACACACTGCACATTGCTCACACTGACACACTGCACACTGCACTGCACACTGCACTGCACACTGCTCACACTGACACACTGCACACTGCTCACACTGCACACACACTGCTCATTGCTGACGCTGCACACTGCACACTGCACACACACTGCTCATTGCTCACACTGCACACACTGCACGCACACTGCACACTGCTCATTGCTCACACTGCACACACTGACACACTGCACACACACTGCACACACACTGCACACTGCTCATTGCTCACACTGCCACACACTGCTCATTGCTCACACTGCACACACACTGCTCATTGCTGACACTGCACACACTGACACACTGCACACACACTGCACACTCACTGCTCATTGCTCACACTGCACACACTGACACACTGCACACACACTGCACACACACTGCTCATTGGACACACTGCACACACACTGCTCATTGGACACACTGCACACACACTGCACACTGCTCATTGCTCACACTGCACACACTGACACACTGCACACACACTGCACACACACTGCACACAATTATTATATAGAAATAAACAGACAACTGCACTTTAACAGATGTACAGTATTTTGCCTGTACAACGTCTTGTGACTTTTGTTTCACAAAGTTAAGGGGGTGGGAAGTCATTGTGCTGTGGGGGTTGGGGGGGTGGCGGGGCCCTGCGCTGCGGCTACGGCGAGCCCTGTACTGCGGCGGGGGGGGGGGTTAGCGGTCTGTGTGTGTGAGTGCGAGTGCCTGTCTGTGTGTGTGTGTGTGTGTGTGAGTGCGTGAGTGCCTGCATGTGTGTGCGCGCGTGTGTGTGTATGAGTGCGTGAGTGCCTGTGTGTGTGTGTGTGTGTGTGTGTGTGTGTGTGTGTGTGTGTGTGTGTGTGTATGTATGTATGTGTGTATGTATGAGTGCTCCAGCCCGAGTCCGTGGAGGGAGGGGGGGGGGGAGAGTAGCGGGTCCCTCCTGCAGCCAGTGGAGGGAGTGGGGGGAGAGTAGCAGCTCCCTCCTGCAGTCCGGGGAGGGGGGGGAGAGTAGCAGCTCCCTCCTGCAGTCCGGGGAGGGGGGGGAGAGTAGCAGCTCCCTCCTGCAGCCCGTGTAGGGAGGGGGGGGGGGGAGAGTAGCAGCTCCCTCCTGCAGTCCGTGGAGGGAGGGGGGGGAGAGTAGCGGGTCCCTCCGCTCAAGCCACGCCCCCCCTCCCTGTCAAACCTCCCACCTCCCGCTCCGGCTCTTACACTTACTTACACACACACTCAGACACTTACACACACTCACACACACTTACACACACTTAGACACTCACACTCACAGACACCCACGCACACTCACACACACCCACACACACCCACACACACCCACACACACCCACACTCACACACACTCACACACACACACACAGACACTCACACTCACTCACACACACTCACACACACTCACACACACACACTCACAGACACTTACAGACACTTACAGACACTTACAGACACTCACACACACTCACACACACTTACAGACACTCACAGACACTCACAGACACTCACACACACTTACACACACACACACACTCACAGACACTTACACACACTCACACCCACATACACACACCCATATACACACAAACACTTTCTCTCCCATATATACATACACACACACACTCTCTCACTCTACACAGACGGGGGGTGGGGTCGGAGCAGAGGAAAGGCCGCGACCAGCACCACCACCCGCTCCCCCCCCTCCTCCCGCGCAGGCAGCGGGAGCACCGGGGACAGCGGTGGGGAGAAGAAACCCCCCGCTACCACCTCCATGCAGGCAGCGGGATCTGAGGTAAGCGGCGACCTGAGGGACATCCCCGCTCCCATCTCCTGCCCCGCGGCCTGTCCCGCGGTGACAGGGGGAAGCGGGGACAGGAGGGACATCCCCGCTCCCATCTCCTGCCCCGCGGGCTGTCCCGCGGTGACAGGGGGAAGCGGGGACAGGAGGGACATCCCCGCTCCCATCTCCTGCCCCGCGGCCTGTCCCGCGGTGACAGGGGGAAGCGGGGACAGGAGGGACATCCCCGCTCCCATCTCCTGCCCCGCGGCCTGTCCCGCGGTGACAGGGGGAAGCGGGGACAGGAGGGACATCCCCGCTCCCATCTCCTGCCCCGCGGCCTGTCCCGCGGTGACAGGGGGAAGCGGGGACAGGAGGGACATCCCCGCTCCCATCTCCTGCCCCGCGGGCTGTCCCGCGGTGACAGGGGGAAGCGGGGACAGGAGGGACATGCCTGCTCCCATCTCCTGTCCCGCGGGATGAATATGCGCTAAAGCGCGGCGGCCATTTTTTTTTCTCGCGACCCCGTTAGTAACGCGGTGGTCTCGGGGTGGACCCCGAGACCCGCGTTATAACGGGGTTTAGCTGTGTATATATATATATATATATATATATATATATATATACACACACACACACACATATATATACAAACATACCTGCTTTCATTCCGTTTGTACCCTGATGGGCACTCTGGCAGACAGTGGCGCTCATAAATAACAAACTTGGAGGATTCACGGGGGTTTTCGGAGACCTTGCGCAGGCTGGCACAGTACTCCGCTGTCACGCAGTGCCAGCCTTCATACTCGTAGGTTTTGGGTGGGCAGGAGGCCAGACAGTGCCCGTTGAAGTAGAAGTTGCGGCAGGCCTCGCAGGCACGGCTATCTCTGGTCCAGCTGCAGCCCCCCAAACACTCATGGTGGCAACACTCGCCGCTACTGGAACATGCGATACCCTGATCACAATTACACACTGTGGGAACAAGAGAAATACAGCAACCAATCAGAAGGCTCAGTTCAGTTTGTTAAATTCTGGAATTAAAACCCAGTCACACTTAGATGCAAACCTGGGGAAGGACCCCTGAGGACTGACATTTCGGGACCCTGGAACCGTTTGGTATGGTTTAATAAAATCTATTTTACATGCTTCGGTGCTGGTTTCCATAGCCCCAATTGGGACTAGATGGAAATTTTCATTAGCCTTGGCATTTACCATGCATATAATGGCGTCTTAATGCCATCTTTACTAGATTAACTGGAGTGTGCTTACACCCTTGCTACTAGACAGACACACACACATACTGTATATATATACACACACACACACACACACACACACACACACACACACCTTTATTAAAAAATAGCTAGCTTTACCCTACCTGTCTCTCGAATTATCACCCTGTCTCCCTCCTGCCTTTTGCCTTTAAACTACTTGAATGCCTTGTATTCTCTCTCACCACCAACTCTCCCTAGACCCTCTACAATCTGGCTTCCATACTGCTCCATACTGCTTCCATACTGCTCACAGCCCTCACCACAATAACAAATGACCTCCATGCTGGAAAAGACAACGGTCATTACACTTTGTTCATATTACTCAACCTCACAGTGGCCTTTGATACTGTGGACCACCCCCTGCTCCTTCACATTCTCCATACTCTTGGTATCCGTAACAGATCTTTATCCTGGGTTTCTTCTTACCTCTCTCATCGTACTTTAAGTGTCTCGCTTGCTAACACCACCTCCTGCGTCACTCTCTCTGTGGGCGTACCCAAGGGATCTTTGTGGAACATCAACCCCACCCACTGGAATGTTAATGAGCCAAGAGGCCTTTGTATTCGCAGCTGCATTCTGCATCGCCCCAAAGGCGGACAGCCTCTGGCACAGCGGAGGGGCAGCTAAAGGGTGTGAGACGTTTGCTGCCATTCACTGATACTTGGTGATGTTAAAGCTTCTCTATTCAATCTGAAACTCACCATCCCTTTTATCCCCTGTACCTAATTTTCCAACACTATCTGTCCAGGGAATGTCTGTGGATTGAGTGTATAACCTCTGTTCGTTTAATGTAACCATGTATTGTTATAACTCTGTGCCCAGGATATACTTGAAAATTAGAGGTAACTGTCAATGTATTACTTCCTGCTAAAACATTTTTATAAATAAATAAAATACAATTTTTTTCTGGGATCTGTTCTCTTTTCACACTCTCTCTAGGTGACCTTATCTCATCTCTAGGGTTCAAATATCACCGCCTGCCCTCCTCCTCCTCCTCGGGCTCCTCCGCGGCGAGGCTGAGACGCTCCGGTGAGGAGGTGCTGTGCCTCTCGCGGGGAGAGGCGGAGACAGCCGGAGGAGCGCCCGCGGGGACTGGGAGCGGCCTGTGTGAGGGGAGAGCCGCGTGCTCTGTGTGTGTGTGTGGGGGGCGGGGGGGGGGTGAGTGGGTGGGGGGTGAGGGAGAGCGCCGGGTGAGGGAGTGGCCTATGGGAGGTGAGATTCCCCCGCTGTGTCCCGGGTGCTCGCTCCGCTCCCCCGCTGACTGTAGCGGCGCCGGGGGGGGGGGGGGGGGGGAGGAAAAAGCGCAGGAAAGCGGGAGACCAGGGGAGAGGAGGAGGTGCGCGCAGAGTGTGTGTTGTGTGTGTGTGTGTGTTTGGTGTTTGGTGTGTGGTGTGTGTGTGTGTGTCCGCCTCAGGCCAATGAGAGGTGTGCGGGGGCGGGCGGGCCAAGGGAGCAATCTCATTGTCCTGGCCCAAGGTCCAATCTGATTGCCGCTAGGGACACAGGGAGACACATACATACAGACAACGACACATAGGACACTTTCAGAAATATATAGTAGATATATAGATATATAGATATATATAGATATATATATATATATATATATATATACAGTACACATTTATCTTTATCCACAGCTCTTGTTGATACCCTGCTGGGTGTGTGTGTATATTATATATCCTCTACTTTTAGCTCTCAGACTTACAACTATAGCTGAGGCTGGAGCCCGAGTCCCTGTCTATAAATTTACTGGGCCACTCGTGGCTTACGGTCAGACAGCAGAAAGAACACAGACACAGTATCAGTGATATAACTAGTTTACTATTCTAACTGGTTCTGATCCCTTACGATCCTCAGATGAGGATCACTACAAACAATACATAGGTTAATATACAATCCCCAAATAGTGCTGCGCAGATGCGAGTCATTGTCAGTAGTGTAGTGGCCACCCAATCCTGCGTATCTTGGTTTGTGATGGTGCCAGCACTGCGTGGGAGCAGGTTGTGTACTGAACCGGTTGCAGGCCTGTTCTTCGAAAAGTGGGCTTCGGTACCACTGCGTATTTTATAGCCGTTGGAGAAGTGTTGGAATAGGTGAGGATATGGCAGGGAGTGCATGAGAGGCGCGAGCCGGAAAGCTTTGTCCTGGCTGTTCCCTTTGGGCACATGAGGACCTGACCATCTGCCTACTTCTCATGGAGCATGTGCAGCTACTAGAACAAGTAGCTCGTGCCAGCCGCATTGCTAGGCAGTATTTCTGGTGAAGAAGACAGCTGTGGTGTGGTCATAGTTCTACTGCATGTACAGAATATGTTAGACTAACAAAAGGTACCATATACCTTACATTCAATCTACAATTGTCCACGACCAAGATGAGCAGATCTTAGTTTACACCACAAGGCTACATTTAGGAGATCCATAAAGCACATGCATTTGGAGTGAGCGTTACTCAACTCAATGGAAGGCAAATGTCAGTTGTTCCCTAGGCCGATGGTTCTGAATGCGATAGGTTCCTCTTCGGCACTGAACTAGTCTACATGTATTTTATTAGGACAGAGCTTGGAATTAGGTGTTTAAACATTTACACAAGGTAAGCAAACGAGACGCAGGAGCCAGTGCCGTGGCAGTGAGGAATTGAAAGGCTGCGGTAATGAGAGGATGCCAGTGTCACCAGGAAAACACCAGGGCTGCAATGAGGCAGACAAGAAGGAAACAAAGCACATAGGATGCCAGCGAGACGAGTCACACGGGGGAATGAAAAGTGCACAGCCCTACAGAGCCACAGACACGGCACTGAGCCCTAAGGCAGCAAGTGTCCTGCTCTCTATTTACAAGCCAAACATCACCTATAAAAAAGGGTGTCCCAATCCAGAAAACAGAGGCTGCCAAAGGGAAGTGGTTTTGTAATTTAAGGCAGGAGGAGCGTGGCACGGCTCAGAACGCAACTCTTTGGGCAGAAGCTAGTGTTGTCGCCTTTTCTTTTTAAAATGTGAAACTAAACTAATCCTCTTCTTAATATGAGAACAATTGATAGCGCCCCCCGCTTTCCCCCCACCCACACGCGTGGGGTTTGAAAGCAGGATGCCCAGCATACCACAGACCACCAAGGCGACTGCAAGCTTCTTCCTGCACTCTGCGGGTCTTCTTCTGGCTTGGATTAAACTTTAATTCACCTCATTGCAAGGCTGAATCCTGAAGGTCGTTCCCATGACTATTGCTCAAAGCTTCACAATTACGTGACTAAAACTCCATGGAAAGAAGGCACAAAGAAGGCCTGGAGTCCTTTCTAGCAGACATTTAAAAATGTTAATTGTAGATGGTCAGACGTTTAAATGGGGCTGGAGAAGTAGCAAGGAGGTAGGAGTCCCTGGAAAACCACTCGAGCGCTGTACCCAGGACAGAGTTTGTATGCTCAGCATTGTACTTAAATCGCTGTATTATTATTATTATCATTGAGCTATTAGCTAAACATACAAGAAGAGATGGGAATATTTTGGGGGTGGATTTGGATCTTCCGCGTATTGGCCGGTTCCTTTAGTCTGTCTTTTTTTTATTTTATTTTTTTATACCCCCAAAATCCAATTCACGGATTCCACAAGGCGCTGGTGTTTAGGATTCCTAAAATCCACCAGCGGATTGCGGAATCCACGGATTGGAAAAATCCACCAGCAGACTGTATCCAATGGCGGTTTCCGAATAATCCGCACAGATTGAAACCGGAGCAAATCTGCCAACGGATTTGACACGGCGGAGTGGATTTTGAATGGAATGCTCGGGAAATCCCGCAAAACGGATTCTGACAGTGTCACCCCCATCTCCACATACAACACAACTAAATATCGGATCGAGGCCTTGAGCATCAATGTGTAGGCAAACTGAAGTATTTTCGTGTTGCATCTTAGGAACAATGTATCAAGACACTTCACTCCAATGTAATCATGTTCACCAGCTTTTGATTTCAATGGGCGAGTGACCAAAATGCTGTGATCTCATTGGTGGGGTTTTTCAGCTATGTCTGCTGAGTCAAAAAATTAAATAGTGACAAGTGCAAAAAAATTGTGAGGCGCGCCTTCAAGGAGGTGATGATAACAATAAACAATAAATAAATAATTTATAAAATATCCACATTCAAATCAGATTATGTGAAAGTGCTCATGTGTATATATAATGTGAATTGTGAAACGTCGCAGCTCAACCCTAAGAAGAGAAGGTCCAGATTCTCTTGCAGTAGACAGTCAGGGGTAGATTTTGGGGAGCGCAGATATCACCATATGTAGAAAAATTAAAATAATATATATATATATATATATAGTACAAAAAATTAATCAGGTCTTTCCAATAATAAAACTCCCGGGCTACAAGTCTATGTCAGGTGTGTCAAATGTAACCGGGTTTCTTACAACAACAAAATCTGTTGGTGCTATCAGAGTAACTTTCCTTTCCAATAATACACAGGCATCAGTGAGAGTTATTTAAAAATATCCATTGAAGAAGGATTTCCCAAGAACAGAGTGGGAAAAGCCTTTACCAAAAAATACTGTGTGTTTATGGATGGAAGTGCACGGAGAAGAATGAGTTAAGAGGAGAAAAAAAAGAGCGCACAATGCAATAGACAGAATTTCCAACTATCATTTTGGTAACAGTCTCATTTTGGTGTGGAGGGTTCTGGGAGATATTTACCTGCTTGCAGTCAGGAGGGTCTGCCAATCAGTCCTAGTTCAGGGGTGGGCAACTCCAGTCCTCAAGGGCCACCAACAGGTCAGGTGTTCAGGATATCCCTGCTTCAGAACAGGTGGCTCAATCAGCGGCCCAGGCAATATGACTGAGCCACCTGTGCTGAAGCTGGGATATCCTTAAAACCTGACCTGTTGGGGGGGGGAGAAGATAGTTGAGGACAGGAGTTCAGCAGCCCTGCTCTACGCAACACCAAGAATCAGGTGGAAATGTCTTCTAAGAAGACGGTCAATGAGGATGCCACTGAAATTTAGAGCAGGGGTGCGCAAACTGGGGGTGCGCAAACTTGGGGTACCCCCCCCCACCCAAATTCTCTGCGGGTGGTGTGGTGGTTACAGAGGCCCCGCACGCTTACCGAAGACATTTAAATTAAATGCTGGGGAAGCGGCAAAGGCCTCTGTAACTTCTCCATTCCTTGGTTCAGGCGGCTTCTGGTGACGCAGCGGCATCATATGACGTTGCCATGGCAACGTGACACGATGCCAGAGCCAAGGTAAGGAGTGGGGGTCCCAGGAGAGGGGGACAGCCGACAGAGGGGACGCAGGGGAAAAGATTGCGCTCCTCTGGGTTACAGTATATGGACTAGAGATACAGTCTCATGCAATAGCATGTACTCGGGTTGTTATACACTTACAGTGGTCAGTTAAGTAAAATCATAATGACCAAATTTCACAGCCGTTGTATAACTGCAGAGAATGTACAACCAGAATATACCTCCAGGATCTGGTTGGCCAACGCAGGGTGAAGTGCTGCAATGATTCCGAAGGCTGTAGTGATCAGGGCCACGGTATAACGCTGTTCATTGGAATACATATTAGTGGGGATTTTTAACCCTTTTGCTGCCAGAGGGGCCAGCAACGTTGCTGGTACCCCTGGCAGTGAAGGGGGTAAGTAGAGGCGAGTGTACCATTAAAGCAACAACAATCCACAATCCTTGAACTTCATGGAGCTTTAGATTTGCCTAATTACCCCTGTAAGCCCTTAGTAGAATGTATAGGTGCAGAATGCAAAGTGTCAGTGCAGGGCAGTATACAAGAGCAGAGTTTCCACACAGTAGGTTTGCCTCTACGCACGACCCTTTGTTCAGGATTGGATAGATGTGCTTTGTGGCACATGGTGGGCACCACACGTGGCAGCTTGGCATGTGATGTTGCAAGTTTCACTTTTACCAGTGTTTGCTGTGTAAACATGAAGTGAGAAAAGGATCTGCATGGGATACTACAGCAGCCAACATGCAAGCCTATTACAAGGGAAGTCCATCCTAAAGAAGTGTGTATGTGCGTATATGTATATGCTTATATGTATGTGCATACACATACATACACGTATACACATATATAAACAAACACACAGATTTCCTGACATGGAAAAGAGACTTTGCAGTATATTAAATAAGAGCCAATGTATCAAGGCAACTTTGGGGCAGATTTGCCGGCGTGCATTAGCTTTCTCCTTTGTGAGCGTTATTAGGAAGAGTTATAAACATATACGTTGAAATACGATCAGAACCCAAACCCCATACATTTTGTGTGTGTGTGTCAAAGGAGTGCTACTGGTTTAATAACCTAATGCAGGGGGGCGCAAACTTTTTTCTCTGCGCCCCCCTGACGGCTGTCCCCTCGCTCCCGCGCCCCCCCCAACCCCAACTTACCCGCGCTCCGGCGTAATGACGTCACGTTGCCATAGCAACGTGACGTCACATGACCTCGCAGCGTCATTTTGACGCCGCGTTGCCATGGCGACGCCGGGAGGAAGCCGCCGGAGCCACGGGTAAGTATGGTTTACAGAGGCCCTGCAGCTCCCCCGGCACTTAATTTAAGTGCCTTCGGGAAGCGCGCGGGGCCTCTGTAAACCCCGCGCCCCCCGTCGGCAGTCTCGCGCCCCCCCTGGGGGTCGCGCCCCACAGATTGCGCACCGCTGACCTAATGTATGCAACATAAAACCAAAAAGCACCAATACCACATCCAATCTGGCAAATGACATAGTTAAATACTATCTGTTTTTCTTCTCATAAGTAAGGGTAATTTTGTTAAATTCTTTGGCCAAACCACTATGAGCCTTCAAATGTTCTCTTCGCTATTGGAAGACAGTTAAAGAGCTGATGGAGAGAGGTGGAGAATATTTACAGGTAGTGTACGACCTGCGGTAAAGGGCTGACCGTGACGTGACCGCAGGCTTATAATGGTTTGGCCAAAAAATGTAACTAATTGACCCTTACTTATGAGAAGAAAAACAGATAGTATTTAACTATATAATTTGTCAGATTGGATGTAGTATTGGGGGAGGGGGTTCTTTTATTATAACGGGATGCATCCAATTCTATGTTTCTCTGTAAAAAAAAATAGGAGCATCTTGGGGGCAAAAAGGGCTCTAATTAAAAGTTCAGAATACTGTATAATGATGACATCCCAAGCCGTGTGATGAGTTTTGTCTCAACATCAACTAGCGAAAGATGAGCAGCTCAGGGACTGTAAATAAACGTGTGATACATTGCACTGTGCACTGACTGCGCTCAGGACTGCTACTGCACACTCCGGCAGCCCATCAAGTCCACTGCATCCGCTGAGCGATACTGCTCCATCTCCGCCTTTAAACCCATTCCATTTTCAATATGCCACGAAGAGCTGGAGAAGAGCTCAGACTCATTGAAATGAATGGGCAGAGGCTTCACAGTATATTGTGCCCCAAGTCATAAATACATGGTGTCAAGGGGTAAAACTAAACAGATTTCTGAGCTTTCAGGAATTATTCACCCAGGAATCCCTGAAACACAGTGCAGCTGCGACTGTATTATGGGCGATGTTGGAGGCAGCTGTAGTTTTGAAGATCCACCGCCCTCCTGGCACTTACATGTGGCGGCCGCTTCCTTCCTGCCGCCCTCCTCCCGCTTCCGAATCGCAGCGTCACACGCCGCCGCGGACATCACCCACGTGACATCACGTGGCGTCTCGTTGCCATGGTAACGCAACGGCACGAGGCCATTGGCAACACGACGCTGGGTGACGTTGCGTTGGTGACATCCGTGGCATCATTTGACGCTGGTATTCGGGAAAAAAGGAGGGCAGACACATGCAAGTCCCTTCCCATCACGCACGATAGGCCCGAGCGCGCGGCATCTGTATATGAGGGCCTAATGGGGAAATCCGTCACTGGTTGGAGGGAGGAGCACCTTTGCAGTCTGGCAACTGTCCTCTGCTATACTGTGATGTGGCTGCAGGCTTACAATACTTTGGCCAAAACATTGAACTGAATGTCCCTTGCTTATGAGAAGATAAACAGATAAGTACTGAACTTTATCATGTCGTCACATGAGGTCACAATGCTAGTAGCACTCTTATTGACACAATATATGCAATGTGGTGCATTTGGGTTCTGAGCTTATAGGGGCTGTGTGAGAGTGTCCTCTGCTGCCTCAGGACCGGCTCACACATGGCATAACTGCTTTTCATGATCACAGTTACTTACGGATGGCCTTTACCATTGGTGGAACCTAGTAGCTAAGGAATGTGAGGAGCGCAACAGCATTCCCTTGTAACCAAATGGTAGCTACACCACTTCTAATTCCAGCCCCAAGCTGCTAGAACAGAATAAACACCCAAAATTAAAAATGTAGGTTACGGGTAACTTTTAGCGGACCAACACTAACGTTCTTCATACATGAAATTATAGTCTACAGAGCTTTCGAAACCTCAAAGTGTGGGTTCTTCAAGCGTACACCTGAAGATGAAGCGTATGAGGTTTTGAAAGCTCAGAATCTTCAGAACCAATATGGCTACAAGAACTTTGAACTAGAAAATGTTATTAATGATAAACAACTTTATTTCAGATATCGCTTTTCTCCGAATGGGACTCAAAGTGCTTCGCAATTAGAATTTAATGTGCGGGGCGCAGGGCTGTATATAGAATTTTACAGGCACAGTACCTGCCCCAAAAGCTTACAATCTATATTTGGTGCCTGAGGCACAGGCCGATAAAGTGATTTGGCAACGGTCAGAGGAAGCAGACACAGGGATTTGAACCGTGTCATGAATTTGACCTTTACTCACTGAACCACTTCTTCAAATAAATCCAAATGATAGAGATTTCACTTCATCTCCTCCAATCAGAGAGGTAATTAATTGCAAGTTGATGCCAGGTGCTGATGGGATTAATACCCACGTCACAGTAATGCCATGGCTGTGATACACCAGCCCTGTAAAAGAAGCAGCAGAGCAGTGAAAGGAGGCGAGACGCAGAGATAAGCCATCAGTATTTATCCTTCAGCTTTCATTGCTCTGCTACATGTTTACAGCAAACAGTGGCCAGCATGTACCCAGTGTTCAGTGTAAACAGTCACAGCCACAACACATGTGCAGAGCTGCTTTCCCTGCAGCCCAGAGGAAGATACAAGAAGGGTCCGATTACTCAGACGTTCTTCATTGTCCAGAAGCTGGTATGCAGGGGAAGTTACAGTTCTTATTAACCCCTATGTGCAATAAAATGCAGCAGCACAGGGGGTCCCTGGCAGACGTATTTTGCATTTGCTGTGCTTGCCGACTGACTGCTTTGCTCTTTAGTAGAAAATAGCAGAGATATTGCAAGTCAATGGAACAGTTTGCCGGTTGGAAAATAATAAATCTATTTTTCATATATTCTATGTACTGTACATAGATTATTTTTTTTCTGGTACCCATAGAAATTACAACTGAATTTTTAATGCGCGAGACAAATGATCTTGCTGGATAACAAGCAGGGCCGGCCCGTCCATTAGGCAAACCTAGGTGGCCAACTAGGGGGGCACAAAGGCCCTAGGGGCGCAGTGGGAGTGGAGAGGCACATGAGTCAGGGAGCGGAGCGGCAGTAGAAGCCGATGTCAGCGGAGTGAAGACGTTGAGACAGGGGGCGGCGGTGGCTTGGCTGTGGCAGTCGAAGACATCCGATCGGAGCAAGAGCACAGGAGAGGTAGGTGCTGTAACACTGGTGCCGGTCAACTTCCGGTGTTACAGCACCTACCTCCCCTGCTCCGATCGGATGTCTTCGCCTGCCACAGACAAGCCACCCTCTACCAGTCTTCCCTCCGCTGACATCGTCTTCTACTGCCGCTCTTTGCAATATTTCTAGGCTGGGTAGGTTTACCAGATCACATTTTAAGTTATGGTGGGTGAAAAAGGCAACAAAAAACCTTCACCGTTGGCATACAGTATAGCCAATAAAGTATATCCCTTGTGAGCACATTCACATGTCTTAGACAGGCCTGCAACCCTGCCTTTCACCATTATGTGAATGTGCTCACAAGTGATATTTTTTATTGGCTATACTGTATGCCAACGGTGGAGGTTTTTTGTTGCCCTTTTCACCCACCATAACTTAAAATGTGATCTGGTAAACCTACCCAGCCTAGAAATATTGCAAAGCAATTATAAACCAACCTCACACTGATGATACCCATCAAGGTTGAAACATGTCTGTGAGGGGTCTGTACTTGCTTTGCTAGTCCCATGCTGTGCTTAAAAGCTGTGTGTATGGCGATGCATCAGCTTAAATAGGCTCCATGTGAATGGATATTCCAGGCAAAAGGTGACACATTGTGTGCTCATTTGCATGTCATTTCCCAGAATCCCTTGCTGCAGTGGGAGCACTGTATGCTAGGTGATAATGGTTGAAAGGCAGGGTGCAGACCTGTCTAAGACATGTGAATGTGCTCACAAATTATATTCTTTATTGGCTATATGCTAACGGTGGAGGTTTTTTGTTGCCTTTTTCACCCACCATAACTTCAAATGTAATGGTGTTTATGTGTATGTATATATATGTGTAGATATATATAGATACAGTATATCTCCCCCAATGTTCTAGAAGCAGGTTCTTCAGAGTTAAGACTGGGGCCTCACCGTGAGTCCTGTAAATAGGTTTGTGTGTATAGCCAAGTGTATTAAGATGTGACCTGTCACCCTTTTGGTGTTTTCAGTTATGGAACGTTCCTTTAAGTAAGCGCTAGTAGTAATGGTCCTAGATTGTTCCCACTATTGAAGAGGAGGACGCATGTTTTTAGTAAGGAGTTCACAGTGTTAGTAACTCTGGAGTGTGTTTGGATCGGCCCAACCGGAAGGTCCCTAGTGCAGTCCTGGTATGGAAGAAGTATGCAGTACACAGTAGTGAGTTCATAATTCAGCAACCCGAAGTGTATTCCAGAGAGGTCCATGTGACATGGGGCATCACTAACTCTATGCAAGAGACTATCAACTTAACCCTTCAAGCAGGTAACAAGCCAAGTACCTATTTAGCATAGGAGTGAGAGCTGCAAAGGAGATGAAGTTCAGAGTATTATGTTTTGCCACTAGTTTCTGTGAAGCGTAATCTATGTCAATACCTGTGGAGCCTTCTAGACGGACGCCCAATAAAGAACCTTTTAAGTTTTACAAAAGTTCCTGGTGCCCACCCGTTTTCTACCTACTTATTCACGCCAGCCCACACCTACCCAACACCCTGGAGAAGGTCTGAGAGACTGAGCAATGCAATGTATATAGTCAACCTGATGTAAAATCCTTTGGAGCCGGGTAGGGACTTTTACATGCAGAATAAGAAGGTGGCCCAGCAGACACATGCACCAATATGTCCAGCCCCCCAGGTAAAAAACATGTAATAAAATACAGTGCTTTTGCAGGTGGACTCTAACCTTTCTGACAATAACTGGACGTCCAGCAGCGAGATTCCAGCACTCCGTTAAAAGCGGTCTGCACGCAGGAGTCTTCTGAATCCAGGATTCCAGGGCAGACATCGGCACACTCCTCCGCTGGCTTGTTCCCCACTATGTAGTTGTTTTCCACCGACTCCAACAGCATGGCCCAGTCTATGGTGAAAATGTGACATAGCTCCTGGTTGCGTTCGATACGCACCGCCCCATTCAGTACGTTGGTGAGGCTGTGGAGACCAATGTCCCTTAAGTGGGGCATCTCAAAGATCACCAGGGCGTAGTGGAAGAAGAGGTCGATGCCTCGGATGACGGAGAGGTTGGGGAAGAGGTCCCGTAGGCTCTCCAAGCCGTAGATGCGGAAGAGGAGGAGGTATTCCGTGATCATGGTGAGGCGGGGGAAGCTAAGGCCACGGAAGTCCTCTGCTTTAGTGCTGAACATGAGCAGGATCTGCAGGTTACCCTGGATAATTGTGCAGTTCTCCAGTTTCTGGAGCTGGGAGACATCATTCCGGATGTCCATGCTGCCGCAAACTACAGTAGGAAAGAAGTGGGACAGGGGCAGAGGGGGGCAGAGAGAGAAGAGAGAGAGAGAATCATTATAATGAAACAGTCTAGAAAAATTCCAATTACCTTTACACAAGGGAAAAAATGATTTTATTGTTTAATAAATTTCTTTTACTTTTCTTTTTTTTTGTCCTAACTCACTGTGAAATACTCCAAAAATTCAATTTTGGAAAAATACTGATTTTAAATCATTTAAATGGGGTCACACAAATATGGCTGCCATTGACAATGTTCTAAGACAAGCATCACAATTCAGCCTATATCACAGCAACTTTTGTGTTATTAAAGGATTTTTTTACCGCATTTAGGTATGATCCCTAAATATCCCTCTAAAGAAAGCAGCATGTGTGTGATATAGATATATAGATAGAGATTATACATATATATAATTTGTCATAATATTAATGGGCCAAAAGGAGTTCTTCACAAATTAAATCATGGTGTACAGAGCTTTCCAAACCACACAGGTCTCTTCTTCAATGTAGTCACGCTGAATGTACAAACCGAGTCAAAGCAAAGACGAGGGGACATTTGTGATGAAGCCCAATGGGAAGGGTCCAGTTGTAGATGCCCCGGAGGGAAAGACGGCTGTGAAATTCTACCGGAGGCGTGGAATTGAACTCAAACGCTTGAGTGTTGCAGAGCTGCACACTAACCGCCGCTACAGTACAGCACCGCGCCTCTTATTGTGAAAGGCCGCTGGAATTTGTTACAATCTCCTTGTATTCATAATAATAATAATAATAATAATAATAATAATAATAATAATAATGCGTTCAGGACGATAGGGACAGAAGGGTACAGCGCGTGATGTGCTAACGGCTGTGACGTGTTTATATAATAATCTGGGGCCCATTTGTGATGCAATACCTGCAAACGTGATATTTGACGTGTACCAAAAGAGATACACAAAGGAAAAGATCCTATATACAGTATGGTACACTCCACTCAATTATTAATAACTAAAATCAGGGTCGGGCAACTCTAGGGCCACCAACAGGTCAGGTTTTAAGGATATCCCTGTTTGAGCACAGGTGGCTCAATCAGTGTGTCTTCGACTGAACCACCTGTGCTGAAGCAGGGATATCCTTAAAATCTGACCTGTTGGTGGCCCTTAAGGACTGGAGTTGCCCGCCCCTGATCTAAACGATGCCAAATTCAGAGAAAATAAAACGTAATATTTAATGCAGGGGTGCGCAAACTTCTTTCCTTGCACCCCTCTACCGGCTGTCCCCCTCTGCCCGCCCACCCCTTACCTGTTTTGAGGCATCAAATGACGTTAAGTCACATGACCCCGCCGCGTCATTTGATGCCGCATTGCCACAAAGCCGACATCGTCCCCGGAAGTGAAGTTGCAGAGGCCTCGTGCGGTCCCGCGGCATTTAATTGAAATGCCTCGGGGAGTCCTCTGCAACCGCCGGGTCACACCCCCCCCCCCAAAAAATCTCACGCCTCCCGGTTTGCACACCCCTGATTTAATGCATCAACGTTTAATAAATACATGCACAAAATAAGCACCTTGCTGGCGTGCAGAACAAAAAGCAAAATGTTAAAAAATAGGAACTAATTCAGAGCAAATTATCTGATAGTAGGAGGAGGTCAGAGTATTTACAGGGAATTTTCTCAAACAGGTAATGCAAGTTTTCTGCTCATGAATAAACCCCAGCCCGATGTGAATAACAGGCGTGTGGTACCACAGTATATCCTGTCATGCAGGTAGCTAATGTACTGCATAGAAGTTATCCAGGTCAGGGTGATAATTAGAATTGGTAATCCCTCCTGCATAAGGAAATAGCCATGGCTAAGAACTGCTGCTGGCTAATGGTAGAGCAGGTGTTATTCATTCACAGGCTCCCTGTGTACATAGACAAACAGAGGTGAAGAGAGTTTGGGATATTTGGGGATGCAAAGTAGAAATTAGACTGGGTGAAGTCACCCTCGTGAGACTCGCTGGGACAGACAGAAAGGTTTAGTAGCCTAACAAGTCAAAATACCCTTGTAGAGGTAGGGTCACGACAGAGAGCGGGACTGCGACTGGCATTCTGCCGAAATACCGGCAGCACCGTGACGTTCTCACTCCTCGAGTACTCAAGGCCTTGTGGTGTCCAACGTACGTTTCGCTGTTGAAACCATTTCTTCCGGGGGGGCGTACAGTGTCTCAAAAAGCCACTTGGTGGTATTTTGTTGCCGTACCAACCAGAGACGTGGAATAACGAATCAATAATTTAGCTGATATGCTGTGTAAAACTATATACAAAAAGTGTTACTTTATTAAAACCATATACATTTGTACTTGAATATCCATTAGTAGGAATATTACATAAAAAGGTATGGATAGACATTTATTATTTTGTATATTATTTACAAACCGGTTATTGATAACTTTAATGATATTTTAGAAATTGACAGGGGAGTTAGACCTTTAGTAATATAGGGTGAAGTACTAAAGGAACATAATGTAACTATAATCCAAATCAGTAGTATTTAGAGGAATGGTGTGTATACAAAGCCTTCAAAGATAATAATATTATCATCAACTTTATTTCAGATAGCACTTTACTCCCAATGGGACACAAAGCACATCACAGTTACAGCACAGCACGCAGGACGCTGCACATAGGAATGTTACAGACACAGTCCCTGCCCAGATGAGCTTACAATCTATGTTTTGGTGCCTGGAGGCACAGGGAGATAAAGTGACTTGCCCAAGGTCCCAAGGAGCCGACACCCGAATTGTACCAGGTTTTCCTGATTCACACTCAGTGTTATTGTTTAGAGTCATTGTCTTTACTCACGGAGCTGCTTCTTCTCCCTAGTGTTCATGGCGTTGCGTAATGTACACCAAATCGTCAGATATGACATTGTCTTTACGTCCTGTGTCGCAGGCATATAAATCCAGTAGCTCACAGTGAGCAGTCACTGAGATTCCTGCCTCAGAGGCCAGGGTTCAAGCCCCTTGGCTGCCAAACTGGCCCACAACATTTTGTTGGCCTCTCTGGCAGCAAAGCGGTTAACCACAAGTCAACTCCCGGGGCAGCAAAAATGTCGCCCCCCCCCCCCCATTTGCAGCGCTCTCGGCCTATCGGACCTAATGGGAAGGGACTTACTTACCTGCGCCGGCCGCCTCCGTTCTGCCACCCTGCTTCTCCTTCAAAAACAAGCGTCAAATGACGCCGCAGACGTTACACTGCGTCTCATTGCCATGGCAACCGTGATATGACGTTGCGTTACCATGCGACGTCACGTTGGTGATGTGCGCGACGTCATTTGACGCTGGATTCTGAAGGGGAAGCTGGACGCCAGACACAGACAGGTGCCTAAGGGTGGCGAATTTGGAAATCCGCCGCTGCTGGTCCCAAAAAGATATTTTTATTGTAGTCATGTGAACCATCCAATAAACACGCGCGTCCAAGCTGGGGACACTTTGAGAGATGGTCGTGGTAATTCCCACCTTTGGAAGGGATAAAAACAACAGTATCGCGGCTTCCTTATGGACTGCCGGGACCCACGAGATTTGGCGCCCATGTTTAATGTCCATGAGTTGAGTTTTACAACTTGGTTTAACTATACCGATAAGTGTCTCGGGAACAGGGGGGTCTCCGGAGTTAAAAATATTGTGGTTTATCCCCTGAGGATCAAATCCTGTAAAAAATTAATTAAATAAAAAAAAAAATTTAAAAACACAAATCTGGTGGAATTTCTGTTTTAACCTTTTGAGTGCCGGAGGGGTACTGGCAACACATTGAAACAGCCCTTCCAGCACCACGTACGTGAACGTAAGAGGATAAAATCCTCCACCTTCCGTTCCTCCGCCAACTTGATTGCGTACAGCACTCCTCGGAACGCGATCTCCCCTAGAAAACAGGTTGAAAACCCATGACCTTGCCAGTACATCATGGGGCCCCCTGGATCGTTGACCTCATGACATGGTGGCAATGGGCATCCAAGAGGCTTACCTACAGGTCTGAAGAACCAATGGGTGAAGCT
This sequence comes from Ascaphus truei, assembly GCF_040206685.1. NCBI lineage: Eukaryota > Metazoa > Chordata > Amphibia > Anura > Ascaphidae > Ascaphus > Ascaphus truei. The sequence continues at coordinate 35,867,129 of NC_134489.1, forward strand.
GTGGGGGACAATCTAAACCAGTGGTTTCCAACTTTTTTTGGTTAATGAACCCTATAATTATATTGTGAAATTCTGCGTAACACCAACCCTCTCTAATAGCGCATCTGAGATCAGATGCATCGTAAGGAACCCCAACCCTCTCTAATAGCGCGTCTGAAATCAGATGCATTGTAAGGAACCCCAACCCTCTCTAATAGTGCATCTGAGATCAGATGCATTGTAAGGAACCCCAACCCTCTCTAATAGCGTGTCTGAGATCAGATGTATTGTAAGGAACCCCAACCCTCTCTAATAGCGTGTCTGAGATAAGATGCATTGTAAGGAACCCCAACCCTCTCTAATAGCACGTCAGAGATCAGATGCATTGTACCCATGGAGACTGTGATGGCAGATACAATAGATTTGTTCAAAAAAAGGTTGGACATCTTTTTAGATGGGAAAGGTATACAGGGATTTACCAAATAAGTATATATGGGAAGGATGTTGATCCAGGGATTAATCCGATTGCCAATTCTTGGAGTCAGGAAGGAATTAATTTTTCCCATTAATGGGGTTTTTTGTTTGCCTTCCTCTGGATCAATAAGTAAGTATAGATATAGAATAAAGTATCTGTTGTCTAAATTTAGCATAGGTTGAACTTGATGGACGTACGTCTTTTTTCAACCTCATCTACTATGTAACTATATGTAACTATGTAAAATCTTTTGTATTTGGTACCATTTTCAAATAACCTGTAAATTGCAGGAACCCCTTTAGGGGATGCATGCGGAATGCAAGGTTGGCTAGGAAACCCTGTTGAAAAACCCGGATCTAAACTAAGGGAGAGAGACACACAAACACACACAGAGATTACATGTACAGATGTAGCGGACTGCATGGTTTTCCACTGTGTCAAACATATTGGGATAGCAAAACACAGGATATTAAACAATTGCTATTGAATTCTATGGAAACACTGCGATATCCTGAAATACACGGAGATCTTCTGTGTTATGCGGGGGAACAATGTCCCATGCTACATTTGTCTAGAACACTAGATAGATGATAGAACTACGTGTCTGGGTTTTAAACTACTTTCCATAGTGCGTACGAGCTTCCGGACCACCACTGAACTTGAAACACTCATGCTATTTTATGATGCTTTATTGAGCAATATATTTATTCAGACAACAATACCGGTACAAAATATCAAGAATCTGTTACTACTCCGAGAAAAGTTTACAGTAAACATTGGAAAATATACTTGGTGACCTGACGTTGAACCCCAAACAAGGTCCGCGATCGGAATTCTCTGATGCCCTCAATGCCGCTAGAGTAGTGGACGGCCTACATCTTCCTACCCAGACAGGACAAAGTATTTCTCGCTTCTATTCTTAACACCGTAATATTGTTCTTTTGTTCTCACCTTAAAATCACACAATTCACCGTCAAATCTTCCACTGCATTGTCATTTCCGGAGAGACAATGAAGGGGAATTATTTATGTGGAGTTGCTAAAATGTGGTTGCCATCCTGAACTATGCGAGAGATAAATAGAAAGGCGAGATGATTTGAGAACATACAGATGTAGCCCGATGTACGGTTCTCGGAGGCGGTAATAGCTGTGGCGACCTGTAGGGAGTCCATACTTCCGTATCGGACTTCCCGTCGTGTTAATCCCTGCTGCTGCCAGTGGGATGCTGTCGTTGCATTCCTTCAGCTTTCCGTGGCAATGGTGAAAGTAGGCCTGGCTACGTGTGTGCGTGTGTGCGTGTGTGTGTGTGTGTGTGTGTGTACACACACACGGCAGATTAAGACCCTTAGGTACCAAGACTTTGAGGGCCTTTTCTCGAGACGGCCCTCCTCCTTCGGCGTCATGTTGCATTGTCATGGTAACGCGTCGCCATCTGCCGGCACAGCGTAATTTGATGTCAGGTCGCCATGACAACACAACCCTGCAGGAGGAGGGCCGCTCCAGAGAAGGGAAGAGGTCACTCCAGCGCCCTCTTCCGGTCAGCAGGAAGTTGGATACTGGCGTCCGACAGGAGGAGGGAGAGTGTAGCAGACAGTAACAGCCGGGCTGCTGCAGCACAGGCCCACATGAACCTACGAGGGCCCCCTAACACACACACACACACACACACAGTTTCAAACAAATCCACTACTTTTCTCAGTGTAACTACTAACCAAACACATTAACCCTTTCAGGGCCAGTGGATTCAGACGCACCGCGTTGAAAGACCCCATGGGTCTGAGAAGGTTATGGTTTCGTTGGGTAAAAAAGTAGCTAAATCCTTTTAGCTCTGCATCAGGGATACCCTCTTTACAAAAAGCGCCTTCACCTCACTGCCGTCCCACCGGTTTGGAAATGCTGGTTACCCCCCTTCCTGCCTGTGCAGGGTAAAAATAGCTAGGCTGCTGTTTTGGGAACAATATTGTCGTTGGGGGAAAAAAATTTGAAAAACAAATTGCTTGCGCATTGTAACTGCGTATTTCTGAACACCGTGACTAGCATGTATATAAAGATTACAATAAGAAGGTTGCAGGACTACAGCTTTTTGTGTATGTACACACATACATACACGCACATATATGTATAAGTGCACATACAAACATATAGTATATATTACATGCTGCGCACACAAAGAAGCAAACTAAATACAGTACACACACACACACACACACACACACACACACACACACACACACACACACACACACACACACACACACACACGGGATCGTTGCCCTGGTGACCCCGAATAGGAATACCCTTGGTATTAGGACACTAAAAAGGTTACTTGACGTTCTGCGCACGGTGTTGTTTCAGCACCTGCACTGCCGGTCCCTCTTTAGCCACACGTTCAATGTTTCCTGCTCTTCACTCACTAGCTGCTAAAACTTCCTCTTTTTCACCCACACAAACACCAGGTGAAGATTTGCTCTAAGGAAACCAACTCAAACGTACAAAAGAAGAGAACAACATATTTTGCATCACGCATACCGTGGGGACAGTAACACAGCCGGGTGCTGAGATTGGTAAACCATTGGTGGCTGACAGGCTCTGCCGGAGTCAGCAGGAATAATGTGTTGTGAATACAACAGCCTTCATTATAAACCACCAGTGTAGCTACTGTAATTCTGATGCAGGAGGAAATCCCCAATTCTTTCATAGCCAGGAACCCAAATGATACATTTCTGCGTTCGACTCCACGAGACTCAAACACAGAGATTTATGGATTTGGCACGAATTTGCGAGACTTTGACGAGTGTCTGTTTGTCGTCAGTGCGTTTCTCTAAAGTGCTCTGTGCTCTCATTCGAAATTTAGGATGCTTAAGTACAACAAAGAAACATAGGCCCCCAATTCAGAATGAATGGGGCTAAATATCCACCCGCAATGGGAAGACACCTTCAGATCATATTAAATGTAGGCCATGGAAACGGAAAGCAGCTAAGAGTATTCTGCCCCACCTGCTTTAAGTCTTACAATGCATCCCATTGGATCTCTCCCTTTTTCCATTTTTAAAGTAACATCTGTCCAAAAGTATTTTTACAGGCGGTTTAACAAAAGTCAGAGATTCTATTGGCTTGATGATTACCTTCCATTCTTTTTAAGTATATCATTTAAAATTCATATCTCCTATTACCAGAATATCATTACCATTCAAATGAATGGGATTCAAAGGGTGTCCAACGTGGAACGCTCCTATACAGCATACTAAATAGGGACCTTATTGGTAAGACAGGTGGTGCTCAACTCCAATGGTAATGAGTTTTTGTACACACTTCCAGTCTCCCAAAGGACTTTCTTACTTATGACAGTTCTACTCCTTGCTGGGTTCTTGGTATGTCCCTGAGGTATATGGTAGTAGGTGGCAGGAGCTCGTCTAATTGTTCATAGCCTCCTATAATGATATCTTGTCAAATGTTATCACCTACAAAATCCTCCTCTCTTCAAATGGTCTTCACTCCTCTTCCCCTCCTAATATCTCCTCTCTTGCTATGTGCCTCCTCATCTCCCTTGCTTTTCTCAATGCCATCTTCTCTCTGCCCCACCCGAAATCCTTTTGTCACACGCTTCCTACTGGCCCGAAAAGTCACCTTTACAATTAAGCGTTTCCATTGTGTTGTAGCATAAAACCATGACCTACTGCTCACACACTTACCCTCTTGATCTAGTGTTTATCAACAGGGGTTCTGTGGGTAACCCTTATAGGTTCCTTGCAATTTTCAGGTCATTGGAAACTGGTACCAAATATAGAAGAAATTACAAAGCAACTGATCACAGACGCGCTATTAGAGAGGGTTGGGGATCCTTACAATGCATCTGATCTCAGACACGTTATTAGAGACGGTTGGGGTTTCTTACAATGCATCTGATCTCAGACGCGCTATTAGAGAGGGTCGGGGTTCCTTACAATGCATCTGATCTCAGACACGCTATTAGAGAGGGTTGGGGTTCCTTACAATGCATCTCTCAGACACGCTATTAGAGAGGGCTGTTCATTACAATGCAAGAAAAGGTATACAGTAGATCAGCGGTGCGCAAACTGGGGGGTGTGACCCCCAGGGGGGGCGCGCGAGACTGCCGGCGGGGGGTTTACAGAGGCCCCGCGCGCTTCCCAAAGGCACTTAAATTAAGTGCCGGGGGAGTTGCAGGGCCTCTGTAAACCTTCACTTACCTAAGCTCCGGCGGCTTCCTTCCTGCGTCGCCATGGCAACGCGGCATCAAAATGACGCAGCAAAGTCATGTGACGTCACGTTGCTATGGCAATGTGACGTCATGACGCCGGAGCGCAGGTGAGTGGGGGTTAGGGGGGGCGCGGGAGTGAGGGGACCGCCGGTAGGGGGGAGCAGGGAAAAAAGTTTGCGCCCCCCTGCATTAGATAAACCTCGCTATTAGATATAGTAGCAGACAGGTAGGTGCTATTGTACCTTAGAGGTAATTAGGAACAATTAAAGTGTGCTGAAGAAATACACAAGGAGAGAAATCCTACATGTGGTGCACACCACTGATTAGTACAAGTTTGAATTTAGATAGATTAGTAGAAAGTAAAACGTAACCTTTATTGTTAAGTGTTTACCATAAAATAGAGTAGGTATTAAAACCACCTATTAAGTTTACAACACATGAAATTATACATTAAAGTGCTAGTATAATACAGTAAATAACTAAACAAGGATGAAAACCATAGACCCAGCCTTATAAAATTTGCACTTCCATGTACTCGTCTCTGTATGCTTACCAGTACACATAGATTGTAAGCTCTTCTGGCAAGGTCTTCTATCCTACGATACTTTTTTTATGCATTAATCCAGTCCTCAAGACCCCCTCCCCCCCCCCCCCCAACAGGTCAGGTTTTACAGATATCCCAACTTCAACACAGGTTGCTCAATCAGTGGCTCAGTCAAAACACTGATTGAGCTACCTGTGCTGAAGCAGCGTACGCTGCAAAGATACATTTTAGCGAGCTGAAAGTGTGTAATCATGCTGAAAAGATCATATTGCTCTTAATACAGAATATTACATTGTGGGGCAATCCCGTACGTGATCTTAAATACACAGTGATATAAAAAACACATCTATATAAATCAAATATTGTATACAAATCCTGTCCTGTTTCCACATCTCTGCATCCACCTCCAAGTCCCTTCTCAATAAAGTATTTCCACAGGTTTAAAAACTCACAGGGGCATATTTAAGCAGTGCAAAACCATAAGACTTTACGGCCCAAATGATGATATACAATAATAAAAACACTGTGATGAAAAAGTAGGAGGGGATCCTTGTCCAGGGAGCTTACAATCTATTAAATATGTTGGATGACATACAATAATAATGTAATTCTTCGCAATAAAAATGTAACAAGACACTCTTTCCCCCCCCCCCAACTAAAACACCCAATAATAAACACACTTACTGTCTGCGGGTTCGCCACGTACAGTGAATATGAGAATAACCAGCAGCACCATCTCTAAGCGTATAACGCCCAGGAGGAAGGCTGGTGCCTCCATGGCAAGCGGTCTCAACCTCTGCGGATACCTGAAGACCCCAGCAAATAATAAAGAATATCAAAAAGGTCAGGTGAAAAGAAGTCTCGGAAATGGACCTGTATGGGGGGAAGTCTACATTCTCAGTCATAAAACCAGCCTGCTGCTGATGTGTTATCTTTCAGCTGAGCCATTAGGTCAACTCTGATAGAAGAGGTTTCAATGGCTCTTGAATAACATTGTATTCCCCACTTGAGATCTAACCGAGAGGGAATGAGGGCTGCTATCAGTTGCAGGCAGAACACCTGTGTGAAGGGGGGCGGGACTTAGGAAACTTACAGGCCCATTCAAGCAGCAGGTTTAGTGCAAGCATGATTGATAAGCCACACCCTCTACGCTACTGATTGGCTGAAAGAGGATAGCAATGCCCCCCCCCCCCCTGGCTCTTTAACTGGGATATAAAGAAACATGCATGTTCCACCTGCAACTTCTGAACCACACGTCAGATCACGCAGCGATGTCAGAACATTATAGATTGTAAGCTCTGTGGGACAGGGATCATCATTGTGACAAACAATGTTTGCGCTGTGCATATGCTTTTAACTTAAAGCTGCAGACAGAAAAAAAATACTTTTGTAATAACAAAGAACAAAAGTAAAAGGGATACCTTTAGTGGCTAACTGCTGTTTAAAAAGAGTGCAAGATTTTGGGACCACTCAGGTCCCTTCTGCAGGCGTTCTGCAGAAACTCTATGTATTGTTTAAATAATGCAGGAGGGGAATCTATAGTTATTGAATTCCTTCTGTTTCAAAATGCTTCCTAAGGATGAATGCAGCCACCCCTGGTGTGGAGACAGTTCTGCATCACTATAAAATATTATCTTTTTATTTCCTTATACAGCACTGACAGTGTCTGCGGTATATTACATCACATTGTGCAGGCACAAGGAGTCCCTGCCCCACACAGCTTACAATCTAATATTGGGCCAGAGACACAGGGAGATTAAGTGATGTGCCAAAGGTCACAAGGAGCTGGCACCAGCACTTGAACCAGACTATTTGTTTCACAGTAAGTGCCTTTGCTGACCATCTGAGCCACTTCTTCTTTAGTGGCGTGTTGAGTTTTTCAGTTATACGGCAGATGCAGCCACCTCCGAGATGGAACAAGCCCCTCTCTAGCCACCACTCAAGGGGCTATCTTGCATGGAAGCACCCACCATGACCATAGACCGAGCAGAATATGGCTCTGCGGTCTTGGTAACAGGGTTTATTACAAATGGCAAAAGCAGTTGGCCCAGTTCTTTATACAACAAGGGCTCGGTGCGCATGCGCTGCGCACTCATGTTACATTTCTTCCTGTGTTTTGGGTATTCTAATACTAAATATTTACCCTCCAAACTAAGACTGTAACAAGTCTTGCAGTGCATGTCCAGATAGCGACTTGTTTGTCAAACAACCCAGACTGGAGACACCTTCAAAACATAAATAAAATGCTATGCGTGACATAAAGCTGGTTAACTGCTTCTGTGCCAGAAACAAAGGGAGAGGGCAATACTTTGCGTTGGGATATTCATTAGACATTGGGGGGCCAACTGCAGTCCTCAAGGGCCACCAACAGGCCAGGTATTAGGGATATCCCGGCTTCAGCACAGGTGGCTCAGTTGAACTGAGCCACTGATTGAGCCATCTGTGCTGAAGCAGGGATATCCTTAAATCTGACTTGTTGGTGGCCCTTGAGGACTGGAGTTGGCCGTGCCTGCATTACACAGAGGGTTACAACACATACAAAGCATGTCACCCCACCGCAGGAGGCATAGTAACAGGCCCAATTTACTAGATGCAAAGATAATATTATCAACAGAATGTGCATTTATGGATTTATCTGTACTACTAATATACACACACAATAGAAGTGATATTAAATCCCCCTTACCCAGCGGATCATTAGACATGGGTGGGCAACTCCAGTCCTCAAGGACCACCCAACAGGTCAGGTTTTCAGGATACCCTGCTTCAGCACAGGTGGCTCAATCATTGACTGAGACACTGGATGGAGCCACCTGTGCTGAAGCAGGGACTGATTGAGCCACCCAGGTGGCTCAATCAGTCCCTGCTTCAGCACAGGTGGCTAAATCATTGGACATTTTGACGTGGCATTAATTATCCTCTCCCATTCCCCCCACCTCCCTGAATAGCAAAATGCCACATCAAGAAGCAAGAATGACCGCATTTATGTCAAGACCCAAAATATGGCCAGGTCTTCCGGAAAATACTGACCATCGATTCGTATACAAAATACTGCTACTGTGTATAGCTTTAGACACGCAGCTCAATAATTTTATGTATAAAAGTAAAGTATACAAAAAGGCCCTAAATGGATATACAGGCATACCCCGGTTTAAGGACACTCACTTTAAGTACACTCACGAGTAAGGACATATCGTCCAATAGGCAAACGGCAGCTCACACATGCGCCTTTCAGCACGTCCTGAACAGCAATACCGGCTCCTTACCTGTACGGAAGCTGTGCGCAAGCGGGGAGACTATAGAGCCTGTTACAAATGCGTTATTTACATCAGTTATGCACGTATATGACGTTTGCAGTACAGTACATGCATCGATAAGTGGGAAAAAAAAGTAGTGCTTCACTTTAAGTACATTTTCGCTTTACATACATGCTCCGGTCCCATTGCGTACGTTAATGCGGGGTATGCCTGTATATCAGTAGAGCCGGGTGAAGCTGTCCGAATCCGTTTCCCGGAATTCCCAGTGTTTTCCATGTAAAATCTGTTCCCACGGCGTAAAATCCGCTGACGGATTGTTCCGGTTTCAATCCGTGCGGATTAATCAAAACCCGCCATTGGATTCTTAAAATCTGTCAGCGGATTGCGCAATCCGCGGATAAATTGTCGGCGATAAAAAAAAAATCAACAAAAGGCGAATCGCCATTTTTGAGATTGCTCGGCGGAAATCCACGGACCTAAGGAACCGACCGTGGCGGGACCAGAACCGCAAAACAAAGTTGTGCGTCTCTATATATCAGTAATAAGTCCTTTTGTATTTATGGTTCTCCAATGATATATTTATCTCCAGTGACAAATGCCATAATACTCTGTTCCTTAACGTTGTAGAAGGGGGAGGTCTGGCAGTGAAGGGGTTTTATTGTCCCTTGTATTTATGTATGTCTTTATTTATATAGCGCCATTAATGTACACAGCGCTTCACAGCCGTAATACATGTGACAATCATATAAATAATAAATAATACAAATAACACATAAAGGGGAGAAGTGCTTCAGGCATAAAAGTAACATTAAGGAAAATGAGTCCCTGCTCCGGAGAGCTTACAATCTAATTGGTAGGTAGGAAGAACGTACAGAAACAGTAGGAGGGCGTTCTGGTAAGTGCGTCTGCAGGGGGGCCAAGCTTTATGTATGAGGTGTTAATTATCAGCCATGAAGCTACTTATATGCTTCTTTAAGCAGTTGTGTTTTGAGGTGGGTCTTAAATGTGGATAGAGTGGGTGCTAGTCGGGTATTGAGGGGAAGGGCATTCCGGAGGTGTGGGGCAGTCAGTGAGAAAGGTTTAAGGTGGGAGAGGGCTTTAGATACAAAAGGGGTAGAGAGAAGGCATCCTTGAACAGTCTTAAAGCTGCAGTTCAAGCAAAATCCTACGTGTGTTTAAAAAAAAATAAAAAAATAAAAAATAGTTCTGTACTATGAGAAAATATTTGTAGCATTTAAAAAAAAAACCAACAACAACTCTGAATGACATTTTTAATGTATTATAATGTAACAAGCATTTTTTGCATTTACAAAGTCACATCCCCTTCCTCTTCTGGCACACCTCTTTTTGAGCCCTGCCCTGTCTCTAGCAGTGCACCAATTGTATCTAGTGACTGCCTGGTCACATGATCTTCCCCACAGAACTTTGCATCTTTGGTCCTCTTCTTCTGCACTGACAGCCATTTAGTGAACCCCCGAGTCAAATCTTCGCCGATCGATCATAGGGGAACAGATCCATCGGCAATTTAGCTAATTACTTATCATTTTGGAGATTGTATTGATGCACAGATTAAAGGGGGGAAAAACAGCAGCTTGGACTGCTGCTTTAACAAAGTAGCAGCGGGGGGAAAAATCAGTTAAAATTACTAAAATCTATCTGGACAACTAAAACAAACCCATCACCACAGACGAGGATACTGAAATGATCGAATCTTTAAAAACTTCACACATAAAACTGGACCCGACGGATTCACGAACCAATATTATACTAAAAAACAGGAGAGGAATCCTGCCCACACATTTAACCAAAATGTCCAATGAAATTCACGAAGGAAAACAGTCTCTAACAGAATTCCTTCCCTGATCCATAAACCAAATAAAGACCCCCCACATCATGCTCAAATTACTGGCCAATATCCTTAATAAATACAGAAATTAAACTCTTGATGAAGATACTGACTAACAGACTGAATGTGATCTTGCCGGGCCTGGTCCATCAAGATCAAGTCAGGTTTATACCGCGCAGACAAGCACCCGATATATGCGTAGAGTTATAAATATAATCCATAATGCCAACACTAATCGGGACCATCTCATGGGGCTTACACTTGACGCCCGGAAGGCATTTGACAGAGTGGACTGGCAATATTTAAGACTCGCGCTAGAAACATTTGGTTCCAGAGGTAACTTCATGAAGGCATAGATGCTCTCTATAAAGATCCCCAAGCAAGAATATGTAGCAGAGTAAATACTGTATGTCAGATAGTGCAAATAAAAAATGGCACCAGGCAGTACTGCCCATTGTCTCCCCTTCTTTTTGTTCTGTGATTTGAACTATTAGCTAATGCCATAAGAAAGAACACAAACATATCACGTTACTATATAGGCGATAAAGAATACAAAATTAGCTTGTTTGCCGACAACATCCTCCGAAGCCTTGAGTATAAATATACCGCACCCAGTGACAAAACTAATTTCCCTTCGTGGCAAAAACAATCTCCACCATACTTAGGGGTTAAATTGAGTAAATCAGTAGCCAGTTTGTACAAATATAATTATCCCATCATTATTGAGAAACTTGCAAGATGACTTAATTAAATGGGCTAAGTACCCAATCTCATGGTTGGGTAGGCTATATTCAGTCAAAATGAACCTGCTTCCCAGACTGCTATATCTGTTTTGCTGCCTCCCAATACCATTTAATCTAAAACAACTGGAAAATCTTCTGAGGAAAAATTCGGACTTTATCTGGTAAAATAAAAAAACCTATAATAATAAAAAAAAAACACTCTGTACATACCAGTATTCGAAGGAGGGCTAGCACTCCCAAATCCTCTAGCATATTACAGGGCTGCAAGAATCTCATTCTATGGCAGTTATCAGAAAAAAACACCAGATGGGTAGAAGTAGAAGCAGAGGAACCCCAGACCACCAAATCCATACTCTGGATAGTCCCCGGAGACAGACCACCAATGACCAAACTACACCTAATCTTGTCACATTCTCTTAAACTCTGGGACACACTCAAATTTAAATACAAGCTGACCACAAAGGAATCAAACATGACCACCTTGTTTAGAAACCCAACTTTTAAACCAGGAATAGCAAAGCACATTTGATGAGATCACACACCAAACAAGACACTATGTCCCCACCACTATACCAAACCGTTCTACTAACAGAACAGGATAACAAGCTGCTCTACATGAGACAATGAGAGGCAGAGCTGGGGGGATTTCTGGAGTGGAAGGAATATGGGGGTCCATTAGGCTGTGCCCCCGGTAGCGCTGATCGGGCTGAGCGGGCAGCGTTTGCGGCGGTTACTTACATATATAGATATATGTAAGTCCCCGCTCAAGCGGTGCGCGTGGCACTCGTGCGCGGGCACACATGCTCACCCGCGATCGGTGCTTAGGTAAACAAAAACTATACTTACCCGCGCGCTCAACTACCCGCAATGCCCCCACCCTCCCCCTCCTCTGCGTGTGCGCGCGTACAAGGAGGACACACGGCGCTCATGCTTGGAGCGCACTCCAAGCATGAGCGCGCTCAGCACCAGCGGGGACTTATCCTTATGTAACGGTATTTCTGGCCCGGCCTGACCCACCCAATCTCACATTGGCCCCTGTGGTCTAACCGGTCCCCATTACAGTGTGGTAGTGTCTGGTGGTGCACCTGTTGGCAACAGGACTCCTGAGTCTCCCGCATGATGGTGTATGGGGAGGACCCGTCCAGACAGGCAGCTGAGGTAGTGGGCTGAGTCTCACCTAGTTCCAGTGCAGCGCCTCCACCTCATCAGGGTCCCTGCGTCCGCAAGGGGATGATCCTGTTGAGGAACTCCTCCGTGGTGCTCCTCTCTGTACATTCACTCCACACATGTACACGAGAGGGTTTCTGAATGAACACATCTTTATTGAGTGATGTGGGCTAGCTGCCCCTCGCAGTTGAAATCTAGCCTCTCATGATTATTCACTCTGCTTCCCTTCAAAGGTGATTCTCTCCTTAATAGGGATTCCCTATCCCCGCAGGGATCACTGCCCTGTGCCAGGTCCCTGGACACAGTCTCCTCTGGAGTTACTATAACATAACTAACACTCTGGCGGAACTTGAACTCCTCTCTGAACTAACTAGCACTAGAACTAGAACTAACTTTTAGACACAGTGCTGTGCCTTATGTAACTTCTGAGGCTGACACACCTCTGACATCACTAACCATGGAGTCAGAGCATGTGACCAGTCCCATCCATACACAGGGCACCCCACCAGGGTGTGAGGGCAAACCTCCATAATTACTGCTGGCATGCCCACACTTACCAGGCCTTACTGCCAACAGGAGAGATGACTGTAGGCATTTTACATTACCGCTACATTCTCCCCCTGGTGAATCCCATCGTCCTCGCTGGGACCTAAATTTGTACGCCTTCTTCCAGGAAGCACTGTAACATATGACATAATCATGTTAACGTTTACATACAAATTTTTTTCATAATACCATAACAAAATGACTACAGTACATTCCGCCAAGCCCGCCCCGACCAGCAGCCACAAACCCGCGTAATGTATCAGTACCTCCTAAAAATAGTGATTCGGGTCAGGCTTCTTGACCTCTCTCCCGCCCATATCTATGACCGTGACGTGATAATGCCTAGGCAGTCCCCTCTCAGGCCTATATGTCACCCTATGCTTATAGATATTTCGGCCAATGCCCCATACCCGCACTAAGTGCTCTATGCGCTCCTCAGCCTTCTTTCCTATTACGGAACTCCCTCTCCCCACTAGGTGCATTTCTATGGCCTCCCTAAGCCACCTATCCCGGTTGTCCTCTATCTCATCCATGAGAGGCTCAGGGACATACGGGTACTCCAACCCGTGGGAAGATTTATACCGAGCCATTATGGTTCTCTCGGCCCTACTAATTCTAGTCAGGTCAGCCTTACCTGCCCTCCCAGGCAACACCCATGATAGGGACTCATCAGGATCCACGGGGTCTGATAGTATGCTAGGACCCATAGGCTCTATTTCCCTATTCTCAATCTGCAGCCATCGCTCCTGCAGCTCTCTGTCCCTCTGTTCTGGGGTAAACTCTCCCACAGCCCACCAGTAGTCCACTACATCCTCTCGCCGGATGAGGAACCGAGTGCGGTCCATCCAGGCGGAGTACCCTTCAAATAATGGGGCCCACCAACGGCTCTCCTTAAATCTATCTGACCTCCCTGACTCCCTATCATCGTCTATGGAAAATATCCCCGATGACCGTGCGGATCGTGGCAGGAACCATCTGGATGACCCCGGGGCCTGTACCGCTTGTACGGGTGCTGTCGTGGCCACTCTCAACTCTCCCCCTCCCCGAGAATCGCCCTCCGTAGCGCCACTGCGCTGTCTTTCCCCAGTCCGTCTTTCTTCCCCCCTTGGTGATAAGTCCACAGATTCCAAACTAGGCGGGGAACCCGGGGACCGTGTGATTGGGGCAGGGGTTTTAGCTAGGGCGGGGTATTGGGCGGAGGGGCAAGGGATTGGACCCCACGGGGTTACGACCCGTTCCTGGCTGTCCGTAGACTGGTCCAATGAGGATATCTCACCCTCCTCAGTCCTTGGATCGCCCCTCCAACTCCTGGGCCTTGTAGGTGATCGGGGACCTTCCCCCGATCGCCGAAGCGTCGCTGCACTCTTCCTTGGGGTTCCGCTGTCGCCACCGGAAGTGATGTCCTCCCCGGAACCGGAAACACCGTCATCGCGGGTTGGACCCCCATTCGGGATCTCTTCCTCAATGACGACATCCGGAAGCTCCACCGTCGTCCTCACCGGAAGTGATGCCGTCTCTCCACGTGCGCCTGCGGCCTGGCATGGCCTCTCCGCTCCTACACCGTCTGCTGAGGCAAGGTAAGTGAAGGGACTCCTCTTACCCGTCCGCAGGGGTGCCGGCGTCTCTCGTCCGTCGCCGCCACGTTCTGAGGCGGAGGGACTCCGTCTCTTGGCTCGCCGATCTGCGGGGGACGTTCTGTCTTTTTGACAGCTGCTAGTACCACGGGGTGTCGTCCTCCCCGGTTCTATCCTGGGCCTCGCTGTTACCTCCGCAAGTTCCCGGAGATCCTCGTCCGAGTATTCTCCCTTCTCGGTGCGGTCAGGAGGTGCCCCGACTGCTGCGGTTGCGGCCGACCCAGCCGACTTGACCGGCTCCAGTCCCCTTTCTCCGGGACTCGCACGTCCTATCCACAGTGCGCCAGGGGACTCGGCAGTTCGCTTAGCCTGGTCCCCCGGGGGGTCAGCCGATTGTATCGGAATAAACGTTGGCATAGGCCATAAGTATAGTGTCCCGCAAATGGGGCAACGTGCCGCCGTGTTGACTGTGCCTCCGGGCAGCCCGCATTGTAGGCAGAGCCCGACCACCGTCTCGGTGTTAGCCACCCTTACTACCAGTAGCCCGCCGGGTACTGAGTAGGGCTGAGTGGAGACCATAGTTCCCACAGCGGAGGGGCAGGCCATTCTTTTGGTAGGGACCACTTTCAGTGTGGGTCTCTCCAGGTCAGTGGTTCCTCGCAACTGACCGGTAGAAGCTTCTGGGCCAGCCACTTCCTGCCTCGGCTCCTCCTTTCGCTGACATAGCTGGAACCCGCCCCCAGGGGTTGCAATTATGGGCGGGTCCCACAGGGGAATATCATGCCCCTTAATTAAGGCCGCGCCTTTCTCAGTCCTGGTGGGCGCGGTCTGCGTTTTCGCGCCAGTTTCCTCCTCAGAGCTGGATTCTTTTCCCGCGGCTAGTTCCCGCCTTCTCCTTGCAGCAGCTTTGCGTGCAAAATATCCCTCTTTCTTGCAAATCGTTTCCGCGGCCGGAACTACTTTTTGTAGTGGCGCCGTCTGGATATCAGTCCCTGGGCCCAGTGGGTGCATTCCCACAGGCCATAATTGAAAGTCACTCCCCCTGGTGGAAATCAGTGGAGGGTCCCATAGACTAAGCGGTTGACTCAGCACAGGGGCTGAGTTAGTCACTGTCCATGAAGGCGCAGCCATAGCTTTCGCGCCATGCCCCCCATCAGGGCGGGGCTCTGCTGTTCGCGCCATTCCCGGCCAGCTTTTTGCAAGTCCTGCACCAGCCACATTTTCTGTGACTGTCCCATGCGGTGTCCCTAGCAAGCGGGAACCGCCATTTTGGTTGACTTTTAAGCCCAAAAAGTCCGTTTGTTTGCTCTCCTCGCGGGGTTCTCCCCCAATTATTACAATTTCCTCACACTCTTCAAGGGTGGCCCCTCGCTGTCCCAGACAGGATAAAAACGGGGCAGCCACAGCCTTCGCTCCGCTCCAGAGCAGACTGGTTAACGATAACTCGGCGACTGTTTGCTCTTCAGTGGGGTGCACGCCACGGGTGCCCTCCCCATCAGCCTCTGGTCGCCATTTTGTGTTCTCCGCACCACGCGGATCCTCCATTCTTTGGGTTGTCTCACTCTCGTACCAATTATCGTACATGGGGCTCCGCTCTGCGGGGCAGCCTCCACATCAGTACAATAAAGAGTTGCTCAGATGCACCACCACATGTGTACCTTATCTAGGTGTGACCCAGTGTTGCACTACCTCAGGCTAGGCTCACTCTCTCAGTGTCTGCTGTGACTCCTTCCTCCCAGTCTGTGCTCCCCACGGTGAGTGTCTGGAATGGGCTAGGTACTCTGGCTCTGCCATGCAGTACTTGGGGCATCTACCTCTCTTGGTCAGCCTAGCGCAGACCCTCTCCAGGATTCCTGACCAAGTTAACAGGCTATCCCTTCTGGCATCCTACCAACTAGCACTGCCTCAAGGTGACTCGGTCAGCTATAGCCCGGCTCCAAACCCCTCACTCCTTTCAGGCCCCTAGGTTGTCCCTGCGAACTGACAATATCCCGTCAGCCCCCTGACTACCCCTAGATCCGTCCCTACGCAGCACAGAGTGGCAGCAGACACTCTCCCTGTTTCCCAGTGTGCCTAGCTAGAGCCTGTCCTGATGACAGATCTGATCTCAGCAGCTCGCCTCCAAATGTAACGGTATTTCTGGCCCGGCCTGACCCACCCAATCTCACATTGGCCCCTGTGGTCTAACCGGTCCCCATTACAGTGTGGTAGTGTCTGGTGGTGCACCTGTTGGCAACAGGACTCCTGAGTCTCCCGCATGATGGTGTATGGGGAGGACCCGTCCAGACAGGCAGCTGAGGTAGTGGGCTGAGTCTCACCTAGTTCCAGTGCAGCGCCTCCACCTCATCAGGATCCCTGCGTCCGCAAGGGGATGATCCTGTTGAGGAACTCCTCCGTGGTGCTCCTCTCTGTACATTCACTCCACACATGTACACGAGAGGGTTTCTGAATGAACACATCTTTATTGAGTGATGTGGGCTAGCTGCCCCTCGCAGTTGAGATCTAGCCTCTCATGATTATTCACTCTGCTTCCCTTCAAAGGTGATTCTCTCCTTAATAGGGATTCCCTATCCCCGCAGGGATCACTGCCCTGTGCCAGGTCCCTGGACACAGTCTCCTCTGGAGTTACTATAACATAACTAACACTCTGGCGGAACTTGAACTCCTCTCTGAACTAACTAGCACTAGAACTAGAACTAACTTTTAGACACAGTGCTGTGCCTTATGTAACTTCTGAGGCTGACACACCTCTGACATCACTAACCATGGAGTCAGAGCATGTGACCAGTCCCATCCATACACAGGGCACCCCACCAGGGTGTGAGGGCAAACCTCCATAATTACTGCTGGCACGCCCACACTTACCAGGCCTTACTGCCAACAGGAGAGATGACTGTAGGCATTTTACATGACCGCTACACTTAGAAAGATCTCTCTGAGTGTCCCAAGCAAGGAAAATAGCTATAAGCGACTTTTCTGGTACTACTTTAACCTGCAAGGTTAAACAGAATGTAACCGACCTCCTACCCCTTATGCTTCAGAGGATGTGAACAGCTGGGAAGCATGTAGTACACCTGGTGAGAATGCAAAGAGATTTAAGAGCTATGGACCCAAATCTGTGACAGGAAAGATAGAATTGTGGGACTGCATCTGACCCCATACCCTTGGGTAGCACTGTTAGACTAATCCCAAAATGTACTAAAGAAAAAGCCAAATTTATCACCAATCAACTCTCGGCCACTAGATGCATGATAGCAGCCAAGTGGCCACAACAGTCTCTCATCAATCCTCAACAGATGTGGGAAGTGATTTACATGGAAAGATCACAGGGATCCTGCGTGACAGAATGCATCATTTCCCTACAAACTTGGGAACCATGGTGGAAATCATATCCACAATCAATCTCGGTGGTAGACTCTATGGCCATGATAAAATAATCACACCAGATGGATATAGCATCACTTGAAACTCCGAACTAAAGCCCCAAAACCCGAAGTAGAGGTGTTAGTATTAAAGAGAGAGAGTGATAAACGCCCCCGCCAGGTCAGCCGCAGGTTCACAACACAGGTAAAAGTACTGTAAATATACGATGTATGTGAAATAGATCATTTTGTACTTATGACGATAGATGGTGACTGTATCCTAACCCCCCTCCTCCTGCATACCTTTTCCATTTGCTGTACCCTCTCCCCCTAAAAAAATGTCAATAAAAATGTAAGTGAAAAAAAAAAGATGGCAGAATTACAAAGCAATGCATTGTGGGTACCTCTAGCAGTTAACTCAAACAATAGTCTTGTGACTGGGAATAGGACACATGAAGCCCTTAGGGGTATTTGAGAGCAGCAGCTGTGGCCGTCTTATTAACATAGTGTACCTCTATGTATAGCACAGTGTATGCTGACAGCTCCATACGAAAAACTATTAAACATACCAGAAGCCAGAAAATGGCGTTATCTCGTGCCTAGGACGAGGTCTGTTTTGAGTACCTCTGGCAGTGCTGTAATGGCCAAGTATGGTTTTGGTATAAACAGTTCAATGCCCTATCGGTTACTATTACAAAATCATTAAATATGCACTTGCAACAGTAACAGGTTATTAAAGAGAACGGCACTGTCCACAGGCAACCCAACTTCTATAGTGCTACCAGGAGACAATGCAGAGAAAAAGAAATAACAGCAGCGCACTGCCAGGGAGCCAGGTGGTTAAAAATAAATAAATGTATTGATCAAAATAACATCACCCACAGGGGTAGTGTCACCCTCCTACGCGTTTTGGACCTACGGTCCTTTAACAAGGAGTATTACAAACAGTATAACAAAGTTACTCCTTGTTAAAGGACCATAGGTCCGAAACGCGTAGGAGGCTGGCACTACCCCTGTGGGTGATGTTATTTTGATCAATAAATGTATTTCTTTTTAACCCCCTGGCTCCCTGGCAGTGCGCTGCTATGTCTTCTTTTTCTCTACATTGGATCTTCTCATTAGCGGCTGGACACGCCATCAGGGACTCTTGGAGGCTCAGGAGTGGGTGAGCAATCAACTTCATTTCTGATTATTGACAATGTGTGCAATACCAGTTTTAATTTAGATTGACTCCAATGAGTTAACTACGAGTGGATTAATTTTTCATCTTGTTGGTTCACTTCAGGAGACACTTTATTATCAACTGACTGGTTTGTCATTTTTGCTACTATTCAGCCCTACTCCATAACAAAGCATTACTCCAGAGCCTGCATTTATACTTTCAAAGATAGTGTACATTCCGGACACTTTGGAGCACCCACTTTTCTATATCTACTAGGAGACGAGTTCATGGCAATGCACCAGGGCAGAAGATGTCTGGGGCAGTAAGCCTGGCTTGGTCAAGGCAAGTCGTTAATAGAGATGGACACATTTTTTTTTTGCGGATTTTGTTCCGCCGTGATCCGCCGGTTCCTTTGGTTCGCGGATTCCCGCGTATCAGTCTCAAAAAGTGCTTTTTAGTCTTTTCCGGATATTTTTTTTTTTATTTACCACCGACAATCCAATCGGCAGATCCGGCAATCCAAGGATTCTCAAAACCCACCAGTGGATTGTATCCAATGGCGGTTTGGGATTAATCCGCACGGATTGACACTGGAACAATCCGTCGACGGATGTTACACGGTGCACCGGATTTCGAATGGAAAGCTCGGGAAATTCCGTTTATCGGGGTCGCTTCTCTCTATCCCGTACTTTGATACATTTATAGGCAGCACGTTAGTTCATATCTCAGTGCCTGATAATGATGTTCCCTCTAGTGTTACACTGAAAGAACTACAGTTGCACTAGCATTGCACGGTCTGCATAACCTCCCTGATACAAAAATGTGAGTATTTCGGGTTTACTAAATGAGTCCTTAGAAGTTAATGACCTTGTAGTGATGTGTTTTTTTAGCAGGGCCACAATGACACTTCTGAATCTAAAAAGGAGCTGAATAATTAATGCATTTGTGTATCTAGCTGCAAAACTGTGTTTTTGCCACAAAGTTAAACTAATAGATTTGATATTAAACAATAGTAGCTACTATGGATTGTAATAACTTGAATGGCCCTTAACAGCTCAGTCTTTGACAGAAGGGAAGCGAAGATTCACATATAGAAAGAGAAAAACATATATAGTGTAATACGTCCCGATGGGCCATTAAGTGATGTATATCAGGTCAGTTTATAGTCTGGTTATAGGGAAGTTACCTGAAGCATATATATGGGACAGTGGGATATATCAAATCTCCCTTCTTCTCTAAAAAAAAACCTCTGGGTATCAGATGTCAGAAACTTCCCTTAGCAAGTGTTTTGCATTTCACAAACACCGCCTCCTAAAAGCCCTAATAACCTTGTATAAAGGCCTTGACTTGGACACCACTGATGATAACCACTCCTGAATTTGTACATTTGGCTCAAGCAGTGTTGTAGGCCTTACCTATGGCATTATTTTATGTAACCAGCACTTGAGGTCTGCTCCTGTAAAAGTGCCTTTGGTTGCTAAACAAATATATCACTAACTGAGCCAAGTGTACAGTAAGTCTTTATTATGTTGAGGGATTTTTAGTGCACTGGGAAGTCACACAATGATGTGTGTGTTTGCTTGGATTAAAAGGCACTGACACAAACAGACTTGCTAAGGTTAAAACAAAAGGATGTCTCATGCACCTGGTGACCAGCTGGGGACAGGTCTTGGTTGCAGTAGCAACAAGTTGAAATGGATATGTGGGCACCCAAAATGAACTATTCTTTGGGAAAGTAGGGGTGAAGTTTCCTAATACCCATAGATTAAAATGTGAGATATGTGCTGACATTCTACACGTCCTAAAATTAAAATGTCTTATCCACAATGTATGTTTGTGTAATAAACAAAGGCAAGAACGAACACACACCCCTGCTGCTTCCTTCAGCTCCTCAGGGGCGTCTCATCCACCTGCAACAACCATGTGACTTCTCTTATTGCCTCCTGATTCGCTACATCATCAAACCGTGCAGCCAATCAAGAGAAGCCTTCCCTGCCCTCCCCTAGCAACCAGCTCTGCTCTCAATACCCAGTTCCCTCATAGGCTTTTCTTGCTTCATATTGTTTTTTGTTGCTTTGACGCCCCGGTTACAAAGCGATGGCAGAGACGGGGTTAAATATGAAATCCCAATGAATGCCACTTCATGAAATGACAGTGAAGCCATCTCTAACACTGATCTCAGATACATTTAGCATCAATTTCAATGTAGGCCCGAAAGCATAACGGCTACCCGGCAATCACAGATTGTACATATTGTATTGAGAAGAAGGCTTCTAACCACAGCAATGTCAAAGCTGCAGTGATTAGAGTCCCTATTTAAAGGTCTTCGAAAATCCATAGCAGTAGCCCCCTTTAAAATGCCCACAACACGGCTGGACTTTGACCTTCTGACGTAGGGTTGCCAGGTGTCCAGTACTGAACCGGACTGTCCTCTATTTGGACATTCTGTCCAATAATAAATGAGAGGTAAGACTGGACATGTATGTGTATACCGGTATTACCTCCCCTGGACATGTATGTGTATACCGGTATTACCTCTCTGGGCGTGTATGTGTATACCGGTATTACCTCTCTGGGCATGTATGTGTATACCGGTATTACCTCTCTGGGCATGTATGTGTATACCGGTATTACCTCTCTGGGCATGTATGTGTATACCGGTATTACCTCTCTGGGCGTGTATGTGTATACCGGTATTACCTCTGGGCGTGTATGTGTATACCGGTATTACCTCTCTGGGCGTGTATGTGTATACCGGTATTACCTCTCTGGGCGTGTATGTGTATACCGGTATTACCTCTCTGGGCGTGTATGTGTATACCGGTATTACCTCCCTGGACATGTATGTGTATACCGGTATTACCTCTCTGGGCATGTATGTGTATACCGGTATTACCTCTCTGGGCGTGTACGTGTATACCGGTATTACCTCCCTGGACATGTATGTGCAGTGTTCGACAAACCTATACATTTGCACGCCCCGGGCGAGTGGATTTAACATCGTGGCGAGCTCCTATTGGCCCAAGCAGCACACGTTTGGTACTAGGTGGCGAGTAGATTTTTTTGTTCGGCGAGTAGATTTTTTGGTGATTTGTCGACCACTGTGTATGTGTATACCGGTATTACCTCTCTGGGCGTGTATGTGTATACCGGTATTACCTCCCTGGACATGTATGTGTATACCGGTATTACCTCTCTGGACATAGTGACCTGACCGGCTTGGGGAGACCACGGGATTTCCGCGAGCAGGGAGAGAGCAGGGCTGCTGCTTGGGGGCTGGGCAGCTTCCTCCATCCTAATTGTCTACCTTACCCAGCAGCAGTCAATCAGGAGGAGGTGGCAGGAGCCTGGGGGTGGGGCCAAAGAGAGGAGGAAACAGCACGGAATGGAGAGAGGTGCGTTTCAAGCGCGTTGCACCTTTCACCATAGTGCCCAGTATTTTTGGAGTCGCCACCTGGCAACCCTACTTCTGAGGCACCAAGAAGTTATATCAAGTATTCTGACTGAAGGGACCATTAAAAATATAAACCTGACATTGAAATGAATGAGAGCATTATACTAGCATTGTTACATACAGTACAAAGATGATGGTGTAAAGCTAAAATGGACGGTGTTTGCACATCACGTTAATTTTAGTATTAAAACATTTTCTTTGGGGATTTTTGTAGAGTAAAGTCATTGAGGAGGTCTTCAGACAATAAGCGACGAAGTTTGTCACTGTCGATGCACATGCTGGTTAGGTAGGGTGGCCAGACTTTCCCGTAATCTTCCTAACGCTTGCTTTTGAGCAGAGAGGAGCAGCTGCAATGTCTCCTCCAACCATTAGGTGGCACATGCAACTCCTCCTCTCCCTTGGCTCCAGAGTGCTGTTAATGATAAGGTAAGGGAGTGTGTGTGTCTAGGTGGGTGTGTTTGTAAGGCTGCGTTTATAGTGCCGGCGACAGCGACGCGACGTCAAAACAAATGCATTGCCGCTGTCGCGTGCGCTTATAGTAAGCGCGATGCAACGGCTAGTTCGCGATTGCAGAAAGTCATCTCTATTTGATTTTTCCAGCAACCACAGCCTGACGTCACCGACGCCAACACTATAAGTGAAGCCTAAGTGTCTGTCTGTGTAAATGTGTGTGTAAGGAAGTGTGTGTGTGTGTGTCTAGGTGGGTGTCTTAAGTGTGTGTGTATGTGTGTGTAGATGGGTATGTTAAGGGTGTGTATGTGTAAGGCAGTGTGTGGGCGTAAGGGTGTGTGTGTGGGGGTGGTAAGAGTGTAAGGCCACGTTTGTAGAGACGGCGACGTCACCCGTCGCCACTGCTGAAAGTTGCACTTTGGTTTGAAGCGTCGTCGCTGGCAACAAGGCCAGTGATGTCACGAAGGGGTCGGGGTGAGTGTAGTAGGCCCTTTGTGATTGGTGTAGAGACAGTCACATGTGGCTACTATCTCTCCCAAAATCAAATTTCAATGTCTTCCAAACTTTTTGGTCGCTCCGTTGCCCTGTCGCGCTTACTATAAGCGACGGATTCAATGTATTTGTTTTGGCACAACTTCGCGTCGCCGGGCACTATAAGCGCAGCCTAAGTGGGTGAGAGAGGATGGGTAGAGGGGGAGATTGAGGGGAATAAATAATGCAGCATAATTGGGGACGCTATTAGACAAATCCCATTATAATATTTAGGTTTAAGTAAATATTTATTTTTATTGTTCCCAGTTTTTACTTTTGGAAATCTGCTCAGCCTGTGCTTAGCGTCCTATTTCAAGGGAATTTATAGTGAATCTTCTTTTTCCCCATATCTTCTTTATCATCTGAAATGCATACATGTTTTTTCTATGTTTGAGGCCCTATACTGTTGCTTAGAGTAAGGCCGCGTCCAGAATGGATTGCGTACGCAATAAATCACATTGTGGCAATGGGAGCATCTATAGTGCGCACGTGAGCGTTCAACGGAGAGCAGCTTGAGACAAATATATTTGTAGCGCAAAGGCCAATGAGGGCGAACCAGCTCCGTGACCTCACAGCCACGCCTCCCCCAGCAAATTTTTACAGGCCAGGAATCGCCCCAGTTACTTGGCAAGCAGGTAAGCACCGCGCATGCTCAGGCGCTTGCTCACGCTGGCCACACACACTGCCGCAATGTAATTCACAGCGACCAGCATGAGGCCTTAGTCTGGCAATGACCCCATATCTGTTCTCCATGTGTTTGTCCACTATAGAAAAATGAATTACAATGTTACTTTAATGTGTGAACCCAAATGCTGCTGTGTTTCAAGAGAATTAATTGCTGATACAAACATTTTTATTTCATTTAAAATGTATAGGATACCCACATTTTTAAATTAAGTACCCTAACAAACTGTAATTTTAACACTAACATTTGCTGTAAAATTATATTGTAAATTCATATTTTCAGTTTCTACCCAGATTTATTGGAACTTAAGTAAATGTGATCATTGATAAAATGACAGGGTTCCCCAGCAATTAAATAATCTAGATTGGGGTGCCTTGTAGAACAAAAAAAAAAAGTGACAAACACTGTTACACCAATACTGGACCATTTCACTGCACAATGGGAAAACGATTCAAACATGAATAGCTATTAATAAGGCAATCCCGTCTTGAGCTAATGACAGGTGTTTAAAGGGCCACATCTGGGTGCTCTGATCCTTTAGTACCAAAATCTGACACCTATAAGTATTTTAAAATCACTAGTTTGTAAATATAATGAGCTGAGACTGGGAGGAATTTGATTTCTTCAGTCTCTTCCTTTGTCTGATGCCACTGTCTAGTCCAATGGTGTATATCAGGGGTTTCCAACCTTATTTTGGTTAAGGAACCCTATAATTATATTGTGAAATTCTGTGTAACTGCAACCCTCTCTAATAGCGCGTCTGAGATCAGATGCATTGTAAGGAACCCCAACCCTCTCTAATAGCGCGTCTGAGATCAGATGCAGTGTAAGGAACCCCAACCCTCTCTAATAGCGCGTCTGAGATCAGATGCATTGTAAGGATCCCCAACCCTCTCTAATAGCGTGTCTGAGATCAGATGCATTGTAAGGAACCCCAACCCTCTCTAATAGCGTGACTGAGATCAGATGCATTGTAAGGAACCCCAACCCTTTCTAATAATGCGTCCGAGATCAGATGCATTGTAAGGAACCCCAACCCTCTCTAATTACGTGTCTGAGATCGGATGCATTGTAAATTCTTCTGTATTTGGTACCATTTTCAAATGTCCTGAAAATTGCAGGGAGCCCATTAGGGATGCCTGGGGAACCCAAGGGTTAGGAACCCCTGTGGAAAACCACTAGTCTTGTCCTTGGTGTTCAACAAGAGTACGGACAGGCACACCCCCTCCTCCCTCCCCTTTACCGGCTTTCTGACAACAGGGTGGGGGTAAGTGTAAAGACAACCAATGATTGACATTCCCCCATTGAGGCCCCAAAAATAAAAATGGCTTAATTTCCAAAGAAACAAACAAAACAAAAAAAGTGTCCAAAATCTGGGTTTTAAACTCGGTTACATATTTGTTTACGGCTGACTCTATATTCCTTTAACTCAATATCTATGATGATGATGACCCAGCCATCTTATATGTGGCCCACACAAAATCTATGCTTATTTTCGACTTCACTGCTTTTCGATAATGAAGAGACAGACTCCGGATATTTGTTTTAAAATGGAACTTTTACCATGACGGTAATGCAGCTATCACATAAAAATAACTTTGAATATTTGGGTTTCAGACAAAGGGGATCAAAATTATAATAAAAAAAAAAATATATGTCAAGAATGATGGAGGCACTGAATTTTCTTCTGAATTCCCGGCTGCCAATAATAGGATTTAATGACTGGGCTGTACCCCCCAATATATTTTTTACGCCTCGCCACTTCCAATCGGATAAACAGCCCCCTGAAAAGTTTTTAAACGTGCAGTCCGACATCATATATATTTGTAGTTATGATAAAGTAAAAGCACTCGCCACGTAACAACCTGTCCGTGTTTCAGAATTCAAGACACGCTTAGTAGTCTGCCGGAGATGAAAGAGGACGGTGGCAGGACGCCCCCCGGCAGTGAAGAGGTTAAGCCATGCGGCGGACAAAGGAACTCTCCACATGTGCTCTGTGACCTGCTGCATTCACATGCAAGCACAGCAGTATATGGTGGGCTACACAGACTGGAGGCCCCCCCCTCCCCAAAGTGCTGCCTCCCGATGCTCTCCAGCAGCAGGGCATCTTCGTTGGGCACGTTTTTTGGGGGGCCCATCTTGGAGCCTGGGCCCTCACTCTCCAGGGTTGGGAAGGGCTGTGCATGCTTGAGAACGGGGGACGCCAATTTCGGTCAAGAGCAGCTGCTCAAGCGTCTGCGTAAGAGTGTCGCGGGTTTGCTTTTCTCATCTTCCTGGTCGCTTTCGCACTGCCTCTGAAAGGGCCAAACAAGAAAAAGTCTCTGTTAGAAGTCGGCGTGACCACTTTCCATGGATGAAAACCTGGAGCTGGGACACCCAACTACTCAGAATGGACCTGAAGTCTTCTCCAGCACTGGGTAGAAGTCTTCACCGCATTTTGAACCAGGGCCATGGTCTACACTGAGCGGTCGGGCATAGAGCCACCTGACTTGGTTAGGCCATGCGGTTTCAAACCTTCCAATATTGTGGACCACTTCTACATAAAATAGGAGGAGAACGCCCTCACAACGCTGCAGAATCCAGTGAACATTGGGGTGTACGTAAAAATCACCAGCACACGGTCGTGTAAACGTCACAACAAATGCAGCAAGCACGTCTCATCATTGTGGAAATAACCAAAGGCCTTTATTAATTACATCAACGTTTCGGTTCCCATCGGGAACACACACACAATTATAATTCAAGCTTTTAGTGACTGCATTTTCTATAGTGTATTTTGAAAGGCCTCAGGGACCCCCATTAACAAGTCTGTGGGTACCACTGGTGGTCCATGGGAGTTTGCAAACGCCGGGTTTGGCCCTGGCAAGGGGTACATACACAGTCACAACTGTCTTTGGTATGTTCATGGCTATAAGATCTGACCGTGTGCGGTTATAGGGGAAAGCGGTTTCCCGCCCCGGGACTGACCAGGTTCTCGTCCTTCTTCATCGGGCTGCAAAGCAGCTTCATGCGGCACAGTCTGTTACAGGCAGACACCATGTTATAGGAGAGCTGAGGAGAAACACAAGAAGACATTCAAATAGCACACAGGCAATCCACTGCAGATGTAACAACTCCGCTACGTCCAACAATGGTATAGAAAATTAAGCTCACATGTATTTTATTTTAAATCATCCATGGTTATTTCAAATATATCTGGTTTATGTCCACTTTGGAACACATCATAGGCAATCCTAATGGCAGCCATCTTGTTCTATCCCCGGTCACCAAACCTTACGATTTGCCAAAAGACGACCACCGTTGGAGACTGCATAATTATTCTCGGTCTTTATTCTATTAATAAGACCCTTGAGGTCTATTCCCAGCATTTCTTTTTTTATTTGTCCACTGTACCACCCACTGCTGCAAAGCTTTTCCCTGCATCCACTACCCTCATTTCGCAAAAAGGGTGCAGCTTCTGTTAGGACTCACCTTCCACTTCCGTTTAGCGTTAAACCTCTTGAAGTTTTTCATGTTGATGGAGGAGCGGCTCCTGTTGACAGCCTGCTTCCTGTTCAGAGGCTGGGAGCGAAGGAAAAAAGAAATCAGAATAACGGAGATTAGCGTGGCCGCAGTTTTGACCAAAATGTTCAAAAAAAATCACGATAGATTTGGATCGAATAAAGGTTTTAGAAAAACATGCCAAATTGTTCAAAACTTGCTTTTTTAAAGTGGTTAAACAAAAACCCAGCAACGTTAAAAACAATATACTGTATATATATATTATTTATTTTTTAATTTTTTGATCGAATTTCGAAAGTAATGAAAATGAACCCAACATGCACGGCCCATTGACGTTTGTTACAAACTTTTGGATCGAAGCAAATGTTTCGGCAAAAACAAAAAGGATGACATTCGCAAAAGTTTGCCAACACGTGTAAAAAGTGCGCTACAGGACAATATCTCCAATAGGTTTCATGATAAATGGTGCCTACAGTACATCTCCCACACGTAACAGGATTCCTTTTCTAACACTTTCTAGTAAATCCCCAGTGTCCTTATTCTCAAAGCTGCTGAAAAGCCTGTGACACAAAAATTATTCATCCCTTATTTTTATCCACTGGCTGAAGTGGCATCAAACATAGCTGTATTATGCTTCGTTGCAAGACTGGAACAAACCCTCTTAGATGCATTTTCAAAATAAGTTTGTGCCAAACTTACATGTATGTTCCAAGAACAAGAGAGGACTTTGAAAACAGATCTTATTTTAAATTTAAAAAGTTGGAGCTTCGGTTTACAGGGGGGGGGGGGGGGAAACAGAAGTGATGGTTGAAGATGACACTACTACTCTATCGCATGCAACACAAGGGCGAGGTGGTTTTATGTAGGCGTTTTGAACCTGCGATTTTCTCACATCTGGACAGCTCATACACACACACACACACACACACACACACGCACGCACACACGCACACACACATATATACATACATATATATACATACACACACACGTAGCCGGGCTCCCCTCGGCCACCATTGTTGTTGTGGGGTGGGAGATTGTCGCAGTGCAGGGAACGCTCCGATATATCGGAGGTTCCGCGTAGAGGGCGGCGCCATGTTGGAGGTTGGCGCAGGACCGGCGAGGCAGGAGGTTGCGCATACACGGGCATAGTTGCGAAAGCCCGCAAAAGGAGGAGAGCTCTGATAGGGAGGGAGCTCAGGGAACTACAAGTCCCAGCAACCCCGCGGAACCCCGTGACGCGCGAGAACCAATCAGGCGTGAGGAAGGGGGAAAAAGGGGTTGAAGGGCGCACACGTTGGTCAGAGCTAGCGGGAGGAGGAAGGAGACGGAGCTCCAGTGTAGGGAGGCAGTCAGCCCCTTCCTAGGCCTTATACCCCAGGCCCAGTTAGGCCCTGAGCCCCAGTAGTGTGGAGCAGAGCTAGAGACTGGCCCTATACAGGTTCCGGTTCCCTTAGTGTGTACGTGATCGTTAACAGAGACATTGCCTATTCAGCAGGAGGTCTGGGCTCAGACCCTGCTACCGTGCGTCTGGGTGGGATCGCCCCGGACGCCTACTGCCGACGTCACCTCGGCCCCACTGATCCTTTGTGAAGACCCTTGCAGGCCCGGGTACTGGAGTGCCCGACAGGTAAACCACAAGTGCACCAACAATATCACCACTTATTCAGGACACAGTGGCTGCGCAATCACACATATAGGCTCAGTATCTCACTTGAGGATATATTGGACTGGGGGAACTGGACACGGGGTGGGATCACCCGGTGGAGGAGGAAAGTTAGCGTCCTGCAAGACGCAGTAGATAGTGTCTCCTCTAGGGAGGGACACCTGTTGATACGTAAGAACCACGCAAACCCGGTTCATGCTAGTAAAGTAATTTGGTTGGTTATATTGTTGTGTGTGTGTTGATGTACATAAGTGTCCTGCGAAGAACCACTCCCCCTCTGGCGGGAGCTGTCGCAGGTGGAGGCGCTGCACCAAGTATCAGGTATTATCTATTATTACGCATGCCCCAGGCTCTCCGTGGCGGAGGCTCAGGCCCTGTGAGCCTACAGGTCATACAGCAAATGGTAGCAGTCTGTGTTCACTAGGAAACAGGGCTACATATACATATATATATATACACATACATACATACATATATATATATATATATATATATACACATACATACACACACACATATATATATATATATACACACACACACACACACACACAGTAATATATATATTACACACACACACACACATATATATATATACAAACATGCATGCATACACACACACACCTCTAACTAATCAACTGATACATGTCTGACCTTGATCCAGGGGTGTATCAGGCATTCTATAGCTGTCATTCTGTCCCTGGACAAATAAAAAGACAAAAGATATTAATTCAATTAACAACATCCAAACTAATCTTACCATTTTTGTAAAATGAACAGCCATTGGTGGACTTAGTCAACATTTCACAGCCTTAAATTCCTCTCTAGAACCACTAGAGGGCGTGTTCTAGATCTATCCAAGAAGACCATCGAGACATCTTTGGGTGACATTCTCTATTGGCTCCAATGGGAAATTTTGTTTTAAAAAAAGTCAATTTTGGTGGGTATCGCATAAGCCCCCAAAAGTCGAACAAACTAAGGCTGTTGTGACATTTATGGAAATGTATATTTTTGTTATAAACGTACAGATTTCAATACGTCAAACTCTGTATCCATCCCACATCCCTAGCAGAGGGACCTACAACGCATTGCAAAGTTGTAGTCCATTACTAAACTCCTGCACTGGGCATTACTTTGGCTCTTTCACCAGCAGCTGCCGTATAAAGTCTTTGGCCATGTCGCTGGTCTGTTTAAAGCTGCGGTCGTCAAACTCGTAGTTCCCGGACACAACATTCGTCAGTGTCTCTGCGTCCGTCTCGCCTTGGAAAGGTGACATGCCGCTGAGCCTGCAGTGATCGAGAGGACAAGCTTAGCTGGCGGAGTATTACATCTCCCACTGCCCCATATGAGCACGGTCCTGCAATAACCTACAGCAATGGTGCTCAACCAGTCCTCAACCCTCCACCCACTCCCCCACCCAACAAGACAGGTTGCTGCCTCCTTGCTACCCGCCCTCCTTCCGAACCGCAGTGTCAAATGATGCCGCCGGCGTCGCCACAGTCATGTCGTAATTTGATGTCGCGATGTCACGTTGCCATGACAACGAGATGCCGTGCGCCGTCCCATTTGACGCTGCGATTCGGTAGGAGGGCGGCAGCAAGGAGGTGGCAGCCACAGGCAAGTGCTTTCCTACCAGGCCCAATAGTGCGGCATCTGTATAGGGGGGGCTGACATTTTTGCCACCCTAGGCCCAAAGCTATCGGGCCTAATGGAAAATCCGCCACTGGATATCCTCAATACTTGGCCTGTTGGGGGGGTATGAGGCCTGGAGTTTTTTTGTTTTTTTTTGAGGCCTGGAGCACCCCTGACCTACGGTGTCTCAGTAGGGCCAGACCTACAGCGATGTACAATACAACGCAGTCTCTTCATGAATTAATGGTTATTTCAGAGTTTTATAGTGTAACATAAAAAGCACAATATCAAATCGTACAGTAGCCAAAGTGGATCTCATGAATGCCTATGTATGCCCAGCAATCATTTTCTATCCTGTCTCAAAAGGAACAGGTTCATCATCCCAGACCTCTCACATTTGACGTAGATATGACAGCATATTGTAGGCTAAGGGCCACCATTTTGCTAGCCTAATCCTAGACCCCAAGCTACGAGTACGGGTAGGGTCATCCCCCAAGTGATCAAAGGTCAAATATTTTACTCACAGGATGTAGGTGATGACGCCGATACTCCTACAGAATGCCAAAATAAATAAGACAATTGAATCATTAAAACTCTGAAAATGTTGTATAAAGTTAAACTCGCACTGTCTTTAAAGGTTAAAGAACATAACCTGATGATTTTGGAGGTGTTGCAGGTACACACATATCTAAATAACGGGTTTATAATAGCTAAACAAATCGGGGATGGAAGGGTGTCATTGTAAAGCATGTGACATGTCAAACTTCTCCTATCCCATCCCGGTGTTGTGAGACGACAGCAGCAAGATTAGTTACACATCCCAGTATCTGTTGCTGCAAGATCATGGAAATGGTTCTTGCGGTTCCAGCTGGACTAGCACACGCAGATAAAGACTGCTGAACACTTTTCAAACAGCGGGGCTATAATTAGGGCGAGTGAACTATGACATGTATAAGAATTCTATACGAAGGGTGAAGGTGTTTATCATGGCAGGTCTGTATGCAGACTAGGTGCAGTGTTTAGCTTGTATGCAGCACACAGGCCTTACCACATATCTGTTGCTGAGCTCAGCTGTTCATAGTTTATTACCTCTGGCCCTAAAAAAAAAAAAAAATGAAATAATTTAAGATAAACTTTATTAAACCCCCACATTTTTCCATGATTCCCATTCTAAGGTAAAAGAGAAGCGTGCTGGGCACTGAGAAAGTATAAACCCTTAAGGGGAAGACTGTTTTTCAACCAAAATTATGGACTATTTGTACGGCTCACGTGTAATAAACATTATTATTTTTTTTTTGATTGTCCAACAATTTTCACTTTTATTCTATGGATTTTCTGGGGAGTCCTGGCGAGGATTCGCTCTGCTGTGAGCACCAGAGTTAAACTTCCCATTACAGTATAAATGTCACTGGATTATAGGGGTGCAGGTGACCCCTTTAGTTATTCTCTACTTGGTACAACCGGAATATCACCAATGACCGTGCTATTGTGTGACATGGTGCCAGCAAAGGGTTTAGCACTATTATATACCGGAGTAACAGGAAGTAATAAGAACCATCATACCAATGTACTGGGGAGTCCCACACAAGCTTTTAAATACAGCTCCGTCCTCCATCTTCTGGGCCAAGCCAAAGTCAATGATCTTAATCTTGGGGTTTGGCACATCTTTTTCCAGCAGCATAATGTTTTCAGGCTTTGGGGTGAGGGAATGGAAACACAAGAGAAAGGTAAGAAGTTCCTTTTTGTATTTATTACTATACTTATATAAATTACAATATGGCAAATAGAACAACCACCTGTGAGCACATTCGCATGTCTCAGACAGGGCCGCAACCCTGCCATTCCCCACGATCTCTTAGCATACAGTGCTTCCACTGCAGCTAGGGATTCTGGGAAACGACATGCAAATGAGCACACCGTGTCACCCTTCCCTTCATGTCTATTTTCTTGGGGATATGAACATGTGGATCATGCCTGTTCACTAGCTCCCTGTATTCCGGGCAGATGTTTTAATGCACACCCAAAATCCATTGGACCCTCAATAGGTTCTTCTTCAGGATTCACATGTGAAAACTTGTACCCTGTATACCTTGTGTTGCCAGGTGGCTTATCCAA
Source organism: Ascaphus truei (assembly GCF_040206685.1). Classification (NCBI taxonomy): domain Eukaryota; kingdom Metazoa; phylum Chordata; class Amphibia; order Anura; family Ascaphidae; genus Ascaphus; species Ascaphus truei. The sequence continues at coordinate 35,900,036 of NC_134489.1, forward strand.
AATCACTGGACACAATGGTCAAAGGTACGACACGCTCGAGACACACACTCAAGATGCTCTCTCCCTGATCGGGGAAAACCCGCAGCCCCCAAAGACAGTCAGGTAACTATGTCCAGAGAGGTAATACCGGACACATACATGTCCAGTATTACCTCTAATTTTTTACTGGCCAGTGTGTCCAAATACAGGACAGCTCATTTTTATTTTCATATGAAATAAGGGACCAACACCTATACACTAAAAAAAATTATTATCATTCATAATCCTGGAATTAATATGAAGAATGGGATGGATAAGAGACTCTGGTAAGAGAGGTGCGTTCAGAAAGGAGTGCTGGCGTTAGATCACCGCCAAGTGTGAAATGTTCTCAGCAATGTCCTGGCTTACCAAATAGAGGGAGTGACATTGCCACGGACAACATAATCTGTTACAGATGTTAGAGAACTTGCGGTGAATGATGGTAAGTTTTTCTTCACTGCAGCATCTTTCTAAACCGTACGCTGGTGTTTTGTTAACTCTTGTCTTGTGCTAGACCAGTGGTTTCCAACCTTTTTTGGGTGAAGGAACCCTATGTGAAATGTGGAGGAACCCCAACCCTCTCTAGCAGCGCGTCTGTGATCAGGTGCATTGTAACACACCCCAACCCTTTCTAATAGCGCATCTGTGATCAAATGCATTGTAAGGAACCCCAACCCTCTCTAATAATGTGTCTGAGATGAGATACATTGTAAGGAACCCCAACCCTCTCTAATAGCGCGTCTGAGATGAGATACATTGTAAGGAACCCCGACGCTCTCTAATAGCGCGTCAGAGATCAGATGCATTGTAAGGAACCCCAACGCTCTCTAATAGCGCGTCAGAGATCAGATGCATTGTAAGGAACCCCAACCCTCTAATAGCGCGTCTCAGATCAGATGCATTGTAAGGAACCCCAACCCTCTAATAGCGCGCCTGAGATCAGATGCATTGTAAGGAACCCCAACGCTCTCTAATAGCACGTCTGAGATCAGATGCATTGTAAGGAACCCCAACGCTCTCTAATAGCACGTCTGAGATCAGATGCATTGTAAGGAACCCCAACGCTCTCTAATAGCGCCTCTGAGATCAGATGCATTGTAAGGAACCCCAACCGTCTCTAATAGCGCGTCTGAGATCAGATGCATCGTACATTCTTCTGTTTTTGGTACTATTTTCAAATTACCTGAATATTGCAGGGAACCCTTTAGGGAGGCCGGAGGAACCAGAGGGTTCCTAGGAAACCCTGTTGAAAAACACTGTGCTAGATGTACTAGGGTTGTTCTCTTTACACTGCAGCTTCAAGAAAATCGGTCACAGTGCTTTGTGAGCACCAGGTGGCAGTGTAACCCAAGGGTGGCAGCTACTCGGCCACTTTTTGGTGCATTTAGGTAGCACTACCCAAGGACATACCAAACTTGTGGCCTCCGACACTTTATCCATTGGTTGTAAAGAAGAAGAAAAATCAGAATGGAAAAAATTGGCCATCACACCATACATGTTGTCATGGGGAACCAGGGAAATATGTTGAAGATGTCGGTGGTACTGTATATTCCCTGCAAGTTTCCATATCTTTTAATGAACCAACATAAAAGATCTTGATACCTGCGACTTGTACATGAGATTTGAAGATTGCACAAGTATAATGTGTCTTCTAAAGAAGGGACTTTGTGTACAAATATAACCAATAAAGAATTATCATGCTAATCCATTTACCCCTTTGCTCCCAGAAAGGGCTCTCTTGTAATGCAGGGGGTCAGAGGCGTCATAACCTGCAATGAACCTGTGTCTTATACAGCTACTAGAAGTTTGCACACAATAGGAGAAACTGGATACACAGCAGCTGGTATGCAGGTGACTGATGCCGTACATGAGGTCTCTGGGATGTGGTACCTTCAGGTCAAAGTGAGCGATGTGCCGGGCGTGCATGTAGGCCGCTCCTTTCAGTATCTGCTCCAGGAACTCAATGGCCTCAGCCTCGGAAACGGCCTCCTTCTCTGCAATGAAGTCAAAGAGCTCACCTCCTCTGATCCTGCACACACACAACGGGGGACAGCACTTAGAGGCCAGCAGCATGGTCACCCACATTAACTGGTGGTGATGGGAAATTGGGGACCAAAAACAAGAATGCGCTAGGGGTCGTCCATCCTCGAACCCCTCTGATTTGGCTTACAAGGGATTATCCATTGGGACATACAGCTTGTTCTCAAGTATGTGCTGTGCCAATGCCAGTGTTATTCCATAAGGAACCTTCCAGCACTGGAAGACACCCAACGACCCGCTCGATGGAATGGGCTGTAAGGTGATTCACTGCTTTGTGAATATAGGACAAAGAGTTTTACTCAAGATCACATGGATCGTAAGATGCCAATTTAGGAATCAACCCCACAATCTTGTGTGCTCAAGACCAACATGTTAATAATTATGGTAATTTACCCCCCCCCCCCCTGCTCTGTACAGCGAGTCTTTACAGGACATATACATTAATATGGCTTCAAAATAATGAGTGTCTATAGATTTTATAACGCTTCACTAATAGGTCCAGGAAACTCGAGTGCATGAAAGTTGTGGTCTTTGCTGTATGTGATTGCAAGCTCTGCAGGGCAGAGATTCACAGAGGATATAAATTAAAAAAAGGAAGCTCATATTAGGAATTTGTGGTCTTCCTTGTGTACTTTATGGAGAGCTATTTGTACTGACCGGGCACTAAAAGAAACATTATTTTGAAGAGTTGGAATATGTCGATAGAGAAAAGTATCTTCAGAATGTGACAAGGAGTTATTTTCCACTGTAAAATATACAGAATCTGTATAAGTAACAAATACATATAGGTCACCCAAACAGCGTCCAGCTGTGTAAACAAACACCCACCCTGCCTACTTATTGGACTTCATAATGGGCCAAGGACTCTCTGTGCAGATGCTGGCTTGTCCATTGCGTAACTGTCCTTCATTTGGAAATACACTCCCCCTTGGAATGCACAGCTGGAATTTAATAACAGCACAGAACTGCAAACTGCGCACGTCTGTCTTCTGGGCCCCTCCATTAAGAAAGAGTTACAGCAAAAACCATATGCTAATGTATTCCACATTCATCTAACCTTACCCAATCGCCACGGCGCTCAAAGAAGTTGTTTTGAGACCAGGCTGGAATCCTATGTAGACCCTAAAGTACCATTTCATCTTTGGGACCCTGCCCTTAAAATGCACATGCTAAATTATGAGGACAATCTCAGGCCCCCAAAGAAGCTTATAATGCATTACTTCTCCAAAAGGCGCTAAACCCAGACAAAACATACAAGACCACCCACACATGGAAGTGAACCAAAAGGGTCGCAACAGCTGTCTGGGAGTAGGTTTGCTGACCATGCACTTCTTTAGCTGTGCTGAATAAGCTGTGTAATACAGCAAGCATACGCTTATAGGTGTCCATGTTATAAATGGAGAAGAAGCAAAAAGTGACGCATGCATGCTCATCTGCATGTTATTACCCAGAATCCCTAGCTGCAGTAGAAGTATTGTATGATAATAGGGAAAGACAGTGTTGTAGACCTGTCTCAGACATGTGACTGGGCTTCTAAGTTTTTTTTTAAATTCTAGGACAGTGGAGAGTCTTTGTAACTCTCTTACTCAGCATCACTTACTGTGTACTGTATCTTTAAACTCTGGGCTGAATGCTTCTCTAACCCCCTCACTACCAGAGGGACGAGCAGAGCAATGTGTTTCTGCCCCCTCTGGCAGCAAAATGGTTAATCCTCGTGTGACCTATCGCACCGTAACTTTACATGCAGACACAGAATGACTGGAGCTGCTACTTTTCTTGCTCGTGAAGCTGCCTGACAATCTATTGGGCGCCCCTGCCTTAGAAGGTCTATGACCGAGCCTGGTTCCGCACTCACAGCTCCAGCATCAGCACCGTCTCGGCTTTGCTGGCGAAGACGTCATGCAGTCTCATGATGTTGGGGTGCTCCAGCTGCTGTAGGATGAAGACCTCCCTCTCCACCTGTTCGCGGTCCAACCCCATCCGGCTACTTTTACACTTCCGCGTCTTGATGAATTTGCCGGCGTAGAAGGTCCCTGTGCTTTTCTCCAGGCATTTCCTCACCTCGCCAAAGTGACCACTGTAGGAGACAGGAGCAGAAATTGGAAGAGGAAGTCAAGATGCTGCCAGTTTCTATGCATTAGATGAAGGACAATGCTACGGGAGGGTGATGTTCCTGTTAGCACCTGGAATAAATATCGCGTAGAACAACAAGTGAAATGCCTAGTTATTTAATCTTAAAAAGACAACTAGTTGCAAACAGAGAGCCATATTTACCAAGAACTGCTACTCCATAAGGCTTGAAGACTCATTATGGTCCCATTCAAGTGTTCGGGCCACGAAGGATCCCATATACCAAGCAGGGTTACGCCAAAAGACGTCTTACAATTGAAAGGGCCATATTTACCAAGCCGTGACAGGTGTGTTATGGAATCGCACTGCTCAGTGCCACGGCCATTTACCCTGTGACAAAAGTAGCAGTTGAAATTTGGGACCCTCTTCTGGAAAATAAACACGCGGATGTATTTACCAAAGTTGGGTCATCCTACACCAATCTTTTCCTTGGGACAGCTCAGCCAGACCAGGTTTTAGGAATAATCAATGAAACACCAAGCACATGTTTCTATTTCCACTATATGTGAATGTGTGATCAGCTGGCTATCACTAAAACATGGCCCGGCTGGGGTGTCCGGAGGAGCAGGCTGAGAAACACTGGTCTTGACCTCTCAAAAGCACCTTCAACTGAGCAACCCAGTTTAAAACTGAGCAGATGCAGTCAGGGTGTGATGGAACAAGCACACAGAGGCAGGACCAAGGACATTATTGTAGGTAGAGGTTCCCTTGTATAGAGCGGAGCTGAGAGCGGTCATCTGCAAACCTGCTGAAGATCCCAGCTGATCAGCTTAAGTTCCATGACAAGGAGTCCCACAGAGCCCAGTCGCTGCTGCCTGTCACCTCTACAACAATTAAATGGTATTTCTTTAGATCGGTTATATGGAAAAACAAGACCAGAGCACATCACTGCCAGAGAATCTGCAACACCTTACAGAATCGTCTGGCCGCAGAGGGGGTTATAGCCCCCCATAAATGCCTTAGTATACATTACTAACTCGATGTATTGACTTTTCCTCTTAACATCTGAAATGCCATTAAAATGTGCAAGAAAATCAGAGCTGGACAGTCTCAGTGTTCTGATTAGAAGGGGGATCTTGTGTTGTTCGTAATAGGCGTTTGGATTTTAAATACCAAAAATACCTTTTCTAGAATTGATATCTTCTCATAATGCGCTTTTGTTACTCAATACACTGTATTTCAGTATTGTGTTTGAGTCTCATAGTCTATCTAAATGTAGTATATTATATTATTATTTTTTCCTCCATTACAATGAAGCTTTAGGCACAGTTGTAGTCATTAAATAATTTAGTGGTTAATAAATTATTCAGATTTTTTAGCATGCAATGAATGTTAAGGAGTTTAACAACACAGGGGCATCTAGCCAGATAAACCAAAGGATGTATACTGTGAGCTCAACATTCAAATAAAATATTATTTTACCTCTGGGGCATTAATGGAACCAGTACACACAGTGTCCCTCTCCACATCACACGGCCCCCCTCTACACTATTTCTATAATGTAGCACATCATTTTTTTAAATACTAGAAATATGTTGCATTCTTTATTTAAACATTTTCCCCCTTTATCATGTGTTTCAATACAATCCACACAATGATAAGCAATTAGCCTGATCAATCGGCGAAGATTCGGCTCGGGGGTGCACTAAATGGCCGTCCGTGCAGCAGAAGAGGACCAAAGATGCAAATTTCTGTGGGGAAGATAATGTGACCAGGCAGTCAGTAGATACAATTGGTGCACTGCTAGAGAGAGGGCAGGGCTCAAAAAAGGGGGATGCCAGAGCCTGTTTCAGAAGAGGAAGGGGATGTGACTTTGTAAATCGTTGCTATAGAAACAAAAAACGTTTGTTTCATTATAATACATAAAAAATTTCATTCAGATTTGTTTAAAAAAAAGTGCTACAAGTAGTTTCTCATAGTACAGAACTGAGTTATTAAAAAAAAAAACGCACGTAGGATATTGCTTGGTCTGCATCTTTAAGATCCAGATGTGGCATGTCTTTCCTGCCTTCTCCCTCTCCCCTGCGCCTCTCCTTGGAAGGAACTTAATGTACAAATTAGCAGCACTTTGTTACATTATTATTGTGTTTATAATGTAGCCCTGACCACGTAGGCAGAACTTTCCAGGCACAACGTGTTCCCGCACAGAACAACCGCCGAGAGACAGAGCGACTTGCCCAGGGTCACAACCAGAGCGAACATACGGACCGGTCTCATCCACTTCAAAAAGCAGCGAGATTACCACTGAACTCCTCCTCCCTCCCGCTCCGTACCCAGTAAGCGACTCCCCCAGCGTTAGGCTATACTAAAGGAGGTTAGAAGAAAGCCGTTTTTCGGGACAAACTTGCCCCTTCATCAGGATCAATCAAGTTATTTGGGAAGTGTTGATATGTACAGTCTTTTGCTTTATAGTGGGGGTGGAACTGTAAACGGACTTGCCGAGCCCCCACCTAACTTTGTATCCAATGTTGTAGATTTATTTGGTGTCAATGTTTGCTTTTTCTTGTAATACTTCTACCCCTCCGTTTTAAAGGCCCAATCCAGGCCGTTTGTTTGGTTCAGTTTCGTTTTTTTTTTTACATAGGATTGAAGCAGGGGGTCTCCGGAGTGAAACCCCATTCATTTCGGCAGTGGGGACCCCCTGATTCCAGAAATTCTTGCCTCCGAAGGGGGGTGCAGTTTAAAGCGCCCGCGTCACATGGGCCAATAGGAAGCCGCACCGGGTGACGTCACAGCTTCCTATTGGCCCGCAGGGCGCAGGACCTGTGAAAATACGCCATAATGTGAATCCTGGAGCAGCTACCAGCACCTACTACGGAGGTAAGTATTTCCAGAAGTAGGGGGTCCCAGGAGCTGAAATTAATGGGGGTTAAACTCCGAAGACCCCCTGCTTCAATATGTATGTATGTATATCTATATAGTGCCATTAATGTACATAGCGCTTCACAGCAGTAATACACGTGACATAATAATATAAATAACAAATAATACATCAATGAGCAGAAGCGCTTCAGACATAAAAGTAACATTAGGATCAGGAGTCGCTGCCCCGAAGAGCTTACAATCTAATTGGTAAGTAGGAAGAACGTACAGAGACAGTAGGAAGGTGTTCTGGTGAGTGTATCTGCACACACACACACACACACACACACACACACACACACACACACACACACACACACACACACACACACACACACACACACACACACACACACACGGATTCTCTTAAAAACAAAACAACACAGAAATGCTACAAACTATTGTGCAATCTCTAAACGGGAGAGGCCAGAAATGACACTGAGGCAGAGGGAAAGAAATGGATTTACCCAATACCATGCTAAGTAGCTAAAGATGGAGTTGAACCCACAGCGGGTTCTAGCCCCGGAGTTCTTGGTCCTCACCTGCCCAGCTTCTCCAGCAGCTCGTAGAGGTCCTCAACGTTCTCGTACTTAAATGAAGTCATCGTGGGTTTAAACACTTCGTCCTCCAAGTTCAGGGAATCGTCATTGCCCTCCTCGGAGTATCTACTCTTCCCCTGGGAAGACTTTGCGGATAGAAGGAACAAGAGCAGATAAAACACTAGGTCATACGGTATTAAAAAAAAAGCCCGATCGGCAGCTCTCCCCAACATTGTTCTGTGACTCAATGCGCCTGGTACAAAAGGGGGCGATTTCCATATGTTGATTTAAACAAGAGGTGGGCAACTCCAGTCCTCAAGGGCCAACAACAGGTCAGGTTTTCAGGATATCCCAGCGCACAGGTAGCTCAATCAGTCCCAACATCAGCACAGGTGGCTCAACCAGTGGCTCAGTCTTTGACTGAACCACCTGTGCTGAAGCAGGGATATCCTGAAAACCTGACCTGTTGGTGGCCCGAGAACTGGATTTGCCCACCCCTGGTTTAAAACGCACACACGTTGTCACGCGAGGCACTATCTTCTGCAGTTTCCTGTTTTCCATTCCAAGCCCCGGTCAACTGTGCGATCACATCATTGTTTAAACAGAGATAAAGACTTCAGCACTTTGGCCCACAGCCATCATTGCCATTTATAATCACGGGTTTTTGGGGGGACCTTCCTGCTGATCTTCAAACTGCAAATCCATTTAAACCAGCGCCAAAAAAAACAGTTGTGTTTTTTTGTGTTTGCTGACCGCGCACTTCTGTAACCCAGGCTGTCCCGGAAAAACTTTGCGGTGGCGTCGTGGCCGACCAAGGCGTTGATTGGTTCAGGGGCTGTCACACGAGGCGACAGCCCCAGAAAAACCAAATATTCCCGGCTTCCGAAAATCGCGTCGCCCCGTCGCTTTGTCGCCATTGCGCTTACTATAAGTGCACGCGGCGGCGACAATGCATTTGTTTTCGGGCGACGTCGCGTCGCCGGCACGATAAGTGCGCCCTAATGCGGCAGCCAGAAGCTTATAGGGTTCCATGTTAAAATGGATAATAAGCGAAAGGTGGCACTGTGTGCTCATTTGCATGTCATTACCCAGAATCCCTGGCTGCAGTGGAAGCACGGTATGCTAAGAGATTATGGGGAAAGGCAGGGTTGTGAAGACCTGTCAGACATGCGAATGTGCTCACACGTGGTATTTTTATTTGCTGTACACTGCACCGTGGTGGGGTTGTCTCACTTTTCTTACTCACCGTAACTCACTCTGTGCGTCATGTCTCAACCCTGCTGATGTTTTTGTATGCTCATGAAACACTGGTTTTGCATGGGGTCTTCCAGTGCCATTGTAATAAAAACAGCTTCATTTGCGCAGCCGTAACCCCTGCAGTATCTACACACGCGCTCCTAAAATCTCCAGCACCTCAACCAAGCAGCGTTTATTGGGATACCTGCACCTGTGCTGCACAGCAGCACTAACAAACCTACCTGTACCCTGCGTTCCGGAGGGGTGGCGGGGCCAGACGAAGGGCCCCCCCCCAAAACCTTGTACTGTACTATTATTTTTCTCTGCCAACATGAGAAGTTAAACCTTTTTTTTTAAGCGATCTTCATTGAATGTGTGCGACGGACGATCGTTTTCTGATTCTACGGAATCGCTACAAAACCCTACAACAGGTGTCCGTGTTAGACACAGGTCAACCAAGCTTGATATATTTATTGCAAGTTTCTATGGTTAGTGTAGGTTAAAGCAGCAGTGCGCAAAGTGGGGGGCGCGGCTGTAAAGGGGGCCCCACGCTTCCCCAAATGCATTTAAAATAAATGCCGGGAATCGCCGAGGCCTCTGTAACTTTTCACTTACCTGGAGTCCCAGCGACGCGTCTCCATGGCAACCGGCGGCAAATGACGCAGCGGGGTCATTTGACGCCGGAGCTGTGCAGGGAAGGGGGCGCGAGCCGGAGGGGAGACGGGGGTGCATGTAGGTAAGTTTGGGCACCCCTGGGTTAAAGGAACAATTCCTCCTACTCTGTTGTTTTTTTATCCCCCATATAAACAGGGCGTCCCCCTGTGCCAAATGTCTCTATTTTCAGCTCTATGGGTCCCCTCATTCCTTGGTTCCTGAGATACTTAGTGATGAAGCTGCTGGGTAGAAACCGCTCCATGGGGAGACAAAATGGATGCCAAATCTATTGCCAAATGGAAGTTACATCATCAATTGTGGCTTTCTATTGGATGGCCAGCTAAATCCTCCAATTTCTTAACAAATCAAGTAACGCAGGTAACTTCACCACCAAGTATTTTGGGCGCCAGGGGGTCCCCCAGAGGTGAGAATAGTGCGATTAAACTCTGGAGGACCCTGCAGTTGCAATCCTGTAAAAGGGATTAGGTTTGTTAGGGTGGATTTCTCCTCTAACTACAGCTCAAACCAAGACTGGAACACAACAGCATGATACACAGACATTCAAATATCCACCAGCATGTGTGCACCATTTAACTGCGAAAGCTTCAAAACACCCACTCCACACAGTGAGGGTCAGTGCGAGTTACCCTGATACCCAGAGATTCATGTTCCATATGACTTTCTTGTGCAAACAATAAGGTGAAAAGAATTTAGGCGCTCGCTCCTACAACCAATGTGTAGTGATTCAAGTGACAAAAAATATTGTTGTGGCTATATAATATACAGTGCAATAAGCGAGCACAAACTGTGATAACAATTAAATGTGAGGTTGTAACTCCCTGCTCTGACCCTCTGGTAGGGACGGTCTTCGATGGTCCTAAAGTTATGCAAGTATTCTTCCAAATCCAGGGGGAGCATAGGAGAAATGTAACTATTGGTTTAATCTCTCCTACGCTCCCCCTGGATTTGGAAGAATACCGGTTTGTGTGTGTGTGGCTTAAATACGCAGCAATTCCACTATCACAACCAGCAGGACTGGTCTACAATATGGTGTTTTTTTCCCCTACACAGTAGAGACCGATTTGAAACACTTAAAAATGAAATCATTTTTTAATAAAAGGCAATCTCGAGACATCTGGTTTCAAGGGAAACTGGTGCAGCAGGATGAAACGATTCTCAATTATATCCCGTCCAGCTACTTGGGTCTATGTATGCTTGTTACAGCAGATTCTCAAAGGAAGCAAAATCAAAGCGAACAGTGTGTTTCACACACTCACAAACCTCTCCTGCATGCAAACTGAATCAAAGAAGAGGCGATAGATCAAGGAGTTCGATTGAGCTGGGTGCACACAAGACAGACTGTCTGCCATGGCTGTGCAGCCAAGCTCAACCTCTTTCCTACGGAAAAGCAGCGTGATAATTACAGCAAGGCGAATGTTTTCATGGTAGCGTATAGTAATCAGGTGCTCACAGCTTTAAGAGATTGGTCATGCACAAGCAGAATAGTCCATCTCCCTCTTAGAAGACATGAGAAGGCACTTCCAAGGAACAAGAACTACATTCACCATTAAAATATTGGCATTAACATTCTTGATCTGGGACTCAGATTACCATTTGGAGGAATAAGCCATATTTTTTTTTTTAACCCCGTTACTGTTGGAACCCATTAATCACAATGATCGGAGGTGACACGAGTTAACAATGGACTGATAATCCAATTATTGGTGTTCTAACTTGTTCCGTAGATCCCTTCCATCGTGATTTAGCGCTGACAGCATGTGCGGGGACCTTGTGCGTGTAGTAATCAGGGTGAACATGGATTTGTGGAGTGCAGCATGAACACACATTAGTATTCCATCCTCAGCCCTCTTCCCCAAGCCCGCTGAATAGGACGATCCATCAGCGAGCTCCCGCTTGCAGTGTCTCCTCGGTTTTCTGGGGGCTTGTTATATATTCATGCTGCTCCGAACATGCCACAAATAGAAGATGGTACAATAAAGCAACAGAGAAACTGGTGCAGCCCTCCCCCCTCCCCCCAAACACTACAAGGGGGACTCCTCGCTCTTCCTTCAATCCCTCTTTAAACACTAACAGAGTTTTTTCCGTCCACTGTTACTTGATGGGCAGCACTATGGACCAGCCAATAAGGGTTGTGTTGGTGCAGGGCATTCTCTAACACGGGGGCGCTCATCTCCAGTCCTCAAGCCCCCCCCAAACAGGTCAGGTTTTCATGATATCCCAGCTTCAGCACAGGTGGCTCAGATTAAGCCACCTGTGCTGAAGCAGGGATGGATCGAGCCACCTGTGCTGAAGCAGGGACTGATTTAGCCACCTGTGCTGAAGCTGGGATATCCTAAAAACCTGACCTGTTGGGGGGAGGGGAGGGGGTCTTGAGGACTGGCGTTGAGAACCCCTGAATTAACACTTTCTCTACTGAAATAGTTGTAATTGCAAAGCATGCTGTAACATGTTGTTCTGCAATGAACTGCAGAAGATTCCCCTCCTCAGGTGCCGAGTGTCACTTAATTGGAGTGAGCCCCACTCATGGGAAATCTTACTCAGTGAGTGCATGTTATTTGGAGGGAGCCCTCTCTCATCGGAAGGCAGTCTCACTCATTTGGAGTGAAATATGAGCCGGATTTGCCAGTAAGTGACACTCATCAGTAAGGTCATTGGAGTGAGTTTTAAGTCGTCCACAATGATTTGTTATGAAACCGTAACTGGAAGGTGTTCAATGATTTAAAAATCAAATGACGTGATCCAGAAATCACAGACAAGGGCCAAATCTGCTAATCCATGAGACTTTTCGGAAGTCACCATAACGTCACTCAGTTCTGCGTATTAAGTTCAAAAGCTTTGGACACAGGCAGTGAAGTTACCCTGTGGATCTAAACCAGGGGCGCTCAACTTCAGTCCCCAAGCCCCCCAACAGGTCAGGTTTCAAGGATATCCCTGCTCCAGCACAGGTGGCTGCTCCATCTCCGACAGCCACATGTGCTGAAGCAGGGCTATCCTCAGAACCTAACCTGTTGGTGGCCCTTGGAGGACTGGCATTGGCCTCCCCAGGTCCTCACCTTTCTCAGGAAGAATTAAGCGCTACTCTATAGAATGAGTAAAGTCGTCCCGGGCAATGGGAAGACGGTTTCACTGCATATTAAACTGGGACCAGCGAGGATATAGGAAAGTACAGAAATATGCAGCATCGTGCAACAATGGCAAAATCTGTCTGCTCGTCATGCTACTGAATCTGTGTGTGTGTGCGCGTGTGTGTGTGTGTGTGTGTGTGTGTGTGTGTGTGTGTGTGTGTGTGTGTGTGTGTGTGTGTGTGTGTGTGTGTGTGTGTGTGTGTGTGTGTGTGTGTGTGTGTGTGTGCGTGTGCATGTGCGTTTGGCTTGGTCTCTTTGCCTGTCAGTCCATCTTCGACTGAGCCACCTGAGTTGAAGCTGGGATATTCTTAAAACCTGACCTGTTGCGGTGTGTGTGGGGGGGGGGGGGTTGAGGACAGGTTGTATCCCTCTGGTACAGTGTCCGGCCTTACATACTCTATCACCCTCTTTTACTATGCAGGACCCAACACCTATAGTTGGAAGAGAGCCGCCCATCCAACAGCTTTGGCAAGAGGTTGAGGCCACCTGGAATAATCGCATTCACAGCAAGCAGCAAAGCATGTGATTAGAGAACCAGAGCAGAAATCAACCATCTCCAGCAATGCCCAGGCCAGCCACCTTCCTTATTGCAGCCAATGCTACACAAGGAACTCGCTCACCTTAGAGCCCCCAGAGGGGCTTCTTGCCCCCATGCTGGCAAGATCTGGAGACCTGCCACTCTCTGCCATTGGCTGGAAACACAAAATATCCATTGTTAGGCTTCACTTACATGAGAATGCTCATCAATATGGGTAACATGGGTCACTCGTGCGCTGTTCCCCCGAGACACACGTTGGCTTCCTTAGAACGGAACCTGTGTTACAAGCACTACTAGTGGTGGGCGAGAGCCTATAAAAGTGGTAATCCATAGTGCGGTGGCTTATTCCTCTGGATACTTGGGAAGAAAAGGGGCATGACCACATAGAAAACAAGCATAACATTTGAAATGTAAAACTATTTTTAGTGTTAAACCAGTCAAAGAGTCATATATGCAACATCCTATGCACAACAGCGTTCCAAGAGTCTGCAGTGGGATCACAGTCTTAACATTCCAGCTGAGTCTCTTGCATACAGCATATGCCCCCATTAACTTCAATAGGATAACCCCATTACTCCCACCTTGGCTCTTGGGTTTATTATTAGTATACATGTTTGCTGGCGCACTGCATGAGTGGATAGCTCTCAAGTAGTCCCCAGAGGCAATCATCTGATAAGCAGCTTCTGCAATGCCCAGTGACTCCCAAGGGCACAGTTGTAAACACAGCAAATGGACAATGAATTGCAAGTTAAAGCCGAAACAAGACCCATGCAATACGGCACCGCAGCGAGCTACTTACGCTTTAAACTGTACAGCAAGCTTCAAAACATGATCCAACAAATCCCTGCTGTGCCGAGCTTCTCACGCAGCTTAGAAGACCTTGATTGATCCTTTATTTTTGACGCGCTCGTCACAGTAATCCGGGACCTGAAAAAGGATGTGTCAAGTTAACATAAATTATTGTTAGCACGCATGCAGCCTATCAATGGCGGGAGATGCCGCATAGGTAAGTGTGCGTGAATTAGAGATGCCAGGGAGGGGTGACGAGTAAGAGTTAGTTCTACCTGTATTGTTCTGCCGACGTGTAGGCTAAAGTAGGATTAGGATACCTTTTAACGGAGCAGCGAGAGCGTGGACTGCTGTAATATTGTGATGTGTTATACGGCAGAGAGGGGAATGGGCAGCATAGGTGGGCCGACTGGTTCTTATGTGCCGTCAAATTCTATGGAATCCACAGCGATGCTGAGCGCCTGTAATGCCTCCATTAGGGGGGTGCATGGGGGGGGGGGGGGGGGTTTAAATCCCCTAATACACTTTGTTTGAGATTCCCTGGGAGGAGAAGGGTTAAATTAAATGGGGAGAGGAGGGGGAACGTGGACACTTGTGCTTTGGGTGGGAGATGCAAAGACGGAAATCGGACATTTGGCCGCAGTGGGGGCCCTCCGCCGCCGGTCGGGTCGCCAAGGTAAATTAACTGATGGGGTTTCAGGGTAAGGGGTTAGGTTTTAAGCGTAGGGGATTAATGTAAGGGGTTAAGGTTTTAAGGGTAAGGGATTAATGTAAGGGGTTAAGGTTTTATTTGGTTTAGTTTTTTAGGGTAGGTTATTAGGGTAAGGGGTTGGGAGTAGCGTTAGTTTGAGGGGTTAAGATTAGGGGTTTTTAGGGAAAGGGGTTAAGGTTATTAGGGTAGGGGATATGGGTAAGGGGTAGCGTTAGTATTAGGGTTTTTTGGGTAAGGGGTAATAGCTTGGCGGTGGCGGAGAGATGTCCCGGCAGCGAGGTAAGTGACAACTAAACGCCGGCGGTCATTCGGTCGCAACCAAAATATCCAAGACCGCTGCAAAGATTGCAAGCAGCAACATAAAATATGACGACATGTTACAGGGATTTTGCAAATGAATGGGGTGGGAAAAGGACCGCCCGAAGCAAAGCGAGGGGTACGGATCAGACTTAAATGCAGGAGGAGCGTTGCATCCTAAAACACAGGGCAACATTGTGAATGTACGATAAATGGGTACAGCACAAAAATCGCGTCCGGCTCATCCGCGCCGCCACGGGAAGCGGAGGTCCGCGTTCAAACCCGGAGCTAACCATCATTTCAAGGCAAATTAAACAAACTGCTGTGACCCAAAAGGTTGAAACAAGCTGTCTATGAGTAGGGTTACTGGCTCTGCACTTCTGTAACCCAGGCTGTGCTAAAAAGCTGTGTAATGCGGCAGGCAGAAGCTTAGAGGGGGATCCATGTTAAAATGGACATGAAGTAAAAAGTGACACTGTGACCTCATTTGCCTGTCATTACCCAGAATCCCTGGCTGCAGTGTTAGCACGGTATGCTAAGAGATAATGTGGAAGGGCAGAGTTGCAGACATGCGAATGCCTCACACGTGGGATCTCTATTAATTGTACGGTGGAGGGTCTTTGTCACTTTTATTTATTCACCATAACTTTTTAAATGTCTGGTTACACAACCAAATATAAACCTTAACAAAGCCATATAATGTCACATTACTAACACAGGCAAGCAGCGTATGGGAGAAGATTAATGCTACCCTCGATCTGAGCGCAGAACTGGAAAAGGTAACTCATCTTCGAAACACAGGATGAATAAGCGGGTCAGAGATACAGACATAACTTGGGTTCAATGGCTCCTATTTAATATTCTGCGAACCTGTCCTTCCCATACTGGAGAATATTTTAGTCTCAAAAATAAAGGTGATTTCCTCCCCAGAATTTGAAAACCTCTTTCACTGTATGGGTATGTGTATAGAGTCCTTGACCCACAGAGCTTACAATCCAAACAGGGATAGGAAACAAGACACACCGATACAGTGGGGTTTTCTGTAAGGGAATATGGTGTCATCATGTAAATATGGATTAGTGAAAGTATTTATGTGACTGTCCCTTTAAGAGTACCAAAAATCTCCTTTTCTGCAGCTGCTTTTTCATTATTTTATTCTTGGACGTTACTTCCATTTTTGTACCCAAACTTGGTATCAAAAGTGTTGTTCACAGTATTTTTCCACATTTGACCTTTACTTACCTCCTTCTTTGGCCAATCAAATACAAGCAACAACACACATTGCCACACAGTACCAATTCTATTACAAGATGCAGATTCTGTCCTCCTACAGTATCAGACACTAGCATGCGTCACAGATGTATTACTTTATCCAATGTGCTCACTTTTTATGCTACGCCCCTTGTAGTCCTTGCTACGGCGACGTCACCCGTCGCAGCAGCGATTTTTGCTTATAGTGTCAGAGACAAGGCGACAGGGGGGCGTGGCCATGAGTGGTTCGCCCTCATTGGCTGAACCACTCACGTGGCTGCTGACGTCACGCTGAAAAATCCATTTTCATTGACTTCCAGCGATCGCGACCATGCCGTCACTCTGTCGCGTCGCTCCTACTATAGGCGCACTCGACGGATTCAATACATTTGTTTTGACCCGACGTCGCGTCACCGGGACTAAAAGCGCGGCCTTAGAGGCAGAATATATCGTTCTGCAATTTCTTTGTTATGTCATTACCAATTAGATTGCAAGCTCTTCAGAGCAGGGACTCCTCTTCCTCTTACTTCTATGTCTGAAACACTTATTCCCATGACCTGTTATTTGTATTATTTGTTATTTATATGATTGTCACGTGTATTACTGCTGTGAAGCGCTATGTACATGAATGGCGCTATACAGGCATACCCCGCATTAACGTACGCAATGGGACCGGAGCATGTATGTAAAGTGAAAAAGTACTTAAAGTGAAGCAGTACCTTTTCCCCACTTATCGATGCATGTTCTGTACTGCAAACGTCATATACGTGCATAACTGATGTAAATAACGCATGTGTAACAGGCTCTATAGTCTCCCTGCTTGCGCACAGCTTCGGTACAGGTAGGGAGCCGGTATTGCTGTTCAGGACGTGCTGACAGGCGCATGCGTGAGCTACTGTTTGCCTATTGAGCGATATGTCCTTACTCGCGAGTGTACTTAAAGTGAGTGTCCTTAAACCGGGGTATGCCTGTATAAATAAAGACATACATACATACATACATACATACATACATACATACATACATGGTATGGCTTGCATCTATTAATTAGTAAAACCAGCTGAAGAATTACTCCATTGTCAACTGTTTCCTATATATATTTTTGATCATTAGGAAGACAGTTGGTTCCTTCCAATTCATAAAACAGGTCTTATTAATGTAATTCTAGGACTGCAGTTCTTGTGAAGAATTAAACTATTTTATAACGCTTATATCTATTGGACAAAGTATACTGGTGACACTAATGGTCACTCTTCCAAACCTACATTCTCATGTTTTTGAAAGAATAAAAGAAACTTATTTGATAAAGAACCTCTTTGTTCCCTCTGGTACACAGTAGCACCCCCATTTATCAGGATCATGCTCTTGTGTCTATTCTTCAGCCAGACGCAGTGAAGAGAGCTTCTTGTGTTTAATCAGTGGTCACTTGACTGACTCTTTGTATTCCCCAGAGCTGGAATCCTCCCAAATCTGTCACCTCTGCCAAAGAGGCCAAAAATATATCATGCACTGCAAGGGTTTGAGATACATGGTGTTATTGCCACTCCTAACACAGGAATATCTGGAGAAGACAAAGCTCACTCCCCCTCTCACAGAGACATCAGGGATACATATATTCCCTCTCCTAAAGGGACACATACCCTCCACCCACACACTCCTAAAGTGACACATACCCCTCACACACGTCTCACCCAAACCGTCCACAGGAATACATACCTATCGCCCCCTTCTCCTAATACACACACAAACAAACCAGAAACACATACCGCTCACCCCTCCTAATACAGACATGAGGGGCACTTACCTCTCACCACCTCCTAATACACAGACATCAGGAACATGTACCACAAGCCCCTCCTAACACAAGCCCATATCTCTCTTCCTCCCACAGAGACAGTAGGGACACTTACAGCTCAAATAACCTCAGAAACCTCGGGCACACACACACATACTGCATATACCTCCTGGCACAAAAATAATCAGAACATGGATCCTTCATCTCTCCCCTCAGAGACAGTAGGAACACACTTACCACCTCCAGATACCAGAGAGAGACACCACGGGTATTATGGACCCATACTGTTCAGCCAATCCTCCAATATAGTTATTAGGCACATACAACCCTTCCTCACAAGACAGACATGGGGCCAGATTTACTTGGTGGTGTTATTCCATAAGCCACCTCCCAGGGTCAGAAGACAAAGTACTGCCCAGTCACTGAAATGGACCAGAAGGTCTTTTACAACAAGGGTGTCTTCTGACATAGCACTGCTTAGTAAATAAGAGCCATAATGGTCTCAGAAGTACTGTACACACAGATACTCAAATGTTAACTGTATCAGGTAAAGTTTGATTTCCTCCTAAATGTTGGATTTGGGTATCCACCCGAGAGCACTTTACATTGAATCAAATGCTTGGCAATCATTCCTCTCTATAACAATGTTGCAATATTGTATGGATCGGCCTCTCAAGTAATTAAAACAGAAACGTTCTTCACGCAGCGCTTCATCCTCTTTTTCATGCTCGTTGGAAGACATCTTGGCATGGACCGTTTGGTGGCGTCCTAAGGGAACACTAGCATCCCGCAAACATTTACACAGCACAATGTTTCAGGGAACTCATCATCACCATCAATCATCAGTGGCTGTTAGGTGGAATACATTGGTAGAAGACAAATGCCAGTTCTGTGCCACTTTAGATGGCAAGCTCTTGGAACGAACACACACACACACAGGCAGTTTTCATCTCTTGTTCCTGCGAATAGCAAAAGCACATGCCGCAAGATATCCACGCAGACAGTGAAACAGACACAGCCGCTCAGCACAGGGCTCGGGGCCAGAGAGACAAATTGCCATGTCGGACATTAAATGACACATGTTTTCTTCTGACCTGTCCTGTAGCCTGCGCCGATGCCAGATCGATAACCATCTTCATCTTCCCGAGAGTCGGTCCTCCCAATTTACCGAGATCTAATTTATCTTTGCCGGTGGCTTTCTCATTCCTTGGGACCTTTCATTAGCCGTCTTGCACATTGAAGGGGATTATTTATCAGTTTTAGGGTCCTACTTGCCAAGCAGTGGTTACACCGTAGGATGGCATCCCGGTCCCGGCCCCGGCAGACACCTTAACGGCCATATGCTTGGTACTCACAGCCTGCGTGTCAGTCATAATTACTTCTTCCCTTCACTGATAGTGGTTGAAGCGGCTTCACCCAGGTGTGCTCGACTCCAGTCCAAGCCCCAACCCCCCAACAGGTCAGGTTTTTAGGATATCCCTGCTTCAGCATAGGTGGGTCAATCAGTCCCTGCTTCAGCACAGGTGGGTTAATCAGTCCCTGCTTCAGCACAGGTGGCTCAAGTCAGTCCCAGCTCATGTCTAAATTTACCATAGGTTGGACTTGGACAGGTCTCTTTTCAACCTCATCTACTATGTAACTATGTATGTTGGATGTAGCATTGTTTTTGTTTTGTCTTTTGTATATTAGGTCAGAGGTGCTCAACTCCAGCCCTTAAGGCCCCTCCCCCCACCCTTTCACCCCAACAGGTCAGGTTTTCAGGATATCCCTGCTTCAGCACAGGTGGTGCAATCAGTCCCAGCTTCAGCACAGGTGGCTAAATCAATTGAGCCACCTGTGCTGAAGCAGGGATATCCTGAAAACCTGACCTGCTGGGGAGGCTTGAGGACTGGCGTTGAGCGCCCCTGCTGTATGTATTGAACCAGCTTAGAACCCACCCTCAGACAGCTCAACTTGTTCATCAACTTCTCAATGAATCGGTATCAAACCCCTTCTTGAAATCCAGATAAGCCACATGTACCGCTTCACCCTTATCCACCCTACAGAAGAGTCATTCATACAGAAGTTATCGTGCAAGAGACGGGAACCCTGCAACACCACTGTAGCAAAAGTTAGAGGCTTCTTCCCCAAGATAAGAGATATACCAGATAAAAGAATAAGTATTATTCCGATGAATAGGAGAATCAATTGTCTGTAACATTATACTGCAATACATTAATGGGGACTTTTCTTTATATTGGGTGCGCTAAAAATGCTTATTTTTGTATTATGGTGAAACCATGGCCTCCCACTTCAAAGGCTAGTGCCGCAGTCAAAAAAAAGATCCACCTACCCATGACTAAAAAGTGCAAATCTCTCGGCTTGCGGTCTCGCTGTCTCTGCCTGCCGTGCGCACCATTCAATTCTATTCTTTTATTATGTCGTTATCTCACAGTCACGCACTGCAGATACACTCAGCCAGGATTCGCAGTGTTCACCGACAGATGCACCCCGCACGGGCTTCCTACACCCGGGGTGCCTCAGTCCTACATCACAGAGATCTGCGGGCAGCATGCCCAGAAACACCTTAACCCGTGCCGTACTGAAGCAGACCTGGGACCCTTCGCAAACGCGCGTCAAAGTGTCACCCATTACCCAAGCAAGGCGAGAGATGGAAGATTCTGCAGTAGTTGTTATGAACGGACGCTCTTATTCACTCCAGCAATGAAGGGGTTTATTCGCATTTTCAGTAGATGCGTGAAAAAGAAATCTCTAACGGGTGAATGCACCTTTCCTAGGTCTCTGGCACAAAAGGGGTTAACCGCCTGTTCCATACAAGCCTGGAGACCTGAACAGGGCAGTTCTATGCACTCCAGCATTGAAGAGGTTAAACCGTGCTTTACATACAGGTCACCTCATACAAGCCAAGCCCCTTCTTGGAGCAGTGTGTGTGTGTGTACACGTGTGTTTATATGTGTGAGTCTGCATGTGACAGTGTGTGTGTGAGATATATATATATATTAGTGTGTGTGTGTGTGTGTGTGTGTGTGTGTGTGTGTGTGTGTATGCGTGTAAGACAGGAGAGGAAGCTCTTGTGGGTTGCACTCACAAGTTAATGACGGAGTTACTGGCTTCCCAGAGCCACGCAGAACATACCTGGATGTGCAAGCTTCCAAGACGGCACAATGAGACGGGGGAGGCGCCTGACAAGGGAACCTCTGCAAAGACCAGCGTGCGTGCGCTGTGTGTGTTATTCACTCAGGCTTTACAAGCCTCTGGAATCAGCTGTACACATGGCTATGGTACTAAGAGGGGGAGGGGAAACAGATTACCACCAATTAGAGTGTAAGCTCAGCTGGACAGGGACCTCTTCACCTCTTGTGAGAGGATGTGACAGTATATTATATTGCTCCATGTTGTATTGTTTATAGGACTCTATGCACCTTTGTACTGCGCTGCAGAATATGGTGGTGCCTGTAACAGGGACTTAACCCTCTCTCAATGAGGCGTCAATAGAAAGCCTCTAGTTGTCTGAGTAATCCAGCAGGGATCTGGTTAATTGCCGTCAATTAACCAGTCTCCACCTGGCTAATCAGACAGGTTAAAAAGCCTCCTGCTGGAAACTGCAAGAGAGAGACACTCCTGAGCACAGTCACAGCTGTGCTGCCAAAGGAGATGATGTGTGCTATCAAGACACCAGGGACCAGACCTCTATTCCAGGGTGCAGCAAACCCGGGAACACACCAGAGGCTGGCCCCTCAACGGACACCAACCCAAATCCAGACCCCGAGACTGACATGAAGGGCCACCTGCTCTGAGCTACCAAAGGTACGTGTGTGTGTGTGTGTATTCCTTAAAGTCACAGGCTGAATACATGCCACTGTGTAATTTCCCCCAAAACTATATGGTACAACCCTGGTTGTACCTCTCCACGTCTCTTACAGCACTGTATAAACAAATGATAATAAAAATACTAACATCGGCTCCTTTCCTATGTACACACGCAGAGTACCGCTACATCAGTTTTACACTCCACTTGCTCGAACTCACTTGCTCGAACTCCTCACACAACTCTTTATAGTTAATCCCTAGAACTATCCTCCTTTATGACCATTTCCCAAATCCATCACTGACACAGGGAGAAAAGCTGACACAAAGCACCTTCATACCCTAATGCATAGACCATAGGGCCACGTCTAGCAACCATGTTTCCTAAGAATTTTTTGGTCATTTGAAAATGGTACCAAATACAGAAGAATTTACAATGCATCCGATGTCAGACCCGCTATTAGAGAGGGTTGGGGTTCCTTACAATGCATCTGATCTCAGACGCACTATTAGAGAGGGTTGGGGTTCCTTACAATGCATCTGATCTCAGACATGCTATTAGAGAGGGTTGGGGTTCCTTACAATGTATTTGATCTCAGACGCACTATTAGAGAGGGTTGGGGTTCCTTACAATGCATCTGATCTCAGGCGCGCTATTAGAGAGGGTTGGGGTTCCTTACAATGTATCTGATCTCAGACGCACTATTAGAGAGGGTTGGGGTTCCTTACAATGTATCTGATCTCAGACGCACTATTAGAGAGGGTTGGGGTTCCTTACAATGCATCTGATCTTTAGGCGCGCTATTAGAGAGGGTTGGGGTTCCTTACAATGTATCTGATCTCAGACGCATTATTAGAGAGGGTTGGGATTCCTTACAATGCATCCGATGTCAGACGCGCTATTAGAGAAGGTTGGGGTTCCTTACAATGCATCTGATCTTAGGCGCGCTATTAGAGAGGGTTGGGGTTCCTTACAATGTATCTGATCTCAGACGCGCTATTAGAGAGGGTTGGGGTTCCTTACAATGCATCCGATGTCAGACGCGCTATTAGAGAGGGTTGGGGTTCCGCAGAATTTCACAATACAATTATACGGTTCCTTAACCAAAAAAAGGGTGAAAACCACTGCCATAGTGACACCTATGGGAGACAATATAGATTTGCAACCTGTGGTAAACCTCCTCCAGGGGTTGCAAACTGGTTGGACAAACCCAGGTGATTGTGTCAGGCGAAAAGTCTCAGCAACACGTTGCACAAATACCCAGTGTAGTATCATTAACTGCGGACAACTCGGAACCCGCCACACACAGAGTGACCCTCACTTCCTTATCAGGCACCAACTTCCCTCACCGTCCAACCACTTCCTCAAAACTAGGAAGGGAGGGTTCCTTTGACATGCTTTGGGAGGGGGAGTGGGGGGCCAGGCTGGCGTCTTTGACCGGTTTCCCTTCCAAGTTCTTTATGCGGCACGTCAAAAAGTGAGAACCACAACCGCGCTCCTTCATAACGGGGACCGGTCGATCCAGTTCAAGTCTGTAGATCAGGAAGAGGGTACATGTCCTGAGCCGAGTGTCCTGCGGCCTTATTATCCACATGAAAAGGTCTGAGACGGCTAAAAATATATATATTTATATGATCGATGGTGTCATCGTTAGCCAAACAGCTAAAAGTAGACAAGTATCTAATAATCCTTATTACATGGCCCCATTGAAAAACTAAAAAAAATGATGAATACAGGACATGTTTACGTCAATTTTTCTCCGGGTGTTTCAGCCCCATCTGGCAGCATTTTAATTGATCGATTTGGGCTTTGATCCCATTTTAATGCCTTCTTGGTAACAAGATGATAGAGGGTTTTATGATCATGAAAGAACGGTTAAATATAATTCCGTCTTTTTACATAAACCAAATTATACACAAGATGTTTATTGAGCTATACGGGAAAACAGTGGGATGTGATGGAGTGATGGAGATTTACATTTAAAAAAAAGAAGGAAGCTACAAGAAAGCATTTTTCAGGAAGTTCAGAACAAGGGGGAGGGGGGCGCGATTTGGAGCGGGAGGGAATTCTGACAACGTGCGTTCGTGAAAAGAGTAGTCATTGCATGGAACAACGTGTCAGCTGGAGAAAATGTGTATTTGGGATAAGCAAAAGAGAACCATGCAGGTTTCGAAAGAACGATGTAGGATCAGGTACAATCTCGGTTGTTGTGTTGTTATAACGAAGGAAAATTGCTGATCTGCTATCAATGTTATATCATTTTGGGTGCCTGTGTATACTACCAGCAGCTCCAAGTGTTTATAGATTTCTGTACACTGACTCGATACTTTGTAGGCCGTTTTTCCTTATAATGTACAGCAAATACAAATCTCACGTGTGAGCATATTCACATCTCTCAGGCAGGTTTGCAACCCTGCTTTCCCCCCCCCCCATTATCTGTTAGCATACAGCACTTCCGCTGCAGCCAGGGATTCTGGGCAATAACATGCAAATGAGCATAACAGGTCACCTTGTGGTTCTTATCCATTTTAACATGGGCCCCTATAAGCTTATGCCTGCCGCATAACACAGTTTTTTTCAGCACAGACTGGGTTAAAGAATTTCAGAGCCAGTGACCCTACTCACAGACAGCTGTTTTGACCTTTTGGATCTCATCAGTGTGAGAGTGGTTATACTGGCTGTGCTTTTAATGTACAATGTTATCTTGTGCATAAGCTTTTGATCCCACACACAGTACAGTAGGTCTCTTCCGACAGGTTAAAATCCATCCCACCACAGAGCTCTTTTCAGATGCCCCCCTGACTCCCGGAAAGTGTGGAGAGGAAGTGGTACTTGTGAAACTGCAGCCGGTGTTTCACATACATAAATCGTGGGTTTTATTAGAATTCTATCTTGCTCTGAGATCTTCAGTTCTGTTACTGACATGAAACGGCTGCTAATCCGATTCCCTTTCAGGGGAACCTCTGTCTGATTCAGATTTGACTCCAAAAGCAGAGATTCTCCACAGACCGTCAGCAAAACCCATCCTCTGAGAGAAATGCAAACATGGAGTACTGGGCCCAGCGATAGAGCGCATTGTTTTAAAGAGGCGATCCAAGCAATAACCTATGTATTTTTTTTTTTTGTTGTTGTTTTTAAATCAGTTCTGTAATATTGAATAAAACTTACTGCATCTTTTTTGTCACCAGTTGATTTCTATAGCAGATTTGAACACACTTCCCCAGCAGTGCAAGATATTTGTAACACGTTCCTGTTTGTGATCATTTGTTGCCAACATTCCCTGCAGTTTGAGCTGCAAACTGTAACAATAGACAATGCTACCTTTAGTAATTTAAGAATACATTGTAGCTGCTGAGTTACACTGACGCTGGCGTTTTGTTTAAAACAGAAAGGCAGCCATTTATTGGACCTTGGGAAGCCGGATCTTTGCTGATCGATTACGGGAGAACAAACTGATCGGCAGTTTAGGTCATTCGTTTTCAATAAAAGTTAAACTTTTAAATATATTAAAACAAAAAAAAGTTGTAATTCTTTGGGTTTAAAAAAAATCAATAATGTATAAAGTGCCGCTTGGATTGCATCTGATGAAAGAAACATGTCTCTACATCAATTCCCAGCTTATATTAACCCAGTATGTGTCAGAGGGACGATTAATCAATATGCAGTGCTGTACATAGAATTTTGCAGGCCCATGGAGTCCTTGCCCTGCAGAGCTGACAATCTAATTTTGTTGCCTGAGCCGCAGGGAGGTCACAAGAAGCAGACACCGGGATTTGAAGTCCGTGTCACTATTTCCAGAGTCGGTGAGGCACTCTTTCAGCCACACACTACCCTGTGCTAGCCAACAGGTTCGCAACATATTATACATATTCACACGTTACGGATACAGAATGATGGGCAGAGGACCAAAACAGCTTAAAAAAAATGGTGGTTCAAAAGATATACACATTAAAGAAAATTATTTAGACTACTATTTATGTTGTAAAAACATTGAAAACCACCTAAAATAAACCGTTTTTTTCTTGTAAAAATAAAATAAAAATAATTAAAAAAATGGAATTGTACGTCTGCAGGGGAAACAAATGCAGTGATGTTCTGGGCGTAAAAATAAAAATTCAACGGTACTCCACATCCTATGGATCAGCGGTGGCCAACTCAGTCCTCAAGGGCCACCAACAGGTCAGGTTTTCAGGACAATTGGTGGCCACCCCTGCTACAGTACCATCACACTCCAACCACTGATTATAAACAGCTGCTGTGTTAAATAACCATATGTTTCACACATGCATGTTGTTTAATAAGAGCTTTTCGTTGGAGTCAAATGACGCGGTTTCATGACTTTTGCAGCTGCCGACGTGCATTTCAGACGCTCTCTCGGAGCGCCTCATCTGTAACAGGAGATCGCTCAAGCCGGTGACAGCCTGTGTATGTTATAACTTCTAGGACCATTATGGCATTGCTGCTTCAGCGTCACACTGGATTGATTTGTGTGGCGTCTGCAGCGGCATCTCGTGTACCTCTCATCCTCAGCAAGTCATCTCATTCCGTCCCGATCTCTAAACCCTTCCTGGCACTGTAGAAGTTAATCTGAACAGGAGCCAGGTGGGTAAGGTGCAACCGAGATCCCCATAAAGCAGGGGTTCTCAACGCCAGTTCTCAAGCCCCCCCCCCCGTCCTAACAGGTCAGGTTTTAAGGATATCCCTGCTTCAGCACAGGTGGCTCAATCAGTGGCCCAGTCGAAAATCCACTACAGTCGAATACTGTGTCACCTGTGTTGACGCGGGCGCTTTGACTGAGCCACCTGTGCTGAAGCAGGGATATCCTGAAAACCTGACCTGTTTGGGGGGTGGGAGAGGGGGGAAAGTCTTGAGGACTTGTGTTGAGAACCCCAGCCATAAAGTAAAAAGAGTATAAAGAGAGATTGAATGGAACGTATTTTTTCATTCTCACTCTTTTTTTCCCAACAACAAGCGAGCAGTTGGTTAAACCTCAGGAAATGAAAGGCAGCCTCAATTGCCAGCTGACGAGCAGCGGAAGAGGGGTCCTGTGGCGATGGCCTACAGTGGTCAACACGCGTTACACTCCGCTGCAGAAATAGTGTGTGAAACCTCCAGCGCCTTACTGCCAGCGCAACGAGCAGGAGGATCCTCTGTTCTTCAATGGCGTCCAAGAACCCTTCATACAGTACCAAGGGAGCCAGGTACCAACCGAAAGAAAGTGCCAAGCTGGTTTGTTTTGCCGCGCGGCTTCATCTTCTGCCCGTGTTCGTGTCAAATGTAGCAAGAGTTTCTTAGGCTGCGCTTATAGTGCCGGCGACGCGCCAAAACCAATGTATTGCCGCTGTCGCGTGCCCGTATAGTAGAAGCGACGAGGCGGCTTGGTCGTGATCGCTGGAAGTCAATTTGATTTTTCCAGCGACCGCAGCGGGACGTCGCCGTCTCCTCGCTGTCGCCGGCACTATAAGCGCAGTCCAACTCGTGACACAAGTTGCACGCCACAGAAGTTTAACCCGCCATGCAAATCCAGGAGAATAAAGTGACGCCCAATCATACCGCGGTTGATACACTCGCTGTAATCTGTGCGTCATGTAAAGATGTAGCAGGCGTCGGGGTACCCGCTAAAGCAATACCTTGCGTGAACGCTGGCGCGGTATGTAACGGTAGTTAGCGGGGGTCTTCTGGGAGGCAGTCGGCTAAGATGGATGCTATGTAGGACTTGCTCCTGTAGTTGGCTCAAAAATTGACGGATTCGCTCGCCATCCACTTCAGTGTTCTAATCGCAAGCAAGCGCTAAATATCCCCGCTCTCTGATCTTACCGATATTGTGAGAGTTGAACGGCTCTATTGCCAGAAGAAGCACTTTGAAATGTTATGGCCTATTGCAGGGGTGGCCAGCTCCAGTCCTCAAGGGCATCCAACAGGTTAGGTTTTCAGGATATCCCTGCTTCATCACAGGGGGCTCAATCAGTGGCTCAGTCTTTGATTGAGCCACGTGTGCTGAAGCAGGGATATCCTGACCTGTTGGTGACCCTAGAGGACTGGGGTTGGCCACCCCTGGCCTGCTGTGTTCCACATCCAGTTGAAATATTCATCCAAGTGATCTTCTCCTTTTGGAAACCCTCTTTTTCTGTGGACCCCAACAAAGGTAAATACATAACCTTGAGCAGCCTACACAGAGTACTGTACTCATCACCTCTCCAGTGGAACTACGATACCCTACGTCCTGTGGAGTTTATTGTTGCTTTAACAACTGTCATGGTTGCTCTCTCTCTCTCCATAAAACACCGGTAGTATACAGTACCTTGGAGTTAAAACCTTCAATACCTAGTGTGCATAAAGACCCCCGGGTTCAGCCTGGGAGTATCTGCTGGAGTTTCTGAATAGTGAACGCCTAATTCAGCATATGGTCAAAGTAATACGGAGGGGGATCCAGCCCTAGCTTGCAAGGCAGGGTTTGGCAGTCTTGACAAACGCCTGCTCCAGAAGAATGACTGGCCCAGCAACAGCTGAATAACCGGGTCCAAGCCTATCTCTTCTTCTGCGAGAATAAGAGGACTTGCGCATTACCAAAGAATTTCTCTGCAGCGGAGAATCCTGTGAGCAAGCATGGCGGAGCCAATCTATGTTACAACGAGCCTCCGGGAGGGGGTAACGATGCAAGGCGGCCCATCCCTACAGCCATGAAGTGATTACAGACGTTCTATTGGAAAGGCTTGTGGAGGAGCAGCACGCTGGATGCAGCATTCAATATAAGCCCAGCGGAGATCAGTCCCGCAGTGTAATAGTCTTGATTCTCTGAAGAGGGTGTTACTCCTTTGTGCTTTTCAGATGCCAAAAGGTTCTCAAACACCTCAACTACCATCTTCTTTTTCAGATCTTTGCCGATGATCGTTATTAAAAGAAGGAAAACATGTGACCTTCACCGTTCAGCTTGGCCAGGAGTAGGGTTGCCTGGTGGTTTCTCCAAAAATACTGGACAAAATGGTGAAAGGTGCGACGTGACACACACACACACACGCGCCATGCCTTTTCCTCCTGTTCTTGGCCTCACCTCCAGGCTCCTGACACTTCCTCCAGATTGGCTGCTGCTGGGTAATGCAGCCAATCAGGATGGAGGAAGCTGAACAACCCCCTGGCAACAGCCCTGCTCTCTCCCTGCTCAGGGAAATCCTGCGGAACCCCCCCCCCCCCCCGCGGGACCCCCCCCCAGGCCAGTCGGGTCACTATGTCCAGAGAGGTGATACCAGACACATACATGTCCAGTATTACCTCAAATTGTTTTTATTGGACAGTGTCCAAATACAGGACAGTCCGGTTCAATAATGAACACCTGGCAACTCTAGCCAGGAGTGGATTCCAACTTTCACTCATCTAATCTGGTGGTTACTCTTTTGATTTACGGATTTCCTCCAAGGAAATTAGATTTCAATAGTGGTCCCGCAGGGGTATGACCCGGATTAGAGGGGGGTTCCCCTTGTGTTTAGGAGTAATCCAAAAAATCCTTGCTGCCTTTGTAGGATAGACCATCTCTCTGAACTGGAATAATGTCTCCCTTCCCACTGACCTGTAAAGCTTCCTGTGCGGGTGGCTTCATCTCTCTGGAAGCGCATAGCACTAATTGCAGGGCCCTGTGGTTTAATACAGTTTTGTTGGAAGTCACTTCTCTGGGAGGCAATGCCTGAGCTGAACGCGTCCACATTACAGCTTAAACATACTGTACATCCACTCTTATTATACATAGGTAAAATCTCCAGCTATATGCTCAGATAAGTTTTCAAGTTGTGAATTCAATTTAATTCTCAATATCTAGCCATTAGCAGTGTCCAGGATCTGATGCAGAAACCCTCCCCACTGAACATACATGTCTTTTATACATTGTGTTTGTTTCCAAAATGTTTGCACCATCTGCTAAAATTCATATACAGGCATACCCCGCTTTAAGTACACTCACTTTAAGTACACTCGCGAGTAAGTACATATCGCCCAATAGGCAAACGGCAGCTCGCGCATGCGCCTGTCAGCACGTCCTGAACAGCAATACCGGCTCCCTACCTGTACCGAAGCTGTGCGCAAGCGGGGAGACTATAGAGCCTGTTACAAATGCGTTATTTACATCAGTTATGCACGTATAGGACGATTGCAGTACAGTACATGCATCGATAAGTGGGGAAAAGGCAGTGCTTCGCTTTAAGTACATTTCCGCTTTACATACATGCTCCGGTCCCATTGCGTACGTTAATGCGAGGTATGCCTGTATGTCAGAATAATTGTTGTTTGGGGAACCAAATCTTGTATTATACCCCCTGGTTTAGATCACTGGCCGTACTTCGGGTGCATATTTGGTTCTAATGTTTATTACCAGTTCTCCTGTTTTCCTTCTGTTACTGTGGTTTTGGTTCCACGTGTAATATAAAATAAACATGCCATCTCTCCTGGCAGCTTCCCAGACTTCCAATGTGATGTTTGCATTAAGAGCGAGATACGCTGTGTGTTATAACATTATATCATCTCTAGCCTTCATTTTCAGTATCCTAAGCCACGGATGGCCAACTCCAGTCCTCAAGAGCTACCAGCAGGTCAGGTTTTCCGGATATCCCTGCTTCAGCACAGATGGCTCAGTCCTCTGCTGAAGCAGGGATATCCTGACCTGTTGGTAGCTCTTGAGGACTGGAGTTGGCCTCTCCTGTGTTATATGATATACATAAATCGTTGGAACTGGATGTACACTAACCATGTTTGAATAAAGGAGGGGGGGGGGGGAAGTACTTGGCTATTAAAAACAATGGTTAAAGAAATAGCGCGGGTTAACCAAACAATGTGTTAATAAATAACACCCCGTTTACAGGGGGTACATCCGTAACCCCTCCTAAATCCTACTGAGATACTCACGGAACTGCGCAAAACTTGGACCAAAGGCCTCGATGCAAAGACGAAAACAACGCAATTTGCTTCAAAGTCTCAAGTATGACTTGATTTCCAAAATACGTATATACTGTATGGTGCTTTCTTCCAGCAGACGGAGTCGCTGCTATAAATTATCCAATGTGGAGAACAACTGAGAAGCTTAAACTAAACACTACACGAGAACAGACCAGTAACGATAGCGATAAAGTGACATTAAAAGACAGGCCCCAGACAGCGCGTTCTGCATATAACTAGGACATGTATTTTAACCAAGTTTGGTATTTTCCAGAGCCGCTGTCTGCAGAGAAGAAGCATTTTATACGGGACTTTTTTTTTTTTACCCTACTATATTAGGAAGTGTCTTAGGAAACCCTTCGCTAGTAATATTGGCGCCATGGAAATACAATAACACGCGTCAATAATGGTGAGCAGTGACATATTCGTCTTATCCCTAATGCTCAAAGAACTAGGTTGCTCATCACTTGAGTCAAGGCGCAAAGTTCATCTCTCCTGTCTTGCCTTCAAATACTTTCTGGGCAAGCTACCCATCTACCTGAACAAGCTCCTCACCCCTACCACATGCAGCACTTATTATCTGAGATCTGACTTCAAAAGACTGTTCATGGTCCCAAGGTTCAGCAAAGTTTACGGCCGCTCCTCCTTTTCTTACCGTACACCCCAAAACTGGAACAGTCTACCGGAGACTCTCACAGCCACCAGTCTAAGTTCTTTCAAAACTAAAGCTGTCTCACATTTTAATCTGGTCTGTAACTATTACATACGCCTATAATATATATTATCTCTTACTGCGCATGCAATGCCTTGTATATAATGTACTAGCTGAGAGACCCGGCGTTGCGCGTGAGTTAATTTTCCTGCTCCCTCCTCTCCCCCTTATTTCTGTGCTCCCCCTCTCCCACCCCTTGAGGGAGGGACAGTGGACAGGAGGGGGGGGGCAGTGGACAGGAGGGGGGGGGCAGTGGATAGGAGGGGTGGGGGTCAGTGGACAGGAGGGGGTGACAGTGGACAGGAGGGGGGGCGGAAGTGGACAGGAGGGGGGTGACAGTGGACAGGAGGGGGGGGGGACAGTGGACAGGAGGGGGAGGGGGGCAGTGGACAGGAGGGGGGTGGGGGATAGTGGACAGGAGAGGGGGGGACAGTGGACAGCTGTAGGAGGAAGGGGGGCAGCTGCAGGAAGGGGGTCCTTCCGGAGGATGCCTGCCCACTGCCTGTCCCTCCGCCGGGGAGGGAGGGAAGTGAGCGCCGGGGAGGGAGGTGAGGTGAGCGCTGGGGAGGGAGGTGAGTGAGCGCCGGGGAGGGAGGTGAGGCCTTTTTTATAAGGGGGCTGGTAGCCATGAGTGTTTATTATAGACCGAGGGTGGCCCTCACCCCACACAAAGCATGTCCGCCCACTCTGTCTGACAGTGAAACACCGACTGGCTATGGCTGGATTCTGACTGATGTATTTCAAACAATCCAGGAGGAGCAAAATATAGGGAAATAAAAACAGAAAACAGTGCAAATATAAGTGCAGACGTTGAGACTATGATGAAATAATAATGACAATATCTTGGCTCTGCCGGTCTATCTACTCACACGATGTAAGTGGTAAGTATGCAGTTGGCAGATTGGGCTGCCACCCCAGGTAGTAGCTGTGTATTGTGGATATCCCTCCAGGCTTATCTCGTCAGGGTAACCATGGTGTACATATGGGAGGAAACAAAGCTACATAGCGCGATCTGTCTTTTCAAAAACTTTATAAAATGAATATGAGCATATAAAATGTGCACTTACAATGTGCCAGAATTAAAATTGCATTTATCACAATCACAGTGATTCTAGGTTTTTTTTTCCGATCTCACCGCCTCCTCTCTGGCTCTGGATGTCAGCCGTCTGCAACCTGGAACGCTCAGCTCCGTTTCTCCTCCGGCGCGTGTGACGTCACTGCTCAGTGGAAGGTACAGCTACGGATCCCTCACTAGACCAAAACACCACTCTACGCGTTTCGCCCAGCTCAGCAAGCTGTCAATGGCTTCGTCAGGAGTGTGTGAGTTGTGGGGTTAATGAATATCCTTATATACCCTCTCTGGTCTAATTATACAATCAATGCAGACAATTACATCAGCGCTATGGTGACCAATCTTTACTGCACCGACACACTTTATTCGAGCAAATACCCAGTATGTACCTGGCAGATACCTGGAATGCGCCGCTCCTCACCTCTGACAAGCCCCGTTGTGTTTGCCTTCCCAGCCTGGGTTCATGCCTGGCTGATGGGCGGCTGATCTGTTAAATGTTAATGATTAGGATTTAATAGGCTGCAATGCTTCGCGTGTCTACCAGATGGCATAAATTCATGAATTGTAATGCAGTATATATATATATATACTGTACAGTATTGCAGCCAGCGGGAATAAAATGCTTCAATCCCTGCCTGGAAAATACCTCAATGCACTCGGGCAGAAAACAGTCACAAACCTCAATACACCCGGATATACCCGAATTCGTGGGACTAGCCGAGCTCGAATAAAGTGTGTCGCCAGTGTACATGATTGTTCCAATTAGGATTTGGATTCTGACTGACCCCGCAGCGCTGTAAATCCTGTAGCCTCTCTGATAGAGGGAGCAACCGTCACACGCCAAGGGCGGCAAGGTGGGAGGGAGAAAGGGGGTGAGCGCGCGGACAGTGACGAGTCTTTGGGCGGGAAAACACGCACCTGACAGGAGCCGGACGGGAACAGACCGCTTCAGTACTGCCAATGCCGCCATCATGTGTATAAATAGCCTGAGGAAAGAGAGAGCGACATCTGGTGGGAGCAGCTGCAGGAGGAAGGGGGTCCTTCCGGAGGCTGCCTGGCCACTGCCTGTTCCCCCGCCGGGAGGTGAGTGAGCGCCGGGGAGGGAGGTGAGTGAGCGCTGGGGAGGGAGGTGAGTGTGATGGGGGGGGGGTGGGGGGCGAGAGGAGAGAAAGTGTGTGTGTGTGTGTGTGTGTGGCCGAGGGGGAAGAGAGTGGCAGTTGGGTGACGTCAGAGCCACCAATCTGATTGGCCAGAGGCTGAGGACCAATCAGATTCACAGCATCTAGTACCAACCTTTCGATTTTATATATTAAGATAACCCTGTTCACTTATGTAACTGTATTTATAAACATGTATGATGACATAACTCTGTGCTCAGGACATACTTGAAAACGAGAGGTAACTCTCAATGTATTACTTCCTGGTAAAACATTTTATAAATAAATAATATCCCCGTGAAACCTGCATTATCCCTCGTTCTGCCGCTGAAAATGATGCACTGCAAAATAAGGCTGCTGCATCCATAGTGCAGGAGACGACGAAGGCAACAGCGCTCGCGCCGAAAACAAACACTAGGACGCCAACGTACATGTGTATAGTGCGCAAGCACAAGAGCGACGAGGAAACAACCTTGATTGAATTTGCCGCCCCCTGACACGCCTCCCCGTCGCCTCTACCTGCAGGACAGAAATCTCTCCTGCTTGAAGCGAGCATAACGCCGCGCCAACACGCACGCTTGCACTATGGCCGAGGCCTTACTGGTCATAGCCTTTAGGGAACACAGGTCAGATCCCAGCGTCACCCCAGGAAAGTCACTTAACTCCCTGTGATCCAGGCACCAATAATAAGCTTGTGGATCTTAGATTTTGTTTTTGTTCAGAAGGTGCCGGTCGTAGGCAGGCCTGGATTATCCACTGGGCACAATGGGTACAGTGCCCCAAGCCTAAAAAAAAGTTTTAGGGCCAAAAAAAAACACCATCTCAGATGACTCAAATATGAGAAAAGAAAATTGCTAAATCACACTTAATTTCTTTCAATTTAATTACTTTCCAAAACCTTTTTACTGTATTATAGTAATACGTCTACAAATGTTGAAATGTATATATACACATGCATGTAATGTTAAATAAAAATGTGAGATATTGTGGAAAGATGAATGAGTAAGAAGTAGCTAAACATCAGTCATAGTATCAGTCATATATTATTATATAGAGTGATGGTTATATTATAGAACCTACACATTGTATACAATGCAAATATTTATCTATAGATCTATCCTGGGGGCCTATGATTATGAGTGTGCCCTGGGCCTACAATTACTTTAATCCGGCCCTGTTACATAGTAGATGAGGTTGAAAAAAGACGACGTCCATCAAGTTCAATCTATGTAAATTTGGGATGGGAGGGGCGTCTTCCCGAAATTCCTACACGTGCTCTAGTACGGAGTTTCTTGGCTAGTAGCGCGTTAGAAAAAATTAAAACTAAACAAAATACAAGGCAGGTTCTTGCATCCGATAAAAAATGGTGCGCGAGATAGACAAGCCCTTGAGTTTTACGTTTGAAAGCGGTGTCCCCTCCATTAAATTGCATTGAAGAGCTTAAAACACAGCGGCATGTAATTGTGTCCTCGTGATGTTGGGAGTTGAATCAGCTGTGGAGGAAGAGATTGTCCTTATCAGCGTGCAGATGGACTGACAGGCAAGGAGACCAAGCCACACGCGCACACACACGCGCGCGCACACACACAGATACAGTAGCATGACGAGCAGACAGATTTTGCCATTGTTGCACGATGCTGCATGTTTCTGTACTTTCCTATATCCTCGCTGGTCCCAGTTTAATATGCAGTGAAACCGTCTTCCCATTGCCCGGGACGACTTAACTCATTCAATAGAGTAGCGCTTAATTCTTCCTGAGAAAGGAGTAGACCCGGGGAGGCCAATGCCAGTCCTCAAGGGCCACCAACAGGTCAGGTTCTCAGGATAGGCCTGCTTCAGCACAGGTGGCTCAGTTGAAGACTGAAGCCCCTGGTGCTAAAGCTGGGACTGTTTGAGCCATCTGTGCTGAAGCAGGCATATCTTTAAAACCTGACCTGTTTGTGGCCCTTGGGGACTAGGGTTGGCCACCTCTGGTGCAGATAGCTTCACAGCATGTGGAAGCCTTTGTTGTCAGTAGCTGGGTTTCGGACAAAATCAGTTCATCCAATCAGAATGCTAATGACTGCCTGGTCACATGATCTTCCCCACAGAACTTTGCATCTTTAGTCCTCTTCTGCTGCACTGACCGACATTTAGTGAACCCCCGAGCCGAATCTTCCCCGATCAATCACAGGAGAACGGATCGATCTGCAACTTAGCTAATTACTTATCATTGTGTGGATTGTATTGATGCACAGATTAAAGGGGGTGAGGAAATCTATAGGCAGGGTAAGTCAACATTGGGTACAGGGGATGAGAGGGTTGGCGAGTTTCAGAAGCAATAGAGCAGCTGTAACATTGTGGGGAGGGAGGTGTTGGACGTATTTCATGTTGCCATGAGCCTCTACTAAATGCAGATACATTCCACAATGTGTTCCTGCCATGTGCTGGTCTGCCAGGTACAGTGCTGCATTCCTCAGCAAGGCTCTGTGAAGATAGATGCCTTTATTAGATCTCCTTATCTAAAAATGGATCTTTGTGCTTTTGAAAGCTCATGTTCATCTATAAATAATATTACGGTTGGCCCATTAAAATGCATGAAGCCTTCAAAAAAAAAAACTACAGTATTATGAAGTGTTCGGTGCAGCATATCAATCATGATGATGAAACCTTGCGACTGAGTGAAGTTACTAAATATTGATTCCTCTGCATTGGATTTAGAAAGGGCAGCGGAGAGGCTGCAGACTGTGATATTACCAAGATATGTCTCTAAGGGCTCAGTATTTGGGCCCATAAATCAGGGACAACCTGAAGCTGGGTGAATGAGAAGCCAAGGTCATCCCTTGCAACCCCCTCTGCTGCCAGGTAGTCACTCTCTATTCTCAGAGATACACAAGGATAGCCTGGCTGTATACCTCATGGGATCCCTGGCCACACAGCTCTTCACTCATCCACACTACAAGGGGGAGCATGCTCGTCAATCTCCAAGTAATCACCTTCTTAGAAAAACACACACGTTAATGGAACTCCCCTCCCCCCCCTCTTACCCTTCAATGGAACACCACACACACACACACACACACACACACACACACACACACACACACACACACACACACTTTAATAGGATGTCCCCCCTTATACACTTCAATGGAACCCCCCCCCCTCTTACACACGTTTTCATATCAGACTGGCAAGATCTAGATTTCATTCCAATCGCTGCCCCACAGAGCTCACACTCTACTTGTAGTGCCTCAGGCTCAAGGTCGTGAAAAGCCGACAATGTGTCAAAGGACTTTCTCCTCTCCTAGCCCCCCCCCCCGTTTTAAATACCCACCAGCAGTGAACTAGTTACGGTCCCCAAATCCTGGGGCTTCCCAGCCGCTCTATAGGGTGCAAGTGTCTCCCGCTCCCCCCCTCTATTAACCCAGTCAGTGCCAGAGGGCTCTGCCGGAGCGTCTGGTCTCCGTGAAGAAGAATATGCGCAAGATTACGCTGCTCTCCTCCCACACGGTCGAGATCGGGGCTTCTATTTTGTTTGCTTGTTTGAAGCCGTAGTTTATGCTACAGGAAGGATTCCCCATTACCACGCTGCCTCTCCTTCCCGGAGTCATTTGGGGAATCTATGGCATGGTGGCCAACTCAAGTCCTCAAGGGCCACCAACAACAGGTCAGGTGTGAAGGATATCCCTGCTTCAGCACAGGCGGCTCAATCAGTGGCTCGGTCAACGACAGACACACATCTGTGCTGAAGCAGCGATATCCTTCACTGCTGACCTCTTGGTGGCCCTTGAAGACTGGAGTTGGCCACTCCTGTTCTATGGGGTGTGACAACAACACATTATGACGGTCCAGATAAAAACATGGCGGGTTATCTATCAAAGTCTCCAGAGGCAGAAAATAGAAGCAGATTTATTAAAGAAGAAAGAGAAAAAACCTTAGTCCATTTCAATAGGATTATTTTCTTGGTGCTATTTATTTGCCAGAGTGTTTGCCTCCGTTTTGAAGCCAGGACACTTTGGAGATACCCATCAATGGGTGAGACGCATCAAAAAGGGGACACAGCGGCCTTTGCTGATGTAAAACTGGCACTGAAAGAAGTATTCTGAACATGCATCAATAAGAATCAATCCAACAGGATATTTTGCACCAGGTACATCAGATGAGTTACCAGGCACATCTATTATAATGAGATATACAACATTACATAACTGGGTTGACACAAAAATCTCCCTGACAACAATTTGGTCTCATTATCGCCTCTGCATCACGACCTGGATGAAATAATGTAACACACTTAATGAACTAGTTTCATGCATTTGGGCAGGGCATGATTTTTTAATGATGCTGTGCGTGTGGATGCACTCTCCTAAGAAAAGACATTCTGGAACTAGAGAGAGTGCAGAGAAGAGCTACCAAATTAATAAAGGGGATGGACATTCTAACTTATGAAGAGAGGCTAGCTAAACTAGATTTATTTACATTAGAAAAGAGACGTCTAAGAGGGGATATGATAACTATACAAATATATTCAGGGACAATACAAGGAGCTTTCAAAAGAACTATTCATCCCACGGGCAGTACAAAGGACTTGGGGGGATGGGGGGGGGGCATCCCTTAAGGTTGGAGGAAAGGAGATTTCACCAGCAATAAAGGAAAGGGTTCTTTACAGCAAGGGCAGTTACAATGTGGTATTCATTACCCCATGGAGACTGTGATGGCAGATACAATATATTTGTTCAAAAAAAAAAAAAAGAAGAAGGTTGGACATCTTTTTAGATGGGAAAGGTATACAGGGATATATCAAATAAGTAAACATGGGAAGAATGCTGATCCAGGGAATAATCTGATTGCCAATTCTTGGAGTCAGGAAGGAATTTATTTTTCCCTTTATGAGATATCATTGGATGATATAACACTGGGGTTTTCTGTTTGCCTTCCTCTGGATCAATAAGTAAGTATAGATATAGGATAAAGTATCTGTTGTCTAAATTTAGCATAGGTTGAACTTGATGGACGTACGTCTTTTTTCAACCTCATCAACTATGTAACTATGTAACTCTCGCACTGTCACGCACGGCAATACTCATAGATACGGAGGAATTCCCTTCTCCAAATGTCTTACGCGTGGTACTGATCTCCCTGTACTATGTAGATCACGGGGTGCTTAACGCCTGTCTTCAAGGCCCCCCAACAGGTCAGGTTTTCAGGTTATCCCTGCGTCAGCACAGGTGACTCAGTCGAAGACTGTGCTGAAGCTGGGATAGCCTTAAAAGCCTGACCTGTTGGGAGGGATCTTGAGGACTGGCGTTGAGCCCCCCTGCACTATTGCACAATACTGCCATTATGATGCACGGTTTGTATGCTTACCCTGTAACCCACTGTGCCAGTAATAAATACAAATCAGCATCATTAATAATACATTAACGTGGCTGGCACAGTTAACATGGTTCTCAACTTAGTGATTAATGTATAGACCGAGATCTCAGACTTTGAAGATGCTCATCAAAGCGAAATCTAAAGTGCCAGTCAATGAGATTAAAAGGGTGAGTGTAACGGCAGTGAAAAGATAGATAGGGCCATCATATTGAACTCTATGGGGCTACTGATGTGGGTAGGGGGATGTGCGTTTAAAAAGGAGGACAGCACCCTTGCAGAGAGAGTTGGGAGATATACGTTGTAGTCAGGTTCTCATTACTAAGTCCCTATGAGAGAACAGCTGGATTTAATATCTTTGTCCATATTGTGGAGTGCTGCCAGAGAGAAAAACTCGTGATTTCGGGAGCAGTTCAGTGGATGGATAACACACAGGAGACCAAAACACTGAAAAACGCTGGTGAAGTCCAGATACAGTACTGCAATATCTCTGCCAACACAGGGGGCGGAAGAGAGATCGGAGGCAGCCGGGACATGTAAGAAAAACCAAGGAGGAGCCAAAAGACCAGAAAGTGGGACCAACGTCAATATAGGAAGAACAACAACAGAGAAATATGGGTCACAGCAAGAGGATGTGCCACAAGCTACCAGACAAGTTTAACAGGCTGGGCTTCTTCTCACTACTTCCCTGGCATATCATTACAACCCTTTGCAAGATCCCCAAGCAGATCTGGGATTTGGGAGGCTTTTAAAAGGAGAACAACCTGCCTAGATAGGCAGCGGGCCCCCAAAACCGACCTTTTCTCCAGAAGTGACCTTTGCTTTTCCTTGTTCGTCTTGCCGACATACCTACTATAGCAGCATTGCAGTTTAGAGCCTACATCTGAAGACAAACCAGATAACCCCTCCACTCGCCACACATTGTAAAGCCATGCATTGCAGGTCTATCTGGCATCATAAGGGTTAAATAATGTACCCATCATTCAAAGAATAGCGATGGTGTTGTAGGACTGTGGGCAATACCTTCCTAAGTGGGGCGGAAGACTTAAAAGGTGTCTGTCTTTCGTAGCGGATTATTTGGGATTATAAAGGGAGTCACCTTCACACCCATTTTAAAAATAGCTGCTAAATTATATTAGCATGACAAAAAGAATGCAATATCATGGAGCTGTTTTTTATTAGATATGACAACTTAGAAAGATATTACAAACAACATTTCCGTCTCCTGCCTAAAACTTCTAATTTCCTGTCCCTCCCATCAATATCCGACAATCTCTCTCTAACACACCTCTTTAAAAATGCATGAGTAGTTCCAAAGTACTTTGGTAGCACTATACATCTCATATACACTTGCCATAACATCCTCCTACTGTCTCCAAGTTCTCCCTAGTTACAGAATAGATTGTAAGCTCCTTGGGGCAGCGACTCCTTTTCCGGTTTATGTCTGTACTCCTTATTCTCATTAGGTCTTCCTATAATTATGTCCCGTGTATTGCTGCTGTAAGGTGTGATGCACATGGAGAGTTTGAGTGCCAAAAAAATGTGGCTACAAATGTTTATTTAACACCTAGCATTTGGTAATGAAGGAGGAAACCCCTCCAACGCGTTTCGCATCTCCGTTAGAAATAATAGGACTGTTTTTGTGCAAAGCACACTTAGTATTTTTGAAGCGCAAACTTCTACAGTGATGCCTACAATCGATTCATGTTTAGCTATAAAGCAGATGTTATATGACAATATATAAACCTGTCAGCTCTTAACTGCCCAGCAAAAAAAAAAAATGCATTTTCAGTTCTACAAAAGAAAATTTAAAAAAAACAGGGATAAATAAATTCCTATAAATCAGGTGATTTCCAACAGGGGGTTCGGGAGGCACTAGGGTGAGGGTGACCCAACTCCAGGCCTCAAGGGCCACCAACAGGTCGGGTTTTCAGGATATCCCTGCTTCAGCACAGGTGGCTCAATCTTTGACCTGTTGGTGGCCCTTGTGAACTGGAGTTGGCTACCTCATGGTTATATAAATAAGTGTTTCTGTATGCCGTTACTTAGGCATTGTGTTGAACTGATCACCTGTGTATACTGTATTTCAATGTGGGCTGATTTTGCCATTGTGAGACTTATTGACACTTCTTGACACATTGTATACACATGAAAGGCAAGTCATGATTCCCTTGTGGGAATGAAGGGGTTAAGTGAGCGGCATTAGGACATCTTGCCAAAGCTATGGCTGGATCAGCCCCTCTCCGCAGGGAATTCCAAGCCATGTCTAAACCTGCCTATGTGATAAAAAATAAAGAAAGCCTCCTTCAGTAGTAACCCGAAATGTAGCTGGTCCCTAGAGAGAGGGTAACACAAGTGATTTCTGGGGAGGGGGGAAAGGAGTCTCCACACAGTGAGTGTCCTTGAGAGCGATACATCAGATCACACATTGCACGAGGGATTGCACGTGAATCACACGTTACAATTAGGAGGACGCCGCCTCCGTCCTGCAATGCATTCTATTTATATTTTCTCTTTCATTATATTTC
The DNA here is from genome assembly GCF_040206685.1 of Ascaphus truei. Taxonomy (NCBI): domain Eukaryota; kingdom Metazoa; phylum Chordata; class Amphibia; order Anura; family Ascaphidae; genus Ascaphus; species Ascaphus truei. Next base: position 35,941,594 of record NC_134489.1, read on the forward strand.
ACATATTTTTCAGAATCACTTTTATTGTTGCGTTGCCTGATTAAAAATCCACGTCACTTCATCAACATAACCCTTTAATGTTGTACAATTAGTAGTCTTCATTCTACCAGTTTGTAATGTCTCAAAATAATAAAAAATAAGGTGTGTGTATATATGTATAATTTCGCAGGCACAATCCTTTCCTGCCCCGAAGAGCTTACAATCTAATTTTGGCCCCTGAGGCACAGGGATATATAGCGTTTTGCCCACGATCACCAGGAGCAGACCCTAGGATTTGAACCGGGCTCCCTCCCACATCCAAGGCAGCGACAGAGGGAAATGACGCGAGCCAAATCCGATAAGCTTTGACGTCTGGCTGAGCGCAGCGATGGATCAGAACGATGTGTTCACATTAGAACTGAACGGAGCACGAGCGATACAGCTACCAGAAATTAAAGCCGCAGTCCGTCTTAGAGCAGCAGGACCCGCGATCATTTTTTTTGTAACCCAACATTATTTGTTTTACCAGAATAGGAAGCCGAGAGTCCCGGACCAGGGATGTGCCTTTTTCACCTCAGGGTACGCCCTGGTTCTTAACATACTAACCGCTGAAGGTTGTCCAGGGGAAACAAGATGGCGGGTTAAATATCCAGCGTTACGGCTGCCAATAGGAAGCCCCGTGTGACGCTGGGGATTTAAAATACCAGCATTGCCGTGAGTTTTTATTGGCGAAATTGATGGTGTTTCAGCCCCCCAAAGACCCCCTTATTGTAAACCTGGTACCGGACACATCACTTTTACATGATGGGGAGGGTGCTGCACCTGAGAACCAGTTTTTCGTATATTTTACATTGCCTTTACTTGCAATTTCGCTTCCTAATAACCTGACCGTGAGGCATGTGTCCTCCAGCAGTTTTGAATCCCAGTGTAACGTAATTGTTTCCGGGCCTCTAAAACAAATGGCTGCCATTGTCTTATAACCCAGCCAAGTGGCTGCACGGTACTTCCATCATTGGCATCCATACATAAAAAAATGGGAGGCGGAGACCCCCTTCTAAAGAAAATGGTATTATAATATTCTCTAGCACAGGGAAGCAGCATATTGAATAAGAACCGTAGACAAAAACGTTCCATCCAGGGGGTGTTGAACCCCGTTATTTCACGCTGCAGGGGACCCCTGGCGGCTCCCCGAGACATTTACCTCCAGTCGGTGTTGCAGGTTACTTCCTGTTCTTAAAATCACCTCGTGGGCCAATAGGAAGCTGTGATGGATGACGTGGCATCTTCCTATTGGCCCACGTGCTATGGTTAGATGTAAAGCGCCATTTTGTTTCCCCGAGTATCTTGGGATTCAAAAGGTTCTCCCGGAGCAGAAGTGAAGTTGGTTCGTCTCTGCTTCCTAGCCATACAAAAGGTTTTTTTTTTTTAAATTATGTTTTTTAAATTGAGTAGGACAGGGGCGGACATCTCCAGTCCTCAAGGACCACCAACAAGTCAGGCTTTAAGGATATCCCTACTTCAGCACAGGTGGCTCAGACTGAGCCACTAAGTCACTTGTGCTGAAGCAGGGATATCCCTAATATCTGGGTCTGTTGGGGGCCCTTGAGGACTGGAGTTGGCCACCCCTGGGAGTAGGAGGAACCACACCTTTTAACTTTAAAACTGCCTATTTTTGGCCTGGGGATTTTTTTTTTTTTTATCTGTGGTTTGGCCACGTCTCACGAACACACAAATCTATGTTTCCCCAGTGTCAGGGAACCGATCCTTGTTCTCGCTGCTTTCTGCAGTCCCAGCATGCACTAGGAGAGCATCACATGACATCAGATTCTCGCCAGTTCCTTGTAGCCCTGGGGCAATCCATGTGGAATGAGTTTAGGGAATAGGGACAGCTGCTTAGGGCCAGCAGTTCTCTCAAACCAGATGTTATCAGCAGAAGTCAGCACAAGTTCCACACAAGCCTTTGATCAATGGGCGTAAACACAGTTTTATAACTCCGAACGCACTGCAAGTGGTAGGAGAAGAGGGAGAGGCCACCATAAATAGAGATAAGTGTCCAGATTCTGGAAATCTGACACCCAAACCTCTGAAATCCAAACAAAATTTAGCATGAGGCTCTAATCACTGTGCTGGGCCCGAGGGGCAGAGAGCCAAAAAAACATTATTTTGGTCTCCCACTATCTTTGATCTGCTTCCCCCTTCCTAATAAAAGTATCTTTGATCTTTCATCTCCCTTCCTAATAAACCCTCCTCGCCCTTGATACTTGGTGTAGAGTCATGAAATAAATAATAAAAGAGAGATATATTTTTTTTTTTAATTATACATAAAAAGGATTTGTTTGGCTGGTTTGATTACGGTTTCCGGTGTGAAAACGGAGCACTGAACCAGGCAAAAATCACTCGGTGGCCCCGTAAAAAAATATATATTGGGTTTTAAAGGTACTGCATTGGATTCATATACTCATTACACAGTCCTTGATATTGCCGTAGAAATACCACTTTCTAGCACTATAGCCATTATTGCGAGTACTGCTGGATGTATGTGCTCAAATGTATATTCACCACTACCTCCGGTGCCTACCTAACCCCACTGAACGCTGTCGCAGTGGTAATCATGATGTTGCATCATTTGCGCAGGAGGATCTAATCAGCTGAGCACCATGCCCTTTTTCTGGACTTTTTTTTTTGCCGGTTTGATTACTGGACTTCGTATAAAAGCGGAGACAAGCCGGCCCCTATCTGACCCGTCTCAGCAAATCAGTCCAGCTCCTCCATTTGGCCGCGTTATAAGCGGATCGCGTTAGAAATAATGTACAATTGTATGCATTGTACAATTAAGTATTTAAGATACCAATAATCGTGCTGTAAAGTATTCATAAATACGAAAATTGGGAGCCACACTTGCATCGCGTTATAAGCGGATTTGCGTTGTAACGGATCGCGTTGTAACAGGGTTGAGCTGTAATTGTAATCTACTACTCTAGGCCTAGAAAGAAGGAATGATCACCATCTGACCAGTCTACCAGTCGGGACTGAACTACTGACCAACACACCCTTAACTATGGCCTACTACTTTAGGCCTAGAAAGGCCCACCTGACCCGTCTCTTACTCTCTCCCTCTCTTTTTCAGAAATTAGAGGGATATATATAGTTAACTTGTTTGACAGTACCAGTTAATTAGTTCCAGTTGGCATTTAGAAGATACAAGTTAATAGTAATTACTATAATATCCTTATCTGTTGGCTTATTAGAGATAAAGATATATTTATATATATATCCATGCCTGGCTTGGCTACTAATCTGCCTTCCCTTGACATGCAAGTCCTGGTAACAGTGCGGGCAGTATCAGGACCAATCCAGGGATTTCCCCACAAGCAGTCAGTTCCCTTGAGTAACAGGGCAGGAGGCGGGCTAAGGCCTGTGTTCTGCCCAATCCTGGTCTCAGACCTTGGACCTTCCCCCCCGCCCCCTGGTAATTAAGGGGCTGCACACCAAAATTTAGTTAGTGTCTCCCCCCCTGCGATAGACAGGTCTCACACAGAGGTGCTCAGGGCTCTCGCATCTGCTGTCCCCTCCCCTTGGGGGAGTGGGGGTGAGTACCTTACCTCTGACTATTAGAGAGTTAGGCAAGAGTTGGGACTGCCCTTGGTCCCTAGGCCAGGGATGGACATCCAGGAACCATCCTAAGGTTGAAGACCCATTTGACTGTGAATGCAGATACCCTTGCATGATGTATATTCAGAGGAGAGGAGAGAGAATAAAGTGTTCCCGTTCACCTATATTCCTGCCTGGTGTGCAATCAGTGGGGAGTAGTGTAAGTTCTCCTGCAGGGATTGCCTTCATCTTCCTGGTGCCTACAAGAGATGGAGGCGCTGACACCCGTGAGCTAAAGAACCAGTATCTAGCCCAGAAGCCTGTCCTGATGTCCCCATAACCACCGGCGGACGACTCAGCATCCTGTAAGCCAGCAGGTATCCATCCAGCTCTACACACTCTGTAATTGGGAGATCTGGCTGAAGGTGGGGGGAAACACACACACACACACCGAGCTTTAATAATTAAAAACGAATAGACGATAATGTTTTGTGGCTAACGAAATGCTTTTATTTGTGCAAGCTTTCGAAATACACTGATCTCTTCTTCCGGCGGTGTTAGGCCTGGGACATAGTAAACACTTTTGTGCTGCTGCTCACTGTTGCTTGCTGCCGCTCGCTCTACCAGGAGCTTTTTGCTGTCCTGGCAGAGGAGACAGCAAGCGCGCTTGGGAGGCGGGTATCACTGTGTGTGTGTCACTTGGTAGCTGTCAGTGTGTGTGTGTGTGTCACTTGGTAGCTGTCAGTGTGTGTGTGTGTGTCACTTTGAAGTGGTCTGTGTTGTTTGTGTGTCACTGGGGAACGTGTGTGTGTGTGTGTGTGTGTGTATATATATTATATAATATTTTAAAAATTAAAAAAAAAAGACATGTGAGAATAAATTATTTATTAACATTGTGCAACTTTGATAAATATATTCACACACAACACACACACCTCTGTGCTGCCTCTACTCTGTCTGGTGGCTGAGCTCTGCTATCTCAGAACACCGACACAGTAGGGGAAAAAAAGGCTGCAGCCCCATTGGATGGGAGCGGTCACGTGACCGCTCCTCCGCTCCCCCAAGCGGCAAAATTAAAACTCTCCTGTCTCTTCTGATTTTCTCAGCCTCCGCACGCATCAGCGCGCATGCGGAGGGAGAAACTATAGCCGCGCTGATTACAGATGCAGGGGCTTTGTGCATCTGTTCAGCGCGGCTCAGCCCGCCTCAGCGACGCTGATTTCACTATGTCCTAGGCTTTACATTGAATAAAGCAAGCAAGGGTTTTACTGTGTATGTGTGTATCTGTGTATATGGATAGATAGACACACACAAAACATTAAGACAGAGCTAAAGATACCTGCTAATGAAATATAAATCTAGCAATAAACGCTAGTAGTAATAATAGGTATCACTAAACATATAAACACACACATTCACAGCTAGCTCAAACTCCTACACCAACCACATCATGAATATATATTTATGTCAAAAAGAGTGCTACTGAGCGTGGCAAATGTATATAACAAAAGACATGGGTGCCCAATGCTACATCCAATTGACAAAACATATATGGTAATAAGTATAAAGTTTAAAAATACTTCAATAATAATATTTGGACAGCACATGCAAATTTCGAATCCAACAGAAGGATGAGAACAGCAGCCTGCAAGAGCAGGTTGTTAGAAAAACAGAGAAGGCCAGCGGAGCAAGAATATAACAATTTGTAATAAAACTATATATGACTAATAAAAATAATCTAATAAATAATAAATCTGAACTAGACCTAAAATAATAAAATTGATAAATTTGTTAACAAAATAAATAATAATTAAAAAAAATAAGATGAATGTATATAAAACACAAAGAAAGGGAGCAGTGACTGCTCAACCCAGACCTCCCTAAATGAGACACCCATACGCCGAGACAGAGGGACCCGGCGAAGGTCTAGATGATGGTACTTGCTTCAATGCATTCGTTGAACCCTTTAGGGGGATAATGTCCCCAGTGTATAAATCCAAAAGGTTTCTTTAGCACTCAGCCTCTTAAATCTGTCACCCCTTAATAGTGAGGGAGGAACGGCTTCCAAGCCCATAATAGTCATAGACTGAGGATCTTTCTTATGTATTTGTAAAAAAATGTCTAGATAGACTATGCATTTGGAAGCCCCTTACTACATTCCGACGATGTTCGAAGAATCTTGTTGCTAAAGTCCGTGTCGTCCTCCCAATATACTGTGGTGCACAGCTACATGAAATTACGTATACCACATATGTGGACAAACAGTGGATATGGCCGATCCAGAATGTTCTAAATGATCACTGTGTGAAACTTCTTTCTGTGCTGTTTTGGCGGTGCTTGCATCAAATACAACGTCCTCTACCACAACAAAAGTTGCCATGCACAAGGGTCTTTTATTGGCTAGACTATTGTACTTCACCGATTTTTATTTACTAGACGTCAAGATGGTCTTCATATTCCTTGCTCTTTTGAACACCACAGGAATTTGTTGAGGTAACCTTGAACCAATAAAAAGGATCACTTTCTACAATTCTCCAATGTTTATTGAGTACTTGTTTGATCTTGTGTGCATATGGATTATATTTAGTAATACATTTGGGGAGTTCATAGGGTGAGTCAACTGGATGTTTACGGTTTTTATCATAAAATTTACCTATTTTGTTTCGAGATTGTTCCAGAAGACAATCCCTGTCTATATATGTGTTTCACAGACTCAAATCTTTAGTATGTATGATAGATAGATAGGATAGAGATAGGACACACACACACACAACCAATCCAACATCAGACCTGTCTCCACATTGATACCAGTAAACACGAATCAGTATACAGAACATAGACAAACTGTACAGTACAATGAATAATATCATTAGTCAGCAGTTGCTACAAGGACAAAATACCGGATTCCATTTTTATAGGACATTGCTAGTTAGGTCACATGATGCTGTCTCTTGGTACTGGCAGTGATAACACTATCCGACCTTTGTATCGACCAGTGTAGAACAGTACACCCTTTACTGTGCATGCAATGTCTTGTATATAATGTATAACCCGGCTCACATAATGTAACCATGTATCTGTCATCATAACTCTGTGCCCAGGACATACCTGAAAACGAGAGGTTACTCTCACTCTATTACTTACTGGTAACACATTTTATAAATAAATAAACGCTCCTCATAGTCTTGCCCTGTCTTGGTTTTCCCCTCTTCCTGGTCTTTGCCGGACGTACAAGCAGATATAAACCACATTTATTATCATTATCATCATCAATTCATCATCATCATCATCATCGCTAAATAGTTTTCAACTATAAATACACATAAGAAGCAACAAGATTCTGGGTAACAAACTCACATCTTCCCCACAACCCAAACCCTTTTGATGAGTTTTGGCAAATGCAGACAAAAAAAAAAAAAGCTCAACCAATTCAGAACCAAACCCAAACCATGGGGTCCAGTGCACATTTCCAATCAGAAGGTTTGTAGCATGCACTGCTTTACCTATTTGGCAGCAAATGGTTAAATGACTAGAACATTGATTAATACCTATGACTGATGGATTCACACATCTGCAGAGTCCCTCCTATCCCAGATCTTAGTCGCTGCAAATAATTCAGAAGTAGACAGAATTGCCTCAATTAATTTTCATAGATTAACAGCCATAATACTACTAATATTTTGGGACAGGGATTCCTTAACCCCCCCCCCCCCCCCTAATCTCTCTCCTTTCCCTAAGATGGGAGCATGAAACCGTGGAGAAGAGAGGCTGTAATGTGAGTTCCTGGGAGATCACTGGGGAGGCTTCGTCAAGCAGGGAGGAGACCAGGGCTGAAGAGCATGAGAATATATATATATATATATATATATATATATATATATATATATATATATATATATATATATAGTTGCAGACCTGCCTAAGACATGCAGATGAGCATACAGCTATATTTGCATATTTGCTTTCCTGTGGAGGGTTTTTGTCACTTTTTTTACTCACCATAACTTAACTCAGTATTATGATATATATATATATTTCCTCCAACCTCTTATCAATTCCTTCAAGAAGCCAAAAAGGTGACATTCCTCTTAAAAGGTTCAGTATACGGTTACTAATCCTTTCATGTGATCTCCCCCCTCTGGCAAAGTTCGTGGGGTGTTACACAGATGACAGGCTGGAGATGTTACAGAGATAGCATTGCAGGGTACTCCGGACACATTATATGGGATGTGGAAAAAGGACATTGTAATAATAACACACACACACACACACACACACACACATACATATATAGTAACAATATAACTAGCTCCATGTAACAATGGTTTTTCAGGCACAATGTGACACGATTTGCTCATTTGCGTGTCATTTCCCACGGGACTCTAGTAGTAGTAATAATCTTAATGGTGGTAATAGTAGTAGTGGTAGTAGTAGTAGTAGTAGTAGTAATAGTATATAAAAAACAAAAAAATAAATTATCTCGCGATGCTCCCCCCTCCGCCCGGCAGGCCGGTCAGACGGACAAAAGCTTGGCTCAAGGGATGACTTGCAATAGATTGCAGATGAATGATTTAGCACCAGGTTCCCCACGAACGTGCGGTGTGCTACGGGAGAGAGGCGGCCCCCTTCTGTCCGTGCTCCGGTTCCGAGGCGAGCGGCACTGCCCGCCGGCTATCGTCACGTTTACGGGGGGGTTGGGGGGGGGGGGGGATTCTGATTTAGAGGTGTTCAGTCCTAATGCCACATATGATAGCTTCGCCCCATTGGGCGGTAACTTTGAGATTCTACAGGACTTTCACTTTTCGACAGAACCACCGATTGAGCCAGCTGTGCTGAAGCAGGAATATCCTGAAAACCTGCCCTGTTGGTGGCCCTTGAGGACTGGCGTTGGCCAGCCCCTGCTTTAACCCAACTTGCTGGAAATTAAAAATGACTATTCCTGGCTCTTATCATGGCCGACAGCAGGCAACATTCCACAGATTTCTCTGGGTGTGCAGTGGGATGAATGGTCTATATTAAGAATCTGGCACAAACAGCGCGATAGATTCTCCAATGCTGCAGCTATTATAAGGGAAGAAATGACAGATAACCTCCTCACTGCTGCGAGGAGATCGTGGAATAAGATGCGCCGCATCGGTGAGCTCAAGCGCAAAAAAAAACACACGAGTGTATAACGGATACTCCGCTGCACATTACAGGCGTGTGTATACAAACCACACAATTAGAGAGAGGACATGTCAACTTCAATTCAGGTCGCTTAAATACCACTGAAGAAAATCCCCGTGATCACAGCTGTTGGCTTTTACAAGGTTTATTCTTGTGGTTTTCAAATTTGGCCCCGGGTTTTAGGCGTAGGAAAAACATTTTTTTGGCCTCCTTGCTCTGCACTCCTTCCTTTTCCAATGTGCCCTCAAGTCGTGTTCACGGGCAGTGGGGTCTTCTTACAGACAGGACCCCCAGAAAACTGTGACAAACACTATATCACATAAACTAGCGAAGACACATACACACCTAGTGCTAAGGGTCATGGTGCACTAGACCCTTAGCACCAGGAGTGTGTTTGGCTTCACTAGTTTGTGTGATACAGATGTTAGGAATAAGTTACTAGATGAAGGACCCGCAGAGGTTTGAAAGCTTCGAACAGATCAACTGGCCCAATAAAAGTATCATACCACCTACTCCCTCCCCATCCTTTGTTACTGCATGGGTGCTTAAATCCAGTACTCAAGCCCCCCCACCCCCCGTTCCTGCCCCCCAAACAGGTCAGGTTTTCAGGTTATCCCAGCTTCAGCACAGGTGAAAGACCGAGCCTCTGATTGAGCCGAAGCAGGGATATCCAGAAAACCTGACCTGTTGGGTGTGGGCTTGAGGACTGGAGTTGAGCACCCCTGTATTACTACATAGAAAAAAAGGACTCACACAGCTACCCACCCTTACCTTGCCAAGAATAAGTAATTCATTCACAGAGGTTACATTGCACTTGGGTGCTTATTCTATCTCAGCCGAAGCGTCCGATCGGCATCAATGGGGAATTTTGACCGAGAACAGCCCGATCGGTCCCTTGGGCTGATACAGAATAAGTGCCTTAGTTCACAAATGCACTTCTGGTCCACTAGGCCTGGCTGTGATTCCCCAAGTATAGAACTGCAAGCTATGTCACTTAATCAGAACACTTGGTAGTCACATGGAGACCGGCCTAGTATGTATGTATGTATGTATGTATGTATGTATGTATATTCCACACAACCATGCACATGGTACAACAATACAAGTATACTGTCAGCTGTTAGAGACCTACTGACTTAACTATCCCTTATTTGCCCATACATTTAAATAATCTAAGGTCTTTATTGATGTACGTACAAGGGAAAGTTGTGAAGCTACCTCGAAACATTTTGCAATTTCATTCTTTATTTTTCATCTACACCATTTCTGCTAGGAGGTAGTTCTCTGCATCCACTATTCTTTGTACTCACTGCACCCACTGCTATTTTCCCCCTCACATGGAGTGTCCCTACGGCTACCAGGTGCCAAAGAGCTTGCAATCTTTATGTTGGAACCCAAGGCATAAGATAAGGTGACCTATTTATCACACGTTATAATGCTGAACTTGAAGTGGGATCATCCACGTCTTATCCTTAAGGGTTGGTGACTGTGGGAGAATCTGTTGCTAGAATAGCAGCGATCAGAGGCTAGGGGGAAATATTCCAGGCCTCCCCAAATATAATAATCTTAGATGTCTGTACTTTAAACAGGCTGAACTCTGAAGGGTCACAAATGTATTTATTTATAAAAACGTTTTACCAGGAAGTAATACATTGAGAGTTACCTCTCGTTTTCACGTACGGTGATACTCGGCATCACTAGACAGTACAGAAGGCCCAGGAGTAGCTCAGTGCTAATGTCACTGCCTCAAGTGGGTGAAATGTCAGCTCAACTTGTGACCTTGGGTAAGTCACTTTATCTCCCTGTGCCTCAGGCACCAACATTGGGTTGTAACCTCTACAGGGCAGGGACTTGTGACTGCAAAAAGAATCCGTACAGTGCAGCATACACCGTCAGCAATATAGAAGTATGTTTCTATTATATATAATATTTCTATGTGGACACATTACACAGTAAGGTGCTGCAATGCAGAGCCGGCTGCTGAAAGGGTAAAGTGTGGAAATACGAAAGCACATAAAAAAGGCACAGCATGAAATCCAAAGCTTGCATCACATGGTGCGTCTGGGGAATCTTCAACAACACGGCACATTTTGGTGATGTAGCGTTTAACAATGCGCCTTTTATTTTTTAGGCGGTCCATAAAATATGGCTTCATTTGTAGTTTAATTTTGTCGAGCGATGGTCAGTGCTAAATATTAATGGCATAATTACCACATGTGTGTGTGTGTGTGTGTGTACACACACACACACACACACACACACACACACACACACACACACACACACACACACACACACACACACACACACACCAGTCCGGTCTAATTAATGTGGTGCGAGTCTCACTCATTACAAAACAGTATCCCTTATTCGTCTGATTAATTGGCTGCCCTTATATACTTCACAAAAGTCGCGCTCTGGCGTCAGAATTATTTCATTGGTTGGTACCAACACAAAACAAACCCACAACTTAACTAAGTATCCCTAAACATTAACCCCTTCAGAGCCACAGGAGTCAGTGACACCTTGGCAGGCCGTTCTGGCACTGAAAGCGTTAAAATGAAAAACCCCACAGCGCCCAAAACCCCACATCACCTCACAAAGGTATAAGAGCAAACATGCCAGGGTCCTGTTACCAACACAATATTTACTCTGGCACACACAAAAAAGCCATAATGTAAACAGTTACTGCAGTTAATATACTCACCACCCAGCTTCCTGTGCTGCGAGCAGGTCTCCTGTCCTGTGCTAGTCTGAAGTGGGGCTGTGTGAGACCCCCCTCCTAAAATTCCTGGGCCTGGGGGTCTTTGGTCTCCTCCTCCCTCCCAAAATCACCAGTCTGCAGTCCTCCTCACTCCCCAGGTCTCTGTTATTGGGCTGAAACTGAAGCAACTCCACCTCCCGCTAATCACTTTCTGTTGGTTGCTGAAGTTTCTTTCTTTTCAGCCTCTTACTGGTTTGCTCCAAATTAGGAGAGGATGCAGGACTTGCCTTGTGTGTGCGTGTGTGTGTTTGTGTGAGTGTGTGTCTGTGTAATGCCTGTTTTTCTTTCTGCAATACTACAACCAAACTGCTCCTGCTTCCTGCTTGCTGATGTGGGAACTCCCTAAGGGGAACTCAGTGGGCTGGCTTTGTCACTGCAGGTAAAAGCACAGAAAGGTGTTGCAGGAATGCACCTTGTTTATACAGCACTGAGTAATAACATACCTGCCGAGTACTGCGCAGGGGAGAACACCTCAGCCAGAATAGCTGCTGCTGCTGCTGCTGCTGCTGCTGCTGCTGCTAGGATGATCTTTCAGGCATGGTGCAGAATGAGAGCTGAGCTTGGAATTATCTCTCTGCTCTCCCTCGACCCCTACCCCCTCTTCTCTCTCAACCCCTATCCCCTCTTATCCCCTATCCCCTCTTCTCTCTCCCCCTATCCCCTCCTCTCTCTCCCCCCTATCCCCTCCTCTCTCTCTCAATCCCTATCCTCTTTTCTCTCTCTCTCAACCCCTATCCCCTCTTCTCTCTCTCTCTCCCCTATCCCCTTCTCTCTCTCTCTCTCCCCTATCCCCTTCTCTCTCTCTCCCCTATCCCCTTCTCTCTCTCTCTCCTATCCCCTTCTCTCTCTCTCTCCTATCCCCTCTTCTCACTCTCTCTCCTATCCCCTCTTCTCACTCTCTCTCCTATCCCCTCTTCTCTCTCCTATCCCCTCTTCTCTCTCTTTCTCTCTCTCTCTCTCTCTCTCTCTCCACTCTTCTTTCCTATCTCTATCTTCTCTCTTTCCTATCTCTCTCTTCTTCTCTTTCCTCTCTCTCTTCTCTCTTTCCTATCTCTCTCTTCTTCTTTCCTATCTCTCTCTTCTTCTTTCCTATCTCTCTCTTCTCTTTCCTATCTCTCTCTTCTTCTCTTTCCTATCTCTCTCTTCTTCTCTTTCCTATCTCTCTCTCTCTTCTATCCCCTCTTCTCTCTCTCCCCATATTCTCTGTCTTCTGTGACCAGGGCTTGGACACATTCTCTTTGTGGCTTTCTTGTCCATTGCTGCAGCTCAGTGGGAGGGAGGCAGTAAGCTTGTTGGTAATAGTAGGACAGAGTTTATTTGCAATGGTTTACAGGGGAAACAGTGCAGTGCTGGGTATGAGGCAAGCACTGTGCTCTTAAAGCTGCAATACCATTCAGCAACATATACTGGGTCTGCAAAAAAGTGTCAGTATCTACTATATATTTGTGAAATCACTGTATGTCTGCGTCCCAAGGGTCAATCGCATTGGACCTTGGGCCTGTCACTCCGGCTCAGGCCATGCCCGCCCCCGCACACCTCTCATTGGCCTACGTCCAACACCAATGCCACACTGTCCCACCCCTCACTGACTCTCATTGGCCTGCGTCCAATGCCCGCCCCCCCACACCTCTCATTGGCCTGTGTCCCACCCCTCACTGACTTTCATTGGCCTGCGTCCAATGCCCGCCCCCGCACACCTCTCATTGGCCTGCGTCCCACCCCTCACTGACTCTCATTGGCCTGCGTCCAATGCCCACCCCCGCACACCTCTCATTGGCCTGCGTCCAACACCAATGCCCTAATACTTCCACACTGTCCCACCCCTCACTGTCAAAACCTTCACGTCTGCTACCACAGACTGCCGAATCAGGTACAGAATCTACACACAACGCACAAACACAGCACACACACACATTCACCAAACACTGCAGACTGCCTCTTCAAACCCCCCCTCCCCTCCACGCCACACATCTCCCTCCCGCAACCGGACCGCGAGGCCGCGGCCTCCACTCACACACCATGGCAACGATGTCCCTCCCCCTATCCCGCTACCTCACACAGTGTAGCTCCCGCGAACCGCACAGCACGCCTCATCTCCTGCACCTCACACAGCTCCCTACCGCAACCAGACCGCGAGGCCCCCTACCCCGCTACACCATGCCACCAATGTCCCTCCCCCTATCCCGCTAGCTCACACAGTGTAGCTCCCGCGAACCGCACAGCACGCCTCACATCTCCTGCACCTCACACATCTCCCTACCGCAACCAGACCGGAAGGCCCCCTACCCCGCTACACCATGCCACCAATGTCCCTCCCCCTATCCCGCTACCTCTCACAGTGTAGCTCCCGCTACACACCACTCCCTCCCGCTACACACCACTCCCTCCCGCTCCATTCCCTCCCCGGCGGGGGAACAGGCAGGCTGCCACGCGGCGCCTAAGATGGCGGACCCCCTTCCTCCCTCGCGCTCCATTCCCTCCCGCTCCACTCCCTCCCGCTCCACTCACCACCCTCTCCGCTCCATTCCCTCGCGCTCCACTCACCACTCCCTCCCGCTACACACCACTACCTCCCGCTACACACCACTCCCTCCCGCTACACACCACTCCCTCCCGCTACACTCACCTCCCTCCCCGGCGGGGGAACAGGCTGCCACGCGGCGCGTAAGATGGCGGACCCCCTTCCTCCCTCGCGCTCCATTCCCTCCCGCTCCACTCACCTCCCTCCCGCTCCATTCCCTCCCGCTCCACTCACCTCCCTCCAGCTCCATTCCCTCCCGCTCCACTCACCTCCCTCCCGCTCCCTCCCCGGCGTGGGAACAGGCTGCCACGCGGCGCGTAAGATGGCGGACCCCCTTCCTCCCTCGCGGCACCGAGTGAGAAGATGGCGGCGGCCGGAAGTACAGGTAGGTGTCGCGTGTGTTGCTCCCCCACCTCCCCCCCACCTGCGGCGCCGCCGCCGCCACACAGAACTGAGAAAGGGCGCATCACGGGACTGAGACGCGTGTGTGTGTGTGTGTGTGTGTGTCACTGCCCCCCCTCCTGTCCACTGCCCCCCCCCTCCTGTCCACTGCCCCCCCCCTCCTGTCCACTGCCCCCCCTCCTGTCCACTGCCTCCTGTCCACTGCCCCCCCCTGTCCACTGCCCCCCCCTGTCCACTGCCCCTCCTGTCCACTGCCCCCCCCCTCCTGTCCACTGCCCCCCTCTCCTGTCCACTGCCCCCCCCCTGTCCACTGCCCCCCCCTCCTGTCCACTGCCCCCCCCTCCTGTCCACTGCCCCCCCCCTCCTGTCCCTCCTGTCCACTGCCCCCCCCCTCCTGTCCACTGCCCCCCCCTCCTGTCCACTGCCCCCCCCCTCCTGTCCACTGCCCCCCCCCTCCTCGTCCACTGCCCCCCCCTCCTGTCCACTGCCCCTCCCCCTCCTGTCCACTGCCCCCCCCCCTCCTGTCCACTGCCCCCCCCTCCTGTCCACTGCCCCCCCCTCCTGTCCACTGCCCCCCCCCTCCTGTCCACTGCCCCCCCCTCCTGTCCACAGCCCCCCCCCCTGTCACTGCCCCCCCTCCTGTCCACTGCCCCCCCCCTCCTGTCCACAGCCCCCCCCCCTCCTGTCCACAGCCCCCCCCTCCTGTCCACTGCCCCCCCCCCTCCTGTCCACTGCCCCCCCCCCCTCCTGTCCACAGCCCCCCCCCTCCCTGTCCACAGCCCCCCCCTCCTGTCCACAGCCCCCCCCTCCTGTCCACTGCCCCCCCCCTCCTGTCCACTGCCCCCCCCCTCCTGTCCACAGCCCCCCCCTCCTGTCCCACCAGCCCCACCCCTCCTGTCCACTGCCCCCCCTCTCCTGTCCACTGCCCCCGTCTCCTGTCCACT